>NC_052624.1:241759094-242069479 GCF_016161935.1 Mauremys reevesii
TGTGAATTCCACAGACTTATTAAATACTTCCCACTAAATCTCCTTTGCTTGGTTCTAAATTTACAGCCATTCAGTTCCATCCATTGTCCTCTTGTTCTTGTGATATGCAGATGTTTACAATTAAAAAGACTGATATTTTCTCTTTAGTCTCAGGAAGCTAAACAGCACTGCTTTCTCCTTTCAGTGTTTATCAACAGGCACACATCTATCTTAAACTGGTTCATTCCTGTTATAATCCCATTAAATTGTTGGCACAACCCGGTAATGTGACACAATCTGGTCCAGTCCCACTTCTTCAATGGACACCAATCTGTTGTGATGAGATTCAACCACTGAATCCCATGCACTGCTGTGCTTGCTGGGTTTGGATTATGACTGATCTCTGTTCCTAGCTCTGGATCTCAGGCACACTCCCCAGGTGCAGACCTCATGTTCACCTCTCTTGGGCAAAAGGACCTTGCTATCCAGCCACCTAGGCTCTGGAACCCGTACCTCAACCTTCCCAAGTTTCTCAGTTGCTGAGACACATTCCTCCAATAAACCAGCTGACTGGGGGAGTTCTGGTTTCTAGTTAACCTCTTCAATGACAATGTGGCAGTAAAGCAAGGAAACACAGGCTTAGCAAATATAACTCTGATACATAGACACTTTATCTTAAAAAAGCACAAGAGAGTTGCAGATCTACAGAGAACAGACTCCTGAATGCATTTTTCCTGTGTGATCTCACATCCCTTTGTGAGTCATTAGGATTCATCAAGTCCTTTCGGGGAGGCCAAGTCCTGGCAACAAAATGGCTCTCTTTGGTTAGAGACCATGTCTCTCTTACAGTAATGTTGTCACCTTTTCTGCCCCTGCTCTGCTGCTGGGGATTTGCCATGCTGTAACACTCCCCAACCCCATCCCACCCTCTCAACGTTAGGCCACGGGCCTAATCATTCTGTCGAAGAAAAAAAAAAAGTCACTTTTTTTTTTTTGTTTGCAAAAAAAAATCAAATTTATTATTATTCCAGTAATTACCAGAGGGAGAGAGAGAGGGAGGACACAGGGTCCTGGACAGGTCTCTCAACTGGTAAAAAAACAACAGCAAGCAAGCCTACCTTTTTTTTTTTACAAACAAAATAAAAATAATAACACAAAAAAACAAACACTTTTTTTTTTTTACAATATAAAAAAAAAATTATATTATTGTCTCAATCAAAAAAAAAAGCAAGCTTTTATTTAGTTAGTGCAAGCATAATAATAATGTACACACACCCTGTCCTGTCGCCTCGCACTATCTTTGCTCCTACAAGTCTTACGTCATTAAGGTTACAGTATGGCCTGACTCTTGCTAACTAACATTCATTAAGATCTCTTCAAATCCTTGTTAATTATTTACTGGCTTCCACAATTCCAAATCAATAGCTGTGCCTGTAGTGCCCACATTGCCCGAATGGGGAAGAGTCGTTCAATACTGATGGGCCATAATTGCGCCACCACAGCTTTCCAACACAGTCTTTCCACCAGGTGTCATGTTGCTGCTACTGCAAGCCAGACCCAAGATTGCATTCAAAACAAAGGTTCAAATACCACTGGCATTCACAAAACAAAAGTGGAATTCATACACTGAGAGACGTATCACCACCAACTGTGCCAACTGCATTTTTCTGTAGCATAATAAAATGTTAGTTCTCGAATAGGTGACAACAGTCAATTCTGAAGGGAGGTTCCACTCTGAGGAGCATCATTGTGAAAATGGCATCCTGGGGCTCAGTGTTTGTTGTTTCTCAATAGCCTCTCTCAGTTCACAAGTAACAACACGGCCAGCAAAAAAAGATGGTTCCCCTAACTGCCAGGATCCAAACAACAAGCTGTTTCTTTTGACATTATCCCCAGTAATCTTGACCCAGGTGATGTATATCATAGTTCCAGTTAAGGTGCAAATGAGGCACTGATGTACTTACTCTTGCTGTGGCTTTCAGGCAGATTCACTTAACTTTTCCTCAATTTCCCCATATGTAAAATTAGGACACTAATACTTACTTATATGGGTGGTGATGATTACTGTAATTGGTTAATGTTTGCAAAGTGCTACACTAATGCTAAAATGCACCAAAATTCACCCTAAACTCTCCAGTACCCAGGAAGCTACCAGACCCATATGCCCATCTTATTTGAAGAATTGTCTCTTAAAATCTTTGTTAATGTTAGCATCAGCACAAGCAGTTGGATACCAGTTCTCTGGTACCAGGAGACCAGGGAGGACCTGAAAATCTCCTCTCTCTCATATAATGAGACAATTGGAGAACCCCCTCAAATCAGTATGTTCATGCTTTCCCTGTACATAGTGGTGTGGACACTATGGACAGGAGGCTAGTATGTTTACATTAGAAAAAAAGGGGTGGGAAAGGAGCATAACATTTTTCATAGAGACAACCCAAAATGCTAACGGTGGCTCTCACCCGAAAAATGTTTTTTTAAATTAGTGCTCAGGGACAGATTTATTAACTCTCCTTAAATTAACTGTAGACAGATTGTAAGCAGCTAGGGCAGAGACCACATCTTTGTATGTGTTTTTGCACAGTGCCATTTTAACATATACATCAACAATTCATTTGAAATATCTAAGGGTAAAATGTCAGTTACTTTAACACAGAGTTTGGTTTCAGCACCTAATCAGCTTGACTGCATGAAAGAACCTCCACCTTTCACTATACTTAACATAATCAGGGGTTAAATTCTTGATTGCCTAAATCAAATAACTGTATTTTGCAGTCCCTGGCTGTGTAATTAAAGGTACAGCCCTATGCTGTAGTGTCCAGAGTCAATAACTGCAAAATAATTCATTTAAATAATAAGCCTGGCATTCTCAAAACCATCCTTCAGCTATGAAGTGTTTTTAAGCAGATCAAGAGGATGGCCAGGTTAAAAAAAGAAGAAGTAATATTTCACATGGTCATACCTTTTCAGAAGTTTTAATTAGAATGTAAGCTTGAGACATCTCAGTATGATAGGGCTATTAGGACCACATATAGGTGTAATCATATGATTACTGTTCTGCTAAGAGTACTATTTAAAATTGTCTTGGCTTTCCAAGGTTTGATATTCCTTGCAATTTAAACACTTCTCCACACAGACTTCCAATAAAATATTATATTCATTAACAGTATATTAATAATCCCCAGAGATGTGTATACTGTAGGCTTCATTAATCCTGTTCAGTAAGGTCCCGATTTTGCCAGGTACTTAAACATTAAGCATGTGAGAAATCCACTGAAGCCAAAAGGACTACTCTCATGTTTAAAGTTAGTCACATACTTAAGTATTTTGCTGAATGCAGGTTTCAAACTTCAGTTTTATATCTAGACTTCTCTACTTTCTCAGGCAAGACTCCCATTGAATTTTAGAGGCATTTTGCCTTAAGAAGGACTGAGCAAGGCCTGTAATATTTGGCCCAAAGTGCTGGGTGGTGAACAGCCCAAGTGCAATACCGTGACATATGCAGTAATGAAAGCAAATTCAGTGAATTATTGAATGCTGTGATTCAGCAAATACGCAATATACTGAAAAGCATCACGAAAAGTACTTTGTTCATTTCTTTCTCACTTGTTATTAGTAAATGCTCTGTAGGATTTTTCATGCAACCTCACTGCACAATTCTGATAATAAATCTCTACTGGAAATAAGGAAGACACTTCTGCATTCAAATGTCGCAAATTATGGTGGTTCACTTAAACTTTGCTGCAGCCTGCACCTCTTTGGTTCTCAAAAATATGTTCTCGCACCCCTTATCAAAAATCGTTGAAGTAGGTCAGTTCTTTAAACCTAGATATATCATAACTATAGAATGAAAGAGATAGAATTATATATTTATTTTAATTTCGCAGTTAAAATTTAATGCAGTAATCGTTAAAAAATATATAATGTTAATAAATACATAGGTTTGATGAAACAAAGCAGTTGTACTTAGATGCCTGTGCTTAATTTGTGTTTTCTATCTTGTATGTCTCGCACCCTCAGGAAGGGCATCTTGCACCCCGGGTTAAGAACCACTGCTACAGAGAAATGCCAGCTTGCAAGGTTGTACTGTGTACATACCACAAATGCAACAGTTTCTTCAATGTCTGATTACTACTTATCAAAGAATCTAAATTAAAGAAAAGCCAAATGCACTCTGTTTCCAAAGAGGACCCTTTTAAAACACATTTAAATAGAGAAGATGGGCCTGAATTTCCATTGTGTTGCATCATTTTTACATAGTTGTTATGCCATTGACTGAAGAATTATAGCCATATGAACGCAGATTCAGGCCCAATATGTCTAATGGGCTAGATCACAATCTTGAAGACTAGAACACCTGCTGACTCTGCCTTATATTTTATATATGACCTTAGAGAAATCAAACACTGAGCTTAGTTTACAGAATATAAAATGGGAATCATTCTAGTTATGAAAATTGATACTCATGATTTTTTTATTATTTTTGATAAAGAAGTAAAATATAATAGTTTTTCCATGACCATCAATCATCCAGGTAAAAAGGATCTTAGGAAGGAGTAAGCACATTTTGTACCTGAACTGGACAATTTTTTCAGAGTTTTCCAAGGCTATCTTACAAAGGTGTATTAATTATTCTAAAGCACTTGAGATCCTTTTATTTAGTGATTTGTAAAAAGCATCGTTTTCTGACATTCCCTAAGATAAAATGTTTCAATTCCAGTAGACTGGAGGAAGTAAACACTTCTGTGCTTCTTTACTAGATTTCTAAACTGCATAAGCCCAGACCCAAAAATCAAATGAGACAACACAAAGCATGATAAAAATACATATGACAACAAAATGATCCTATAATTTGCCACGCTTTGCAAACGGTGTCAAGTGTGGAAGATACCAAAGTATTCAAGAGGGATGTAAAATGTATTCTTTGTAGTTTCATTTATGAATACCTAGGCACCCTGCTACTCTTCAATTATGGTTGCTCTGGGGCAAATAGAGGCCTCAAGTTTCATGCTTGCTTAAGGGTGAAGAACAAAACTCCTCTCCTTTGCACAAATCTTAGATTCTTTAAAAAAAATCATGTCAACTACAAAGACTGTTTAACATTCTATGCTTGTTATCTGAACTGTACTTTTTGTATCCATGATGCCTTTAGAGGGAAATCCATTGCATTGAAGCTTCGGGTGAAGTTGTTTGTGTAGGCAGAGAGAGAGGCTCCACACTACAGAAAGGGACAAGTATGTGTCCCTTGCTAGCCACTTGCTAGCCACAAGTATGTGGGGGCAATGCTGGGAAGGGACTATATGACTGGTGATTACACAAAACAAGTAACTGACTGACTCCTTAACAGCAATTCCAGGCTACAGCAGTGACCATGGAGAGCCCTTGACCTGCTCACAGGACTGCAGGATAAATTCCATCTTGCACAGTACAAGTATTTGCATTTAATGTGGGAGGAGGGACTTAGACTACAAGTTATCCAAGCCAGACACCTGTTCTTTGCTCATGTACTACAGTGTATGCCAGTCATGCTATATGAATAATGCCTCCCTGCCTGAATTCCCGAACACCAGTGAAAGCTTATGTCCCTGTTTGCTTTGAGATCACTCTTTTAAGCCCTGTAGTTTTCTCCTATAGTGCTCAGTTTTAACTCTTCCTCTACATGTGATGTTTCAAGTTCACAATGGAGATAAACTTAATGGACAATTACATTTCTTCTATTATCGTAACTAGTACAGTTAATGGACAGCACTGTTCTATTACCCTTGCAAACATCCCATACAGCCCTCTATCCATGTGCTACTATAGAGTGTGATAGACCCAGGCCAGCTGGGAACAGCAGAGTAGTAGAAGGGAGATATACTGGCCACTGGATAAGCAGTTTTCTCTAAATATTCCTGGTCCCTCTCTCTCTCCTTGTGTAGATTCTGTGGAGTTTCCTGCATAGACCTAAGACTGCAATAAGCATCTTGGAGCTGATGTAGAAGGAGAGAGGAATTGAGAATTAGCTCCATTCACAAAACAAACAGAAGTCCTATTCTGAGTGGATGGTTGAGTGAGTTGATGAGCCCACTGGTTCACTGGTTGCCCTCAGGAAAGCTATGTTTTGCACCCACCAGACAGAAGTGCTGAACTAGGGATATGCGGTTTATTTAAGATTCTTCTTGGATATGTGTAAGATTGCAAGTATTAGCTCTTTTATCCGTTTTAATTAATTTAGGTGGGGACTTCCAAATGGCACTAGGGAGTTAAGTGCCCAGTGAGAGTCAATGGGAGATGGGCTTCTAACTACTTAGGCAAATTTGAACATTCCCAGCCTTATATTTGATTAGGTTGCCATGGAAATGATGGTCCCTGTAAGGGAATCTGTGGAAGGAAATGGGCATTGAGAAGAGATTTGAAGGAAGAAAGAGAGGTTGCACAACGACATGTGTTCAGGCAGCACAGACACTACGTGGAGAATGAGAGCTGCACTCTTCTGTCAGGAAAACATTGATTTGTCTTCTTGTGTCTTGAATGGAGTTGAAATTTACATGTTTGTATTTGTTTAACAACAAGAATAACTTTAGCTTCTACAGTTCCTTGACTTTCCAATACATCTTTGTTTGTGCACTAGCATCATTGATTAATATCAGCTTAGCTCTCAGAATAGTGATTGCTTTTTAACTGTTCCTGCATAGCTAAGAGTGGGACTAAAATATTTTCGAGAGAGCCACAAAAATAGTGGCTTTTTTTTTTAAAAAAAAGCCCACAACAACATAGTAGGCTGAAGAAAACAAATTTAAACAATCTTAATCTGAACAATTTACCCCAACAGAAGACAACATTTAAAAGGCAGGTCAGATTTAACTTGTCAGCTACAATATTTTATTTTTGGAGAAACACTGGGTGCCAGAGGCTTAACTTGTATGAACTGCTGTAGTTCCCTTGAAATTTACACCAGCTAGGATTCTGACCCTAGATTATTATTGATTTACAGGAGTTCCCACAATGCTCTAGGTGTTATACAAACACAAAGAAGACACAGTCTCTGCCCCAAAGAGCCCATATTCCAAAGAGACAGACAAAAGGCAGTAGATGGGGGGCAGCAAATAAACACGGAGGCCAAAGCGGTGACATCCTGATAATACAAAATTTTAGTGACACAATGTTGGCTTTTTTTTTTTTAACTATATGACACATACAGACACAATCTCAAGTTCTCTTATAACCACACTCTGATAATTGTAGGAGTCGCAACAGAGGTGGGTCTTTTGGAGGGATCTGAATGAGGGGAAGGGAATGGCCCTGAGAAACAAACCCAGGAAGGGCTAATTTACTCCATATTCTCTTATTGTCTTTAATTAAAGATAAAGATGTCTTTCAAATGACTTCTGAATTTTTGGTGCTTGGCAAGCATGGCAATATTTATTTTTCAAAAAGAGTTTGTATAAAAAAACTATAATGTTCAGAAATGCAATAAGATCTCTCTTGGTGAGAGACACAAGCTTCTGAGCTACAAAGAATTCTCAAAAGCTTGTCTCTCCCACCAACAGAAGTTGGTCCAATGAAAGATATTGCCTCACTCACCTTGTCTCTCTAATATCCTGGGACCAATATGGCTACAACAACACTGCATACTAGGGCTGTCAATCAGAGTGAACTCACGTGATTAACCCAAAAAATTAATTGTGATTAATCGCACTTATAGCAATAGAATACCAATTGAAATTTATTAAATATTTGTGGATGTTTTTCTAGATTTTCAATATTATTTCAGTTACAACACAGAATACAAAGTGTACAGTGCTCACTTTATATTATTTTTATTACAAATAAATGCACTGTAAAAATGATAAAAAATAGTATTTTTCAGTTCACCTCATACAAATACTGAAGTACAATCTCTTTATCATGAAAGTGTAACTTACAAATGCAGATTTTTTTTTGATTACATAACTGCACTCAAAAACAAAACTGTGTAAAACTTTAGACCCTACAATTCCACTCAGTCCGGCGTCTTATTCTGCCAATCGCTAAGACAAACAATTTTGTTTACATTGACAGGACATATCGCTGCCTGCTTCTTATTTACAATGTCACCGGAAAGTGAGAACAGGCATTCACAGGGCACTGTTGTAGCTGGCACTGCAAGGTATTTACATGCCAGATATGCTAAACATTTGTATGCCCTTTCCATGCTTCGGCCACCATTTCAGAGGACATGCTTCCATGCTGATGATGCTCGTTAGAAAAATAATGCGTCAATTAAATTTGTGACTGAACTCCTTGCGGGGAGAATTGTATGTCTCCTGCTCTGCTTTACCCACATTCTGCCATATATTTGATGTTATAACAGTCTCAGGGTATGTCTACACTACCAGATTAGTTCGATTTAACTTAATTCGAATTTGTGGAATCGACCTTACAAAGTCGAATTTGTGTGTCCACACTAAGGACACTAATTCGACTTTGTGAGTCCACACTAACGGGGCAAGCGTCGACATTGGAAGCGGTGCACTGTGGGAAGCTATCCCACAGTTCCCGCAGTCCCCGCTGCCCATTTGAATTCTGGGATTTCCCCACAATGCATGCTGGGGGGAAAAATGTGTCGAGGGTGGTCTTAGGTAACTGTCATCATTCAACGTGCTTTCGGACGTCTCAAGGGGAGATGGAGGAGCTTACTGACTCGCTCGGATCTCAGTGAAACCAATATCCCCATTGTTATTGCAGCTTGCTGTGTGCTCCACAATCTCTGTGAGAGCAAGGGGGAGACCTTTATGGCGGGATGGGAGGTTGAGGCAAATCGCCTGGCTGCTGATTACGCTCAGCCAGACAGCCGTGCAATTAGAATCATAGAATCATAGAATTCAAGATCAGAAGGGACCATTATGATCATCTAGTCTGACCTCCTGCAAGATGCAGGCCACATAAGCCGATCCACCCACTCCTGAACTAATTCTCTCCCTTGACTCTGCTGTTGAATGCTCCAAATCATGATTTAAAGACTTCAAGTAGCAGATAATCCACCAGCAAGCGACCCCTGCCCCATGCTTCGGAGGAAGGCGAAAAACCTCCAGGGCCACTGCCAAAGCGCTGTGCATCCGGGAGGCTTTGAAAGCTAGGTTCCTCAGGGAGCAGGGTAACCTTTGACTGTTCAGTTTCTTTACAGAGAAGCTGAACCTGCCCCTGCTTCAGTTACTGTTGACTTTCTTCTGTGGTTACATACCCCGTTCACCACGTTTCCCCCCTTCCAACATACATTTAAAAATAAAGTTAATGGAACATTGTTAATTAACAACATTTTCTTTATTAATGAATTTGCGTTAAAAGGTTGAAACAGGGACGCAGACTGTGGTGGGTAGGGTGTGCAGTGATGTTAACACCGCTTCTACACTCGAGGAATGACAGGCTCCTGCTCCTAGAGTGGTCTGCAGTGCCGGACTGGTTGTTTCAACGGAGCCTGCCATCCCTCCTTTTCGGGACTCTGTGTACGGGGGCTACGTGACCTTGTGGCGGGGAGGACGGTTACAGATTCCGCTGCTGCGTGGCTCTGTGGTTCGGGACAAGGACCGCTGCATAAGTTCTGTAACTGCCCTCCCATGCCACAAAGTCACGTACCCCCCACCCACACAGAACATGGAAAACACCTCCCAGACCGACCAGGGTGCCTACTGACTGCACTGTGTGTGTGACCTGCTGTTGATCCTGCCCCCGTGTCTGTACCCTGGTAAAGGTGACTGTCCTATGCAATTAGCAACCCTCTTCACAGACAGTCTTCTGTAGAAAAACTTGACGGAAATAGTAATTAACAGCAAACTACTTTTAATAATCATCTATACAGGGGATGAAACTGGGATTGGGGCTTTGGTGAGCCAGGAAGGGAAGGACTTCTCAACATTTAGGGAATGAGAGCCTTCTTGTATTTGTGCACTCTGCAGGGGTGCAATGACAGTTTTCACGGCCCCTGTCACCCCTCCTTCTTGTTACTTTGGGTGAGGGGGGTTTGGGACTTTGTGGCGGGGGAGGGCGGTTGCAGATACAGTGCAGGGGTGCTCTGTCCTCCTGCCTGCGGTCCTGCAGAACATCCACAAGGCGCCGGAGCATGTCAAATTTTCCCTGGGCATTTCCTGTGTGGCTGGTCAGAACATCCAAGCTCGGACTGCTGTCCAGAGCGTCAACAGAGTGGTGCACTGTGGGATAGCTCCCGGAGCTACTAAGGTCGATTTCCGTCCACACATAGCCTAATTCGATATAGCCATGTCGAATTTAGCACTACTCCCCTCATCGGGGAGGAGTACAGAATTCGAACTAAAGAGCCCTCTAGGTCGAACTAATTAGCTTCCTGGTGTGGACGGGTGCACGGTTAAGTCGAATTAATGCTGCTAAATTCGACATAAACTCCTAGTGTAGACCAGGCCTCAGATGATGACCCAGCACATGTTCGTTTTAACACTTTCACAGCAGATTTGACAAAACGTAAAGAAGGTACCAATGTGAGATTTCTAAAAATAGCTACAGCACTCGACCCAAAGTTTAAGAATCTGAAGTGCCATCCAAAATCTGAAAGGGACAAGGCGTGGAGCATGCTTTCAGACATCTTAAAAGAGCAACACACTGATGCAAAAACTACAGGACCCAAACCACCAAAAAAGAAAATGAAACTTCTGCTGGTGACATCTGACTCAGATGATGAAAATGAACATGCATCAGTCTGCTGTGCTGTGGATCATTATCAAGCAGATCCCACCATCAGCAGGGAAGCATGTCCTCTGGAATGGTGGTTGACGCATGAAGGGACATATGAATCTTTAGCGCATCTGGACCGTAAATATCTTGCAATGCCAGCTACAACAGTGCCCTGTGAATGCCTGTTCTCACTTTCAGGTGACATTGTAAACAAGAAGCAGGCAGCATTATCTCTTTCAAATTGTAACTAACATTGTTTGTTTGAGTGAGAGGCTGACCAAGAAGTAGGACTGAGTGGACTTGTAGGCTCTAAAGTTTTAGATTGTTTTATTATTGAATGCAGGTTTTTTTGTACATAATTCTACATTTGTAAGTTCAACTTTCATGATAAAGAGACTGCACTACAGTACTTGTATGAGGTGAATTGAAAAATACATTTTTTTTGTTTTTTACAATGCAAATATTTGTAATACAAATAAATATAAAGTGAGCACTGTGCACTTTGTATTCTGTGTTGCAACTGAAATTAATGTATTTGAAAATGTAGTAAGCATCCAAAAATATTTAAAATAAATGGTATTCTATTGTTGTTTAACAGCGTGATTAATCGTGCGATTAATCGCTATTAATTTTTTTAATCGCTTGACAACCCTACTGCATACATAAAATCTTCCCTGTAATTTAGCTGTTCTACCAGCAAATGAAGCTGACCCAGACTCTGTTTCACTTGTCCTGGTGAAGCAGTTAACCATATTTACAGAACTTCTGCATATCTCTAAATTGTATGTATTTGACTCAGCAGTCAGATAGAAAAATATATTTTTCAAATGGTAAATCTTACAGTAATAGCTTTAGCAACCTGGTACTGTGGGATTAAACTTCTTCAGTAGCTCATCAGCCACGGTTTAGCCCAGTCAAGTTAAATTAAGGTCAGAGGTTCAAATACAGCTGCCTTTAGCTGATGAGCTCTGGGATAAGCAGGGCTGGTTCTCTAATGCTGTAATAGGCCTGGAAAATGTTTAGAAAAGCATATTTCCATTTCAATTTATTCCTAAAACAGTACAGCTTACCACAGTGGCATTTTTCCACTGTAAATTCACCTCAGTGGAAGTTTGCCTGTTCCAAGTTTTAATTTCATATCAATGTTCTAATTCTCCAGTGAGGTATATTTTGCTATCCCTACCTATAATGGGCTTACTTTTCTTAGCCATTTCTCTGTTGCACTTTGAAACCTGCTTCACTGGTTATCCCTAGAGTCTACTGGAGCAAGGACACCAAATCCTGAAAACTCAACATACCAAATTCTCATATTTGAAATTACCAGAACTCTCTCAGCTGGGAATGCTTTTGTAAATGGAAAAGAGAATGAGGTGGCTGGTAGGGTGGGGCACAATGGGAAGGACAGAATGGAGGGAACAGAGCACAACGGGAAGTTAGTGTGGAGAATCAGTGGGAAATTGAAGGTAGGATGGTGGGACAAATGGGTGGCACAGGATATGTATGAAGACAGACTGCAGGATGGCACCTTATGGTGTGGACACTGGGACAAGAGTAAAGAAACATGCACAAAGACATAGAAGAAAAATAGAGAATATGAAATGGAACTGAAAAGAATAACTAGGAATACACAGAGAGGTTTTTTTTTTAATTTTTACAACGAGGATATCATGTAACATTGGGATGGCTGTGTCCATTAGGAAAAAGAAAACATGCCCAAGTCTTTGTAAAGAGAGAAGGCAAAACCTTTCCTGGACCTTTGGACTCAAGATATAACTGTCATCTCCTCACTGACAAGTAAGTTGCCTGATTTCAGTAGGCATACTGAGGTCAGGCCATTATCCTTCTGCATGTGGCCAAATGAGAGCACTGGAAGGGAGGCGTCGTCAAAACTCATATCCACCCTGGAGGAAATAACCTCTCTTCTCCCATCCAAAAATTCACTCCACTTGTGAGAAATTACACAAATGCACTCTTCAAAACTTGGCAATTATATTTAACTTTAAAATAATAAGCTGTAGATAAACAACTGGGAAAAACAAAAAATAGCTGGTTAGAACATTAATGAAGTTGTGGGAGTCATTTACAAACCTTCTCTTCCCCTCATCCCCTTGAAATCTCCATAGACCTGGCATATATAACAAAGTTGAGTACTTGTCATTTTTGATGAGATGAATGAAATCAAGATTTTTTTTTTAAGAGAGACAAGTTTAATTAAATAGCTTTCTCCACCTACATCGGCCATTGCTGAGGGAATGAAAGACAAGTTTTAGAGAAAACAGCAAGACATTTAAAACTCGAAACTATCTGAGCCGGATAAGTCATCACAACTTTCTGACAATGTGGTCAAACTAGTACAATTATAAGAAAAGAAAAAGGCAAGCATAGCAAAGCCAAGAACATTCTACAGGAAACTATTTTTGACCCCATAATTCAGAATTTTTAAAATCTTCCCTAGTAATCAGATTCTGAACAATCAAAAATAAACATGAACAGTTAATTCTGGAAGCCTCAAACAATCAAACAGGGAAGAGCTATCCAAGAGGATTATATTAAATTCTCCAGCTGCAGTCACTTATATGGTACTAGAACAAGCTTTTCAAGAAAAAGACAGAGAAAATGAAATGTACAGTAACAATTGAACGTAAAAACTCAAAACATAATCAGTGTGGAATAAAAATACACTGTTTAGAGAAGACTGCTATTTTCTGCAGCTAAAATACACATATTTTGGAATGTAAGGGATATATAAGAAAGAATAGTATGGAATATCTTAATAAGAGAATTAACCAAAATCAATAGCTAATTTGGTCATCTAAAATGGCAATACATTGTAAATCTGTAATAAATGATTACTCAGGTTTAACTAGCCAACATTTAGATTCACTCACAAAAAAAATGTAAAATACAGTGGGCAGCAGCATCAGTTTAGCTTACCACAGACCACATGGAAGGATGTCCCAATAGATTCTGTATCTTGTATTGGCATGGCATCTGCTGTACATAGCAACACTTTATCTGATGTAATAAGGCCTTCTGCTCTCAGTCATTCTAAGTTATAAAACAAATGATTAAGTGATTTCACCATGAGCGACCTCATGATATTCTCACAAGGTGGGATGGAAATAATGGATTTAATGTACAACATGCTGCCTGCATGTTGATATAGTATATTGAGAGGTATCTCCAAAGTTCTCTTTGTTATAAGTATATTTTGTTTTTCCATAAAACCTAAAACTGATATTTGTCAACCAGCCTGAGGAGTGGAAGCTCCTAGAACATTTTATTTTGTGTTTTGTTTATAGCATACACCCATTGCCTAAGCTTCTGAGTTAATTTACCTAATTAAAACACAATTAAAATCAATGTAAACAAAATGCTGTCAACTACTGGCTGCATCAAAACCAATCTCCAGAATGATTTTTATTTAATACAATGGAATAGTGCAAACAACATCCCTGTCAAATTACCCAATCTGTTCCAGTAAATACAGCACTCCTTCACAACCAGCTTTCCTTTAACAAAATGGTGAGAGCATAGATGAACTTTGAAGGTCATCAACCCCAGTCCAGGGAAAACTGAGAAGACATTCATCTCCGAAACAGAAGACCTTCCAGTGGAGTGCCTTTCCCCTGCCTGCCTACCTACCTACCGACTCCCTTTCCTTCCTGCTCCCCGCTTCAATCCCTGCCTAGTTTGTTATGAAAATCTGTTAATAGAAGTATCACAAATGAAATCCACTATTGGAGGAAGATAGTGAGAGAGAGGGAGAGAAGAGAACATCTATCTCAATCAGGCACCAGAAAAGGAGAGACTGCACCATCGGAGTCTAATGAATACCAAATATCTGAATTCCTTCTTATCTCATGGGCAAGTGTATCAACAAATGTTGACAAATAATAATAGAATCAATTTGGGAGAGCTGGTCTTTATCACCAGAAAAGCTAACCAGACAACACCAGATGTCTCTCTCATGGCCATAACTAAAGCAGACTACTAGGGACTGAGGATGCTAGCGATATTTTGCCATTGGTCACCACCACTTCAGTCAAATGCCCCAAAATTGAAAGTTCAAAACTCTGTGATGATAAATGAGACTGCCAATGAGAAGGACATGATTCCTGAGGTACAGGGACCCCACAACCACTTTGTAGAATCCTGCAGGGAGGCATTGGCTACCTGTGTTAAAAATGCACCGAACCCACCCAATCACAGACCTTGGTTTCACTAGCCATTCAGCAGCAAGAGTCTATCTTGTAGTTTCTACGCTGCAGTTTGTCCAGTACTCCTGGAAGCTCCAGAAGGAAGAGTGGCCAAAATTCAACTAAAGAAGGTGTGACATTTATTCCTCCTTGGTACAAACATGCACCTATGAACCTGGCCAATCCTCGCTTAAATATATTCACCCAAGATTTTTTTTTTAAATGGGTGTCTGAAGTTAGGCTCCTAAAAAGTTTCCTGTCTTCTGATATGATAAACTGCTGAGCACCCCGCAACTCCCACTGAAGTCATAATGTCAATTATGTAGATTCTTCTAAGGGCTTTGTGAACTTATTAAAGTTTAAGATCATTATATCATCAGTCACACACAGAGCTGTCCAATATTTCTCCCTCAGAGATTTCTGAAATCAGATGAGAACCATCACTCTCTAAGGGTGAATTAATTAAATCCATCCCCTGTCTTTATGTACCTCAGTACAAGGTCTAGGATTTACCCCCCCACCCCACAAGGGAACATCATAAGGCCTTCTGTCCTGAAAGTCTTGTATTGAATGGCCTTTACTGATAAGTGAAAGTCATTTTGATCAAGTTCTCTGTCATGTCTATCAAATATTTGCATGGCATTTTTTCCAGAATCTTAACAGAATGAAATGGACTGCCCAGAATTCCAGAAAGTCAGTATAAAGTCTGTCTTCTCTTAGGGACATTTGGCTCTAAGCTCCTTCACACTCTGAGCATGTCCCTTTTGCATCCAAAGTCACAGTAAGCCCAATGCAGCGTAGCAGGGAGATTCCTTTCATAATTTTCTCTCTGTATAGCTACAATATTAATGTCTCTTTTTAATGGACAAGAGAAGACCTTGATTTCCAAGCCCTGGTAAAGTCCACAACTAGAATGAACAACTAAGGAACTTGTAAGGAACTTTGTAAGGAACCTGCCCCACATAATGAGATCTAGATATGAAAACACCAGGCCTAGGAAAACCATGTACTGCAAGTCATAAGTTTTACCACAGGGACAGGATTTCCCGGGGGTTAATCTGACCAGTATTTGGATCTACTGTAGTCTTTCTTCCAATAAGTACTCAATTCCCGTGTCACATCACTAAAGGCACCAAGGTAGCTGATCTGCACAGGTATCAGAATGCTCTTCTCCAAGTAGATAATTATGGACTAAATTCTGCCCTGAGTTACACAAGTGTAAATCCAGAGTAATGACACTGATAACAGACTTACACTTTGATTTACACCAATTAACTAAGGGCACAATTTGACCCTGTGTCTAGTGTTTCTGAAGCAGAAACAGGAATATATGCTTTTTATTAATTGTTGAATTTCTTTTTAGGAAATCACAAAATAGCTTTTCAGAGGATAATTCAGAAACAGAAGCTCTGGTGATGCTAAACAATCTTTCAATCCATTCATCAAAGTGCTTGCAATTTACATTTGAAAGCAAGTGAAACAATTATAAACACCGGACAGAAAATGTTAAGCTGTGACCAATGCATTTTAATAAAGCATTTTTTTTCTTTTTAACATAAATGCAGATCATTTGTCTACCGCCAACTCTTTCCTGTAAAATAATGAGCCAAAGTATTCTTTCCTCACTCAGACAAAATTGCCACTTAACCTGTTCAAATGAATGGGAGTTTTGCCCAAGTAAGGGCTTCATAAGAACTGCAAAATGAAGTCAGACTTTTTTTACCCATTAAGTTTCCTTAAATAGGTGATACATATAGGAGAACAAGATTTCAAAATGCCATCAGGATGCCTAGAGCAGCTTCATTAATTTTTAGAAAATCTTTTCTTTTCAGGAGGAATTAATCAAGTCATACATATAATTCAGCTTTGTTCTTTGTGTTATAGTTGCTATCTTTTGTCTTTCTCTCACTGCAACTGTTTCTACTGTCAGGAAATCAGAAATACAAGAAATGGACTAAAATACTATGGTGCAGGCTATCCCCCCAAAATCTGCTCATGGAGCCAACTTCTCAAGGGACACACATGTTAGTGAGCACTATGCTGGGTATTATGTATTTAAAGGATCTGGCCCTAAAATGATCCCAAACCATTATAATCTTTGTTCTCGTAAAAATAAAAACCAGGCTTTGTAATCTTTTAAAATTTCCTCCCACCCATACAAAGAGCTAATGAATAGTTCTCAAACAGCTGAATAGATTGTTATTGTGTTTGTACCTGCTTTATTTTTGATATACAGCCCCAACCAGCATACAAAATATCCCTTTATCTATAAAAACAGAATGTGTTACTTTCTCATAGCATGATAAAAATACTGAACCCATTTATTCAATTTACCATTGAAATGGAATGAGATATGCCTTCATTTCCAGATATAATTAGCAAAGAAGCAACCTAATGGAACCTCAGACTAAAGTTTGCAAAGAATTCTTCAATGGCAACCAATATTTCAGTCATAGCTTTACTGCACTGACAAACATGAAATGTTCCACACGCCAGAGCAATGCAGTCTCATATATAAAACAGAGAAACTGTACAATTCCACTATAAGTGAAAAACGGCAGAAATCCAAAAATAATTACTCTGGATATTTCAGAAGGGTTAGTCAGAGTATATTAGGATTTATAATCCAAGAGTTCAAGCAGACAATATCACAGCAAAATAAATTTACAAATATGTTACACAAAACAAAGCCTGTATTCTGTGATATCACCAGAGACTTCCCCCATATTCCCTTCTAGGTTCTAGTATATACAGTAACACAGATTAAATGCAGCAAAATGTAGTAAGAGTACAAATGTATTAGCAAATATTTTCCACGTAGGAACCCCATTCAGTAAAGGTCCCATATGCATGGGCATAAGAGTCCACACTTACAGATCCCTATATGAGACTGAAGCTTGACTTTGCAGCTGCTAGGACCTACATTTGCAGCTTTGAACATGCACCTAGAGAAGATTGTGCTACTGGTTGAAAATAATATATATGGCTGCTGACCAGAGCTGGGTGAATAACTAATTTATCATTTCAGAGCCTGAACTGAGGAAAAAGAAAATGAACTTCCAGGCCAGTCTACCTCAGAGCTACAGACCATGGGACCCCATTCCAGGAGCTTATGGTTCTCAGCTCTACAGCAGTTAGCCTGCAAGTCCTGCAAGCCCTGACTTGAGTTGGGGTTCTCAGGGCTTCCAAACACAATGCTGTGGAGCCAGGAGCCAAACCCTGGTTGAGTCAGGGCGCCCAGGATTTCCTGGCTCTGGCCTGGGATCAAGCTGAGTCTCCCAGGCGCCCCAAGGCAGGGCTGAGCGCTGCGCGCGCCGCCGCCGCCCCGCGCGCCTCGGTCTCCGGTCCCCCTCTTCCGGCCGAGCTCCTGCCGCTCATGCGGCCTGCGCGTGCACGGACCCGGGACGCGGACGCGCCGCCGCCGCGCAGCCGCGGGAGCTCAGCCGGGGCAGCGGGAAGGGGGGACCCGCCGGTCGCCATCAGTCCGCGCGTCCCCCCGTCGTCCCCGTCTCCGTGAACCCCCGGCATGCGGCGCGGAGCCACACCGCCAAATGCCCGCCCCGAAAGCAGCGCCGCCCGCGCCTGCTTGGCGCGCTGGTGTCTAGAGCCGCCCCTGCTCCCAGGGCTTCCAGGCCCTGGGTTATACAGTAAGGGGCCCGGAAACCCTGGAAGACTTGCCATGTGGTCTGCCCCTGAGCCATGGGCCCTAGAAGCACTGGGGTCCCCAGTACAGAAGCAGTCCCCTGATGTGTCTGCCCGAGCCACAAACCATGGAAGCACCTGACTGTACAACAGCCCACCAGGATTTGGGGTGCACCAAAAGTTTGCTCAACACAGGTGTTTCAGGCCAATCATTTCAAACTTGACAAACTGAAATTTTTCAACTAAACTTTGTTTTGTCTGAAAATTTTGGACGATCCTACCAATGACCAAGGGCTGGTTCCACACCAATGCAGGAGTAAGAGCCTGCAGTCCCACCACACACACTCCTGTGCAGCCTGGCTCGACCCTAGGGATCCACAAGTTTAAGTATATATCCGTTACTCCCTCCCCAACAGCAGGTAGATAAGGAGTGATGGGAGGAGAAGGCGCCTTGACTACACACCCATTTGTGTGACGGCCAGTGCATCTAAGTAATGTAATACATTTGGGTACTGTAATATTAATACCTCTGGAGCAAGAGCAAGGGAGCAAAAAGAGTCACGCCTTTCACTCCTGATTCCTTCCTGGGGTGGCACAATCTAGCTCTCAATTGTTAAAATGCCTACCTTACAGAGGAGGTAGCTTGTTGAATAAAAAAGGTCTGTCAATAAAGACATTGTTCTTTGGACCATTCTAACAAAGACATTAATGAAAGGAGAAAAAATATGACAAGATACTGCACATGTGTATCTCAGGTTCTAGGAAAAAGGTACATCACATTGCATGTAAGATCATGCAATTAGACTGTACTGTGAGTATTTACAGGAGGGCAGAATTAATGTCCAACAGGCAACATTCACTTTGTCATCTCCTGTCCTGTATGTGCTTAAACATGCAGCCTTTTAACACTTTCAAAAAGTATGATTTCTAAGGGCTTTATTTTGAAAGGAAAAATATACTCCATTTTTTTCTATAATATGGAATTATTTGGCTGCACATCACATACACATAAGGGCCAAAAGATTTTGGAACAACTCTTCTTCTGCCAATCTTAGGAAGTCTGCAGAAGATTAACAACCCTAAAAAAATTCAAAGAAAGCAAAATGTGTCTTGCTTGCTCTGTTCAAAATTCTCAAGAGTTAAAGAAAATTATTGTGCAATATTCCCTCCAATCACCCTACACTCATTTACCTACTGACCACAGCACTCAGAAAACTCATCTATGCTGCCCTCCCATGCTTATGAATTAATATAAAGTAATTATTAAACATATATTTTTATATTTTTCTGGCTAAAACTTTTAGTATTTATTTTCAATAACCACTGCTTCCAAAACAGAAATGCAAGAATTATAGAATCATAAATACCGCCCTCCTCCTTCTTATGTAGCAATTATCTTCAACAGCTGAGCAGTACGGCTGGTGAGAGGTACGAGTGTATTCAAGGAATTCTCTTTCTGCTCTATTTGGCTAGGGGAGTTATCCTGTTCTAGCAAATCTGATGATTAATGTGTATCAGAATATTTCATTTCAGAAAAGTGGTAGGATACATACCATACCAGTGTGTACACAAGCATGGGGTTAAAAAACATATTGTATACATATATGGTGGATCTTGTATTATTGCTAAAGCATGAACCAAGTTAACAGTCCTTAGCTACTTGCACTGCTGCCGCTCCGATTTCTACTTCTCTTCATAAAGTACAGCTACTCCATAACTCATTACTAGCAATGAACCAGGAACATGTTTCCTTCATTAGAACAACTGGTGGTTTACTTGGTGTTACAAGGAATCACATATGATCTTTTCCTATATATTTCATAGTTTAGTTTTCTAGAATGCCAAACCAAACCCAACCATAATTAGTCAGCAAATGCGTGATTATTGCAAAATAAGAAAGCCACATTTTTTCTGTTTCAGCCACTTATCTAGGGCCCTAAATCACATTTTCAAAAAGTGTGAACTTGGGTCCTCCTGTCTTTTAGTCTGAGTTCAGAAGGATTGAAGAAGGCAATTCCAGCTTCTTCTCTGCCAGGAGAGCAGTTGCTTCTTGGACGAAGTTTCCTATATTTCCTTTCCTATCTAAGGATTTTTCTATAGTGCCACTGACAATCACCATAATAATTGCTCCCTGCACATTTTCCTTCTAGACTCAATGTCTGGAGGGCACAGAGATGGGGGCTGAATTGCTTCACACTAAACTCCCAGGATCCCAGAAGTTCACTGGACTGAGCATCCCTAAAAACCTTTCCCTGCTCTACTTGAAGTACCATAGGAAGGACAGACTGTGGCCCCAGCCCTGGCTGGGAATTGGGGAAGAAGGAGAAGGGAAATAAAGACTGGACCAGAGGAGATAAAAGGCATGGAAGGAACACAGGGCGAGGAAAGAATGGAGGGCAAAAGTGGGCAGAGAAAGAAGTGTGAACACAAGCTGCAGTGAGACTGAAGAGAAGAAAAACAAACTTGAGTGAAAATTCTGAGGAGACTCTCTCTCCCCTTTCCTCTAAGGGAGCTTATCATGGAGCAGATGGGACAGTCTGAAGCTGCTCTTGGAGGTGTCAGAGTCACACTGAGATGACAGGTTGCAGTGTGATTGTCACATCTGCTCCACAAGAACTTCCATAGACGAATAGAGAGAGAAGGCCCCTCTAGGGTTTCATCTTAGATTGTCTTGTTTCTCTGTCTCTCTCCCGAGATACCGCTGGAATACGTTTGCACTGTTAGTTTAACATAGGGCTTGGCTACACTTGCAAGTTAGAACGCATTAAAGCAGCCCCTGGTGCCTTAACTCCCAACCCATCCACACTGGCAAGGCACTTAGAGCACCTGGACTCTGCAGCTGGAGCGCTCCTGGTAATCCACCTCCACGAGAAGCATAACACTTGTTGTGCCTTGGCTAAAATGCCCCAGCGCCAGTGTGAACAAGCTGTTGCATTACCGTGCTTTGATTGGCCTCCAGAATTGTCCTATAATTCCCTTAAGTCAAGTGGCCACTCTTGTCATTGGTTTGGAATCGGCTGTAGGAATGCGGATATGCCCTTTCAAAGCTCCGTTTCTGACAGACAGCATGCTTATCTGCTCCGGGACAAAGCAAGCCATTGGTGTTTAATGTTGCTTTCTGTGAGTGTGTGAAGGGGTGGGGGGGAAAGGGGTCTGAACTTACAAGACAGCACGCTGACACACTCTCAGCATCCCAAAAACCCACTCTCTCTCCCCCTACATACACACAACACACTCCCTGTCACACTCCACTGCACCCCACCCTGCATTTGAAAAGCAAGTTGCAGCCACTTGAACACCGGGGTAGCTACCACAATGCACTGCTCTTTGTGGCATTGCAAGAGCTGCTAATGTGGCCCTGCCAGTGTGTTTCCAGCCGAGAGTGTAAAAACTCCGCAGTGTTTTCCCTGCTGTGGTGTCTGAAGGCTGGTTTAACTCCCAGCACTCTACATCTGCAAGTGTAGCCATGCCCATACTGTTGAAGGATATTGTGTTAAGTGTGGTATAAGAATCAATGTAGAATAGAACAGAATAGAAAAGTGAGAGATAAATTTATTTCTCAGTGCTGACAAAGGAACCTGACAGGAACTATCCACCACACCGTGCACCCAGCTTGCACAAGATTTTGGGAGAGAACCAGTGTCTGGAATAGATAGGAACAGGAAGGCTCCTACAGCATGCCCAGCTCTGTATACGGGCACAAAAGGGTAGGAGACTCCTTGCATCCCCATCAGAAAAGCCAAAAGGAAGAATTTATCCAGGAAGAAGCTCCCTCTATGATTAGTCCTAATATTCACTCACTAACTCCATTCTCTGTAAAGCACCTAATGCAGAGGGCTCCTCCCTACTCTTGTATGTCAGTGGAGCTACTTTGCATTAACATTGTTCTCATCATAATATGGACCACAGTAGACCTGCAAGCAATTACTATACTAACCAGTGCAATGTTTGCTCATGGCAATAAGCATCATGGCGCACAGTAAGATTTTGTGGGACTGGGCCTTTCATATATCTTTCTTACCATGAAAGGGAACAGTTTTGTAAGGCACGTCTTTCATTCTGGGCTGTCAGTATTCACAATTCAGAGTGAGACAGACAGTAATAGATGTTCCCTTTAAACTCCACTTTAGTTGATAAGCTGTTGATGTAATAAAACGTTTGAGAAAATCAGAGTTTACGAAAAACATAAATTCATCACAAGATGTTTGTGAAATCAAGAAAAGGAACAAATGTTTCAGAGCTAAAACACATGGATATAAAAATGGAGTGCAAACTGCACTGATGGGCCCCATCTCAGCAAAGCACTTCAGCACGTGCAGAGCTTTAAGCCTTTCCTTAAATCCTTTGGAGACAAAAAGTTAAACACTTGCTTCAGGACTTTCCTGAATCGGGGCTATAACAACCCACAACTGAGTGGAAGATGCGAGTCCCCAATAAGCTTTGCAAAATTCCTATTCACCTTAGATACAGAAAGAATTCAAATCATCCTGCCAAAATGAGAGCTGTGAATTTTGAATTAACAGTGATCTACCATGCAATATTAGAATTGCAGCTGTTATAATAGGAGGCCTAGGAATACTAAAATCCAGCATTTGACAAATACTGACTATTTTACTTTGGCATTCATTCACTCACCCCCTCTCATGGAGCCAAAGTGGCCACTCCAATCAAGTAGAAGTTGACTTTAACATATAGAGATATACCTGTCTCATAGAACTGGAAGGGACCTTCAAGATCATCAGGTCCAGTCCCCTACCTTCACTAGCAGGACCAAGTACTGATTTTGCCCCAGATCCCTAAATGGCCCCCTCAAGGATTGAACTCACAACTCTGGGTTTAGCAGGGTTCTCCCTCCACAATGAGAGTGAGGAAGAGAAAGAACTCCAACAAGGTTCCCCGGACACTGAGCCCCCAATCCACAAGGGTCTGAAAGAGAAATAACTTTGCAATATGAGATCTGCACTGTGCAAAGAAGTGTCAGACTCCATCAACTGCACACAGATGTCAGTGGTCAAATAGATCATGTTCAGATACCTGCACTGAAGAAGTTGTACTTTTGCTAACAGGAGCTGGACTAATGCTTTTAAAAAGTGTTTCCTTTATGTGCACACAACTTGAAAAGCTAAGTACACAGTTAATTATATTATTACTAATTATACACTATGAACAACAATAATTGCAAACAATATTTCTGGGTGAGGCTAAATATTGAGGAACAATTTACAAACAGCCCCTAAATTATCTAGACTTTCTCCCTCACCCAGAACGCAGAAGAAATATTTTCAGATGAAACCACGGAACTGCAAACACCACATGAATGGAAACAAGCAATTGCCAACTCTGCACTCAAATTCCACACAACAGAAAATAAATATTTCTTTATACAAAAACCTAGGTATCTTCCTAACATGTTTTGCAGATTATTGCAAGGCACCACATTTTTCATCACAACTGGCAGTTTGTGCTCAGGGAAGACCCGAAGGCCAACAGTTTTTGCATCAGGATAACTATTTTTGGGGGGAGGGGGGCATTTCTATCAAAACAGCTATTCTGGTATAGCCCCTGGTGTGGACAAAGTTATATCAGTATAAAAGTGACTTATACTGGTACTGTATAGCTTATTTCTCTTCCTCAACAGGAATAGCTATACTGGTATAAAGCACTTTTATACCTATATAACTGTGCCCATACTAGGAAGGTTGTACCACTTTAACAATATTAGTAAAAGTACAGCTTAGTGTAGAGAAGCCTTTCTAGAAGTTAAGTCCTGCAAGCAGAATAGTTTCAGATATATCTGACAAAACAGAAAATAGAAAAAAAAACAGAAGACAGCTACACATATTACCTTTGGCTTGTGAATTGATTACTTCAGTTTCCTATTCAAGGATTCAAGTCCAGTAACCTTCAACTCATCAATTATGCTAATTACCAGCTAAACATATATGGAAAAAAGCAAAGAATACGAAATATCTGTAAAGAGGAGTTGTACAACTGAATATGAACTAGCAGCTGGAAACGAGGAGAGTCAACATCAGATGTCCAGTCAGCTCTCTGTGGACTACTGTCAAGTGCTCTACACACTACCAGTGTGGTCCATGAACCAGAGCTTAGGAACTTCTGCCGTAATATCCCTTTATCATTTCTATTCTTTACATCATTTAGCTTTAAGGAATTTCAAGCCAAGCCTTTACAAATGCATATTTTAGTGATCAATATTCTTGAAGTTAGTCTACATTTATCCATTTTAGGTTTAATCATGATGAGTTACTGAAATATGTGGATTAATTTAAGCTTGAATGCTTTTGTTTCGGAAACAGCTAATAAGAATATTTATCATAATGACAACGATCGGTAAATAGCATGCTAGAAAGTGCATTGCCACAAGTATTTCCGATCTAGGCCACCACATCTGAACATTGAGCTGTTCAGGGGCATAGAATGTGGCCTACACTTTGTTTCCATTCTAAATTCCAGTAACATAAATTTAAACTTTGTATGTCAATCCTTGAATTGGCCCCGCAGCAACTTTTGCCTCACATGCTCATCCTCCTCTAGGAATAATTCCACAGTCTTTATAGAAGCTTAAATTATATATGAGAGTAATTCTATGCTTCCTTTTCTCAATGTTATTAATGCAAATATTCAACTCAATCTGATGGAAAATTTCAGAAGAGGATTAAGCTAATCAGTGTTTAAAAGAGACAAGGTCCACTGCACATAAAAACAAGAATTCTAAGTGCCCCTTTTTGAGTCATGATTTACAATAGAAACTTTTTCTCCCACATTCCAACTGCACTGTGTTTTTAAAGGCTAGCTTGACTAATATGCAATGTATTTCTTAAATAACCTTGTTTTTAATTGCCTAAAACTAAAGAGACTACATTACATACTCTTAAATTATGGATTGCAGTCTTCTGCTTCAGCAAAGCTATGAGATCATGCAGTTGGTTAAATGTTAATTAGCGTATTTTCTTTCAATTCACTCTTAAATTTAAGGACATGGGGCCAAATCCCATAGAAGTCAATCAGGGCAAAATTATCTTCTTGTGTACACTGGTGCAAGTGGCAGATGTAACAGTATTACAGTCTTATGAAATAAAGCAGTATCTGAGTAGGAACTGACAGTTTTTAAAATGCTGACTTACAGAAATGCTCTCAGTTTCAGAAACTGTATACATGATGAGAAAACATTCACCAATGTTCTCTACAATTAGAGTTTTTTTTTTTAACTATTATGTTGAGCAGAAATTTCTCTTTATCTTACAGGTACCTTGAGTGTTTTTGAAAAGGAATGTGTTTATTTAATTTACAATACGCACAAAATATGTCTGCTTTGGAAGAAGTAAAAAAGTAATTGAATCCTATAGTAACTCTTCATTAAACTTTAATTGAAAACTAACGATGTGCAAACCTCGTATGTTTCTTTTATTACTATCCTTTGTTCTTGTTCCAAACATTTGGGTTCAAAATAACAACAGAAGAGAACAAAGGGGAAAAAGAAGAAAACATTGTAAATTCAATACTAAATTATACTTTTAACTGTCTGCAAATCACTTTTTAATTATTGGTATATTACATAAGAACGGCCATACGAGGTCAGACCAAAAGTCCATCTAGCCCAGTATACTGTCTTCCCACAGTGGCCAATGCCAGGTGCTAGGGAATTAACAGAACAGGTAATCACCAAGTGATCAATCCCCTGTTGCTCATTCCCAGCTTCTGGCAAACAGAGGCTAGGGACACCATCTCTGCCCAGCCTGGACCTATCCTTTATGAACTTATCTAGTTCTTTTTTGAACCCTGTTACAGACTTGGCCTTCACAACATCCTCTGGTAAGGAGTTCTACAGGTTGACTGTGCATTGTGTGAAAAATATTAGTATGATTAGTATTTTAAGGCTATCAGAATTTCTGATGCCACACACCTGACTTCCAAAAACATGTGAGCTAGTTAGCAATAAATTCAACATACTCACAAAAGCATTATGATCAAGATTCACAGGTGCCTAACATAGAGAGCTTCTTGAACATGGAGTGTGAAGTCCTGCCTCCACTGAAATCAATGGCACAACCTCTATTGACTTCATTAGGACTACGGATTTTATCAGGAGACTATATTCAAATATTCTCTTCTTCCTAACAGAAATACTGATTCACTGTGTGACGGGTTGGATCACAGAAACCCCCTTGGGGCTGCCAACAGATGTGCCAAGACTACTACTGCCCCTGCTTTCCCTGCCAGCCTGGGACCCCAGCACGCTGTCTTGTTGAGCCAGACACGCCAGTCTGCTCCAGCCCAGACCCAGGGTCTGAACCATGGGCCCCAGAGCTGCAGACTTAACTGAAAGCAACTTAAGAAGTGTTCCTGTCTTTAACACTCAGGTGCCCAACTCCTAATGGGGTCTAAACCCAAATGAATCCGTTTTACTCTGTATAAAGCTTATACAGGGTAAACTCATAAATTGTTTGCCCTCTATAACACTGATAAAGAGGTATGCACTGCTATTTGCCCTCCCCACCCCACCCTCCACCCCAGGTATTAATACATATTCTGGGTGAATTAATAAGTAAAAAGTGATTTTATTAAATTCAGAAAGTAGGATTTAAGTGGTTCCAAGTAATAGCAGACAGAACAAAGTGAATTACCAAGCAAAATAAAATAGAACATGCAAGTCTATGTCTAATACAGTAAGAAAACTGAATACAGATAAAATCTCACCCTCAAAGATAAGTTTCTTTCACAGCCTGGATGCCTTCCTAGTCTGGGCACAATCCTTTCCCCTGGTACAGTCTTTGTTCCAGATCAGGTGGTAGATAGGGGATTTCTCATGATTCCCACCCCCTTTGTTCTGTTCCACCCACTTATATATTTTGCATAAGGCGGGAATCTTTTGTCCCTCTCTGTGTTCCCACCCCTCCTTCTAAATGGAAAAGCACCAGGTTAAAGATGGATTCCAGTTCAGGTGACATGAGCACATGTCACTGTAAGACTTCATTGCCCACTTGCCAGCACACAGGTATACAGGAAGACTTACAAGTAAAACAGAGCCATCTACAGTCAATTGTCCTGGTTAATGGGAGCCATCAAGATTCCAAACTACCATTAATGGCCCACACTTTGCATAATTACAATAGGCCCTCAGAGTTATATTTCATATTTCTAGTTTCAGATACAATAATGATACATTCATACAAATAGGATGAACACATTCAGTAGATTATAAGCTTTGTAATGATACCTTCCAAGAGACTTTTTGCTTTAAGCATATTTTAGTTACATTATATTCACACTCATCAGCATATTTTCATAAAATCATATAGAGTGCAACGTCACACACTGGAGCAAAAAAAACCCTTATTCATCTGCAGAAATAATTTTTAGAATTTCATGTTTGTCCAACTCTTTGAGTTGGAAGAGATGGTCATCCTCCATACCATAAACATGGTTATTTCTTGGTTAATAATCAAAGTTATTGAGGTTGCTGTGATCTCAGCTCATGCCTTTTGGACTGAGGCTTTTGCTAGGTCAACAACCTTGAATGTCTGTTGTCAAAGATTTGTGCAACATTCAGGACTGTTAAAGAGACACCACCAACTTAAAAAACATATGTTGTAACAAACGTATTTTGTTAACTGTATTATTAACAGAATACTAAAAGCCTAGTCTATTTGTTACCCTTTAGGCTTGTTGATTATCTTCTGGATTTTTCTCCGATTATTCAATGACATTCAGTCAAACTAGTTTCACCAGTGTTTCATTCAGATCCTCAGTGTTGCAGTTGAGTTTCAGTAAAATATTTATTGTATTTTACTTTTGCAAACAATTGTTTTTACTGGATTTAGAAAATGTATGAAAGCATTTCTATTTGCCTTTAAGTTTTATAAAAGTTTTTTTTATGTTTTTGTTTTTTTGCATAACATTTAAATGTTAGGCTAAATTTAAGATGACAGCATCCACCACTGACAATATAGCCACCGAAGTATTTTGAAAATTAAATATTAAATTAAATATCTTGAAATATGCAGATCCTCCATCTCCTCAAGAATGACCAAAAGTACTTACTGGCTAAATAAATGAATATGGAAGCTACAACAATTAGCCATATAGGAGCATCTTATAGCTCTATCTGTTTGCCTCTTCCAGATTTAAAAAGTCCTACAATAGAGCATGCTGGGAAAATGTCCTATAAAAAGGAGATAACTCAAATTGAAGAACTAAGTAGTAACGGAAAAAATCAAGGGGACAGTGCCTGTGGATGACTGCAGAAAAAGTAGTGGAATTTTAGTTTCCTTGTATGTCAGATATTTGTGTGCTTCTTTATGTACTGAAGACATTTGTGGTCCTGTGCTGTAGTGTTCAATGACTGTATTATGTTTATCCAATAAAAATGACATTTCTTTTCAATATCATTAGCTGTCTGTGTTTGAAGTGTACCATGCATCTTCACACTGACTTTGTAAGCTTCTCAAAGACTTGTATTTATTAGCTTATAACTGGACTGTGTATTACTTGATTTTTATTTGGGGCTGGTGTCTGCAGAGATGTTAGACATGCTAAAGAGATTTTTGATATGTGACTTCTTGAAGTGTTTAGGAGCTAAAAAATTTCCTTCACAAAATTGCTGCATGTTTTATTTTCACTAGTAGCCCATGACCGAACCAAAACGAAGAGTGTGATTATTAGATTGACCTACTTTATATCAATATACTGATCTGGTGAGCTCCTTACTCCTTATGTCCTTCCATAGATACGACCTTACTTTAGTTAGTGTTATGCATATCATATAAAATGGGGAGATTGTTTCTTTGTTCTATATGAGCAAGAAAGAAGATTCTCAAACTGGTAGAAAATCTGCTCAGAATACCATTTTAACATTCATACATTGAAACTGACACTGATATATATAGACTGATTCTCTGACATGACCATACTCATGCAGAGTGATACCAGTTTCAATCCACAAAAGAATACAGAGTTTGAAGGAAACTTTGCAGCTCATAGAAAGCTATAAATGATCCACAGGAAGATCCAACTGAAAATAAAGTAAATACTTTAGAATTTTTAAGGGTTACATGAAGTGTGCATCTGCTGTTTTTAATGTATATGCTTTATATGCACGGTGTATATTAAATATATGGACACATAATTGCACTTCTGGACGCATAATCTTATTTGTATGCATTTTATTCCATTTTTATATTATTAGATCTTACTTAACTTTTAATACCCCCTCAGCCAGAGTCTACTCATTTATGGACCAAGGAACAATAAACTGAGAAAGATGCAAAGCAAGATGCACTTGTAAGCTGGTGGACTGGCACAACAGAAACAGAACAAAGAATGGTCAATAGGGGTTTCTTCCAAGGGTAATGATCATAATTAGAAATAAAAAAAAATTGACATGAACAACAAAAACTACCAGAGCTTGGGTTCAACCCAGAGAATGCTACTTTCCCAAAGGCTGTATTCCCCTCGGTCTCTCACACAGCTAATTTACAATCCTTTCAGGGGTGGACCCTGCAGCCTGTCACATCACTGCCGTAAAATTATAGAGGGATAATGGAAAACAACCCTTAGCACTGATCACTTTTTGAAAATGAAACAAAGATTTGTTTAGCAGCAGCATAAAATACGCAATTTTCCCTAAGGAGGTAAACCCTCAACTCTCTTTGTATATTGGGTTTCTGAGTCTGTTGGAGATGACTATGGCCCAGTACTGCAGACACTTATGCACATACGTAATTCTTTGCACCATCAGGGAATAGATAACATTTTGAATCTGACCCAAATGTTCAAAAAGTGCATCCACGAAATTTGTGTGCAAGTCAGTAGTGCCTTCACGCACACAATACATATATTTAACTGCATGTACTATCTCCCCCCGCCCCCGGTTTTACTGGTTTGAGCAGATATTCCCTATACTTATAATGTAAGCTCAGTGAATAACTGGTATTTCAGTTAATCAGCAGTCTAAAAAAACCCTGATTCAGGTCAAACCAAATCTAAAAATTGGAAAAAAAAAGTCAGCAAATCAAAAAAGCTCCTTTGGGATTGAATGAGACATGTTGCTCAACCCATAACAAATGTCTATTCATTGTCATTATGAATGACTACGAATGCCACAGTGAATGACAATGAATACTGAGTAGGCCATAAGCATACTGTGAGAAAACCTAGCCGCCAGGGTGCTCACCTGCGATGTGGGAGAGTCAAGTTTAACTCCAAAGACTAGTTTATTATTCATAAAGGTAGAAAAGCTTTAACAGGAGAGATTGAGGCAGACCCACACAAGACTCATCCATAGCCCAGTCTCTCCTGAGACTTAGGAGACCCATGTTCAAATTTCTTCTCTGCATTAAGCAGATGATGGAATTGAAGCTATGCTTTCCACATCCCAGGTCAGTACCTTAACCACTGGACTAACTGTGGGACCCATCACCTCCTATTCCTGGTGCCATTTTGCAAATAGCATCTAAATCCTGGAAAAAATTGTTTTGGCCAAAACTATTTGATGAATTCCTGTCAAATATATGAACAGCTTCAGGCTGAATCAAACTACATATTTTGGCAAATAAACCATTAATCCAAAAAAATGTTGCCCAACAATACTTATAAGAGGGAATAAGGCTAGAAATAATAATATCCGTCCTATTTTGTTTTATTTTAACTCTACTCACTGTAGGCAAATGGTCAACAAATCCTCAGCGACTGCATATGCATTTGGGCTTTTGCACATCCACAAGTAACAGAGCATGAACAAAATGTGGGGCAGTTACTGTGTAAGGTTACTTCAACTAATACAAAATCCTTTCAAAAATAATAAAATGATTATTTAACAAAAAACAACAACCCACAAACATACCGACTGTGATGTTGCGCACTACTAATTTCTGGATCTCCCCATGATGTGTGATACACAAAACTCTGCTTTCATCATTTGGTATAATCACTGTCTGTGGTGACATATCATAAAAAAGATGATGAACAAAATCATTGAAACTGTTCCAAGATAATTATAGGACTAATATCAAAGAAAGAAGACTGACAGGCAACAGAATGAATATTATGCAGTCTTCTATTTATCCTCACTGACAAAATATGGGGCTCCTTCACAGATAAACACAAACAGTGAAGCTCTACTAAAAGCAAAAGCAAATTCATCATCCTGTTAGCTGATGAGAACCCCAGAACACATCAGTCTAAGCACACTGATGTCACCTTACTGTTCTCCTCAGTCACTCGCTAGGAGCCTGTTGCTATATTTTTCTCAGTAGACCTAAATAATTCATCAGGGCATGGTGTTTTGTGAGCGGGCCACTCTGCAGGCAACTGTCCAAGACCAAGGTCGCCATGGAGACCCACAGGCAGCTTCATACTCATTGTCCTCCCTGCTAAAGAGACGTATACAAAATATGGCATACTGAACAGCCTGCCTTGTCCCTTTTACCAATGTATTGTATGCCTATTTTTAAAGAAACAAAATAAGTGTATAAAAGGCCCTTCATTGTAATCAAGACAAGAGGCTTAACTGATGACAAATGTCTCATGAAATAGGCTGTATTTGCACTGATAGAAGCACTATTTTACAGGGAGGAAAGTGCAAACGCATATTTAAGAACCATATTATTAACAAAATCTTTCACTGCTGCTCTTCTAACAAAACACATCAACCCATCAAACCATCCTATATATTAGCATTTGTGGTTAATAATCATATTATTTAATATGCCATACTAAATCATAAACATACACACTCTCAATTATTTAAACAGAAGTATTAGTGACTGCACAAATAAAGGATTCCAAGGTTAAAATACAATGTAACAAAGAACGTAACTTATTTACAGTGGCATCTTCGTCTGTCTTTACTTGTCTAGAGTACATACTTGCTCAAAAATATTAAGTCAAAATTCTGTCATTATTCTTGAAAAACCAATAGCCATATTCACAGAAATAATATTCAACATATACAGTAAATTACATCAAAAAGGAAAAGATGCTTTTGAAATTTTTACCTTCAAACCTTCATGTTATTTCTCAAGGAGTTATTATATGACAATTAAACAACGGCACGTTTATATCTTTTATCAAAGACCAAAAAGAAAACCTATGCTGAAGTACTCATGGTTGATTAAACTCTAACTTAAATTTTTACTTTGACGTCCTTTCTTCATGCTAGGTAACAGTTTTAGATCATTTTGTTTTTCTTGCACCATACAAAGGGATCACACATTAGTTCTACATTACAAGTGTACTTCAAGAACCTTAAGGTGCTCTACATTCTGTGATCATCTAGAATAAGAGTTAACCTTCACCATATTCTGCACCATGTTCCAGAATACTCTGCAAAACTACTACCCCTTTCATGCTTACCTCACTAGCTCTCTCACCTATTTGCTTGCAAAGGGAACTGGTTCTATAGGATATTAATAGCATACTAATTCAATAGCAGGGCTATTAATATGTATTTTGCCAGTGCAGTGATGTGCTGCGTGTCACAGTTTCAGGATTAGCTGCACCTCTGATCCCTACCTCATGTCCTCCTTTCAGGACAACTCACTTAAGGTTTCAGGCTCGAATCACACTTCTCCCATGCAGACATGCACATCTCTCTCCCTTCTGGTCTTCTGGGTTTAGGCTTGCAGTCCAACTTGACCTCACTGTGATTTCCCCAGCAGGTCTGACAGAGTGACCCATAGTTGCTGGTCTTCTTTCTCCAGGGCTACATATAACAGTGTTCACCAGTTACCAACCTCCTTCACAAGCAAATTACCGGATTAAATAGACTGCTTTGTTGGGGATATCACAGTGTATGGCAGAGGCTGTGCAGCCTGAAAACCCTCAGTCAGAAGGGAGAGGGACACAGATTCCTGTGCCGAGACAGGTGATGGCTGGAGGCCTGAAACCTGACTGTGTGCTTCTGGAGTGGATCACAAAGGAGATACAGGTGCAGTTACCTTGAAACTGTGACACTCTGTATTTATATCAAACTTGCACTCTGAATCACTCTGCCCAGTCCATTCTGCAGCCTCTCTGACTCATATACATTCACCCAGCCAGCCACACTCCCTTAACTCTAACAGCCACCAGAACCTAAGCCTGAGGAGCACATGCCCTCAAACGTCCTGTTTAAGCTAGAAGAGAAGTTGATCTTCTGGGTGCTGGGCTGGGGAAGTCTGTAAGCCCAGAGAAACTATTCTGATAGGCAGTAAGTGCGGGAAGACGACTGCGGGAAACAACCCTAGGATTAAGGCCTGGTTGACACTACAGAGTTAGGTTGATGTAAGGCAGCTTACGTCGACCTAACTCTGTAAGCACCTACACTAAAACATAGCTCCCACCAATGTGACTTGCCCACTGCACCAACTTAATAACTCCACCACAGCGAGAGGTGTAGCACTTAAGTCATTGTCATTAGGTCGATGCAGTGTCAATGTAGACTCTGCGTTGCTTACATCAATTGTTGCTGCCTTTCAGAAACTGTTCCACACAGGCAGTTAAATCAGTGCAAGTGCTCCTGGTTAGAACACGTACCGCTGACACAAGGAGTGTAGTGTGGACACGTAAAACCAATTCAAATACTGCAGTGGCTGCATGTCAATATAACTTAGGTCGACTTCATTTTGTAGTGTAGATTTGCCCTAAGAGGCCCTCCTGTTGGTACTGGGAGCTACAAGAGTCCCCAGTGGCCCAGGCGGTCAGGTGGGCTTGAGACCCCAAGCTGCAGCCTAAGCCATGGTGTCTACACTGCTATTAGCCTTCTAGCTCAAATCCTGAAAGTGTGATGCTGTCTACCTGGGCTGGGATGCTCCCAGATGCAGTGTAGACGTACCCTGAGTATCTGAACTGCCAGGCCTAGCCTGAGTCCATCTTGAAGAAATTCAGGAATCTGTGATACCAATACAGATGCGGAGATGAGACTCTTGTCCTGGCCCCAATGGATAAAATTCAACAAGGGCCCTGAATCCACTGAGTTAGAAGATTTATTTCTGGAAGCTAAAAGTGTGGCTATTTCCTCTTCTGCATAATCACTTTGGCTTAAACAACTCCATTCAAGAGCCAGGCAGGTAGGCTCAGATTGTCTGGATTCTGATGCATGGTTGGCCCTTGTAATATCAGATCTCTTCTAGATCAGGGTTTCTCAAAGAGGGGTCGCCGCTTGTGTAGGAAAGTGGCGCGGGCAGAGGGACTTACTGGCCACCGCTTCCAGCAGCTTCCATTGGCCTAGAGCAGTGATCCACGACCAGTGGGAGCCGCAATTGGACGTACCTGCGGACAGGGCAGGTAAACACACCGGCCCAGCCCGGCCCACCAGGGGCTTTCCCTATACAAGCGGCAAATGGGACTACCAGAATTACCAGTGCTGCTTCTCTCCTGATCTTTCATTGTGTTCTGGTATGGACAGGAAAAGGGAATTTTGTATGAGTCTCTTTGACCATCTTTGCAACAAGATGCCTGTTCCCTGGTTTTGTGAAACCACAGACAAAAGAACACTGAAATCCTCTGATTCAGGTGGGAGGGAAACAGATCTATTGCTGGGAGACTAAATTCCTTTACCAGTAGATGGAACATGTCCATATATATAGTTCCCATTCTGGATGATCTAACTTTTGCCTCCTGAGTCAGTCACCTGTACCATTGATTTTCCCTTGGATGTGAAGGGAGCTTATTGACTGCAGGGCCTCCTCTGCCCAAGTCATCATGAAATCAGCTTCTCTTTGAAGGACTATATATCTTATTCCTCCTTTGTCTGTTGATACAGGACCTGGCTGACATGCTCTGATGATCAGCACATGAGGGGAATCCAGATACGGGAGCAAAGCCTTGAGACCATATAGTATGGCCCTGATCTCTCACCAGTTAATGAACCTCTCTCAGTTTCCTCATTTGTACATGTGTGATGGACTCAATGAGCACCGGAGGAAAATTGTATTTGATAGCAAAATGACAAATAATTTTGTGGCATGTGAAATTTCCATATAACATTATGTAGTGGTGTTATTCACTTTTACAGGGAGGAATGCTGAAGTGGAGAGCTAGATAGGCCTAGATGGATGATCAGTGAAGGCTTTATGCTGAGGACTGGGAAGCGACAATCAGGATCTTGGAAGAATGACTGGAAGTTGTGACTGGAGTGACTATTAATATTTTCTAGTGAATATATATAAGGGTACAATAAATGTGTAATAAAATGCTGCAGGAACTGCAGGAGATACTGCTGTTTCACAGTATTACCACCATTATTGGGAGGATTTTTAGTTAAGGTTTGTCAAGCACTTTGATAATGTAAAGTAGTTTATACATGGCAAAAGTATGTCTAGATTGTGGATAGCCCCTCCTTGACCATGAAGGGGTGTAAGACTCTCCACCCAATTCCCCACCACAGTTTCCCTGCATCTTGACCCCCAATATTTCCTCCCAGAAAAGAGAGGAGTGGGTGGATGTTTGGTTCTATGCCCAATGTATAAGCCAGCACAGGTTTTTTTGTGGGGGCAGAGCTTCCCCCTAGGGCAGTGTGCCTACACTAAAGGCACAATCTAGTCCTTAATTAATAGTTATTTGCCATAATACCAGCACAGTTTAATTCCATCATCTTGTAGCATTGACTACCCCCCACCTTCAGTTTTCAAACAAAGCATGCATCCTGCCAAATGCTTCCTTTTTCCTGTGCTATATTTTCACCCTTTTTCCTGCAGGTATATTTATGATCTGATAATTTTTGGGGACTATGAAATGGAGTTGTCGAGTTCTCTGATCCCTGTTCTCTTTTTCACAAATCACTTGTTGGTTAAAGAATTAAAAGTTAATTCTGGAAAATGAGCACACTCTCCTTTGGAGAGTAGAAGTGAAGCACAGCTAGTGTAAAGCATCTCTCTCTCTCTCTCTGGCTATATTTTACTGTAGGCAGAAAGATACTGTCATGTATGGTGCACTGTATGTCATTATCAAGGCAGGAAATAAGCGGAGTTTGGTCCTGGAAAAAGGAAAGCTAATACACCTGCAGAAAAACAATCCATAATACAGATATTCAGTGTAAGGGAGACATTTGATGGAAAGGGTGATAGAAAATGAGATTGGATGTAATGAGAAGAAGGACCCTCGACTCCCTGGGGTGAAGCAACAGCAAGTCAAGCCAGTTGAAGAGTGCCCTGAAAAAGATCTGAGAATGCCCCCAAATAAGCAGAGAACTTTCCAAGAGGAGACTGCTTCTGTAACTCTAGCAGAGAGGCTAGGTCAAAGAAGTGTGGTTTACATTTTGTTGCAGTGGTGGTGAGATTTAGTGGCCATTCTGAGGTGTTCTGGGAGTGAACCGTTTTGAATTTAAGGTTGAAATTAGGTATTTATTTCAGGGGGAAACGTAAAAGCACGTTTCAGCCTTCATCCTGTGTACCTGGCATATATATGTAAATGAAATATACCTTGAGATGGACTATAAGCCTGTTATTGCAAACTGTTTAAAGTGCAGCTATTCTTTGAACTGGGAATGTAAAATGGCACCTTCATATTCAGCATGTTTCTTGCACATATTTACAGTCAGATTTGATTACTTTAGTTGCAAAAATAAGTTTATTGCTTCAGTCTTATTTTTAACAATCAATAATATAACCAACAAACTTCTCAGGCATGAACTTGTTTATGACTTTCCCATATTTAATACAATTCTAAATATTTTGCAATCTAGGACATAAGAATTTCCATTTTCTACTCCCAAATCAAAGTCAAACTCATTGGACTTTAATTCTCCAGAACATCCCATTTCCTCTTGTAACTGTGGTAACTACAGTATATTATCTGGTATTACCTGACTCCTTTCTCCCTTTTTAACTGTACTTTTTGTATCCTGAGTAAGATTGATGACAGTGAAACTTCAGCCAGGCTGGCAGTCATAAATTAAAACCCTGGGGTGAAATTCTGGCCACATTGAAATCAAGTCATGTTTCCATGACTTGATGCCTCTTCCATGCACCATGAAATCACATTGGATTTTCCCACCCATACTATACTTTTTGTTAATTCTACTTATTTATTTTTGGCATTTTAATTTGTAAAGGCAGAATGATATGACATAAATGGGACTTCTCACATGTGCCAGGCTGTCTGGAGTGACTCATGAGCATGAGTGTGAACCTCAGGGCAGATGGTACAGGAACGGGGCAAAAACCCCAAACTGGTTAGATTTCACCAACCAAGTAACAAGTGTGAACTACTAAAGCACTATAACAGCCTTAACATGCAATCATAGACAGTCCCCTTGGACACTCTGGTATATCATGCCTGTCTTTCTGACAGATGGTCCTTACACCAAAATCACAACAATATTCAGGTTACTTCCAGTTTCAAAGGACCAGTCACTTATCCCAGGTCAGTTACACCCCAGATCTCTCACCAAAGGCAAGGCTTGCAGCCAATACTGTAATATACTAACTAAAGATTTATTAACTAAGAAAAAAAATGAGTTATTTACAAGGAGGCCTGGAGCCTTGGCATGAGCTGGCATTTGGTCTGCTAGTGTCACAACATGCTTAACGTTAAGCATGTCCTTAGGTGCTTTGCAGAAGTGGGCCAGTGTGCTCAGCACTGAAAGTATCCAGCAATAGCATGGTTTCTTCTGCCTTCCTTCTTGGCAGCACCAGCATTGCTCCCCTCCTCCCTGTGCAGAGGGTTGGGCAGGCTTCCATACATGAGGTAGGAACTCTGTGTGGGTTGTGCATGTCACAGGACACAGAATCTATCCCTCCAATCCATGGACAGGCCACAGGGCTGCATTGCAGCCCTTCCATGGCTTCTGACCTGCCTATGGGCTGGAATAGCTGGCATTATCCATCCTTGGCTCCTGTTGTCGGGGTTTGGGGCCAGCTTAGGTCCTTTGGCTCTTCCCCTAGTTCCCTCCACCCAGCCTGACTCTAGTGCTTCTCTCCAAACTATTCTATTTGGAGCCAACATGGGATCATCTCTTCAAAGCCACTACTGATACCCCTCCACAGTAACTGCAGGCCTTCTACATCAGCACTTGGATGAATTTCACCCTAATCACATCTGGGTGGTGTTATGAAAGTAACTTTTCCACTTAAACAAATAAAGGAAAAGAAACATCAAAACTATCTTAAAATTACGGCAAATGGCTATTGATTATCAGGCTAGCATGAAACTTTTAGGCCCCTCAGATCTTTCTCAGCAATTCCTACAGTTTGTTCTTTTGACATCCCTTGTATTTTCTCCAATAATTTTGTGGTTCAAGTCTCCTCCCAGAAAATGAAGTGTTGTTAGCTGGGAGTAATGCATCAGCTATTCAGTGGGATTCAGCCCAAACCTACTGTTGCACCCTGTTTTCCTGTGTGTCCTTGCTGGGCTGAGCACAATTTAGCACATTGTCTTCCATGTGGTTGCACAGATGTGGTTTCACGAAGAATTTAGCTCTACAATTCTCTTGATTATGCACAGACCAGAATAGAATCCCGCTTACTTTCTTATAACAGTTGTGGTTCTTTAGGGCTAACAAGAGAAAGCCATAGAAAACCTTATTTATCTTGATTTCAAAGATGTATTTACCACTGTGCCACACAACAACATTTTCACTCAAGGTCGGACAGTATGTTTATCGGGGAAAAAACTGTTCAAAGGGATTAAGGATTGGATTAGGAAAAGGGAACAGAGGGCGCCAATAAAAGAAAGCCATTCAACATGTAGAGAGGTAACAAGCAAAGTGTTACAAAGGGCTGGCATTAGTCCTGCTTTTGTTTATACGGTAAATGAAACTCAGGAGGGTATCAAAAGAAGCTAATTATACTACTGACAGAAAATAGGCACACTGGGCTTCATTCTGCAAGAAGCTGGGAACTCTGGCCCTGATCTAGCCAAGCACTTCAACATATGCATTGCTATGTTAGGGTCAGCACCAAGCAGGATCAAGCCAGAACAGAGTGAACACATTCAAACATATTTGGATGGGGAACTGAAAGACTCAGGTAAGGGGATAAAAAGCTTTTACCACCTAAGCATGTGTTCTAAATCTGGCCCAGGTAGGGAGTGACCCAATGTCATTGCTGCTGAAGGCTGCAAGGGGTCTGCTGGTATGTGATATGAGATAGTGGTCTCAGTACATTTCAGGATAAAGAATGAATGTGTTTTAATTCTATACTACGTACCCACCTTCAGATTAGGTATGCTCCTCCAGGTCACTTTTGAACCACATTAGCAGGGCACGGTGCGTAAGCTTTCATTACCATTGTTCGTATTGGGCCAATCCTGAACATAAGGTCTTCAGTATCCAGTATGGTTAACCCTGCAGCTCTCAAACATGTTAAACTCACTTTGAAAAAGAAAACAATCATAGAGGAAATAGCTCACGGGAAACAATGTTAATCTATTTTACATTAAAATTATTGGCATGATTTTGGAAAAACTGAAAATGCAAACAAGGGGTTACCACAGAGAGAGGAACTGTATGGACTGTATATAGCTAAAATGTAGTATGTCACAATACACAACACTAGTAAGTAATAAGATTAGAGGTCTTATTCTCTACTGCCTTTACACTCTGCCTGCACAGGTGTAAATGGCTACACAAGGTGAAAGGCAATGGAGTATCAGGCGCCAGAAGTAGAATGCTGTTTGCAATTCTGGTCACTTGACCTTAGGAAGGACATTTTTGAAACTGAAATGGTGTCCCAGAAGGGAACAAAACTGTGGCAGGATTTTGAAGCTTAGATTATGGATAAACTTCACTCAGAGGCTGTGAGCCAGAGTTTGTGCTAGTACATGCCATTGCACACTGAGTCTAGAACAGGAGGCCCTGGTGGAGGAAAGTCTTCCAATGGAGTTATGATCCAAGGTGCAATCGTCGCTCTACTATGAGATAATGCATGGAGGGGGGAAACACCGTTCCAAAATTGGATGGCATGGTCCACAGAAGATTTGTTGTTAAAGCACATTAAATATACACCTGTTCAGTGCACTGCTGCTTCAGCTTCTCAGTTCTGCCAGGACCTTTAGGGAGTCCTGGTGAAAGGTAAAACTGCTTTCAACTGTGAATAGCTCAAGGAAGTGCCTGCCATGAGAAGCCTTGTTGTGCAGGAGAGGTGAACCTGGGCCAGATTAGTTAATTTAGGCAAATGTTAGCAAGGATCAGTAGATCTGATACTGATTTTTGTACCTTCTGACATATCACAGTTAGCTTGAAAGTTAACTTGTCAGCATATGACTCAATTTGACATGGGATTGATATTTGTCATCACAAGAGCAGTCCTTGAAAGGACTGAGGCTGAGCTCTGATATGGATGCTTATCCAAACTCTTTAGTTCAGGAATTGTGCTGGAAATGTCTTTACAACAATTTTTAATGAGATTTCCAGTAGTTCTGGTTTCAGCTGGGTGAGTAATGCAGTAAGCACAACTTACTTTCTGATGTATCAGCATTTCTACAACCGGTTCTATGGGAAACCAGCATGAGATATTTTTATTATTTAATATATTATATGTAACACAGACTTTTTTCAAAGATGCCTCAATACCATGTTCATTCAGCATAAACCCACAGTCAGTATTAACCAGAAGCTCTACAGGGCACCCAAGGGACATCCTAATTGTACAGTCTCCCTGTTTCATCTTGAATGAGACATGGGTTTTACTATGATCTGTGTCTGTTTCAAGTGCTCTTGGGCCTCCCCAGCTAATCGAATCAGGTCGCTCCAGCCACACTGGACATCATGAACTAAATTCATCCCAACTTCTTTAGAAACACTCTTAAAGGATAGAGCTCACAGGCTGAATCTGACCCCATTAAGACTAGCAAAGAATCATACCTGAAGATGTTAGCTTCTCTGTGTGACAAGCAGAATGCCTCATGAAAGCCAGGGCATTCATAGACAGTTACCTGGCCTTGTCCATCTCATGGTCCCTGGGAGAGGCCAATCATTAAGGGAGTTTTCAAACTTTTGCTTACATGGTTAAGAGTCAATAGTCCCCCCCTGTATCAACAACCTGTGTGAGTACTCCTCTTACAACCATCTGCAAAAAGCACTATCTGGGCAGATAATTAAATAAACATCTATTCCTATACTCAGAGTAACTGCAAGCTGTTTAATTCTCAAAAGGCATATGAAAAAGGAAAAAGGGAAAACTGAATTATATCTCCTACATAAAAAGAATGTTTCACATTAGATACATAGGGAGATAGCCACAAATATTATAGCCTAGAGCTGCTCAAAGAACAAGTTTATGTTGTGTGGGAAATTCCAACATTCTGAAATTTGTTTTCATCCCAAAGTGCGATGAAAAAGTTGAAATTTTTCACAGAGCAAAAATTCTGAAATATTTAGATGTGACAGCAAAATGATCTGGAATGTTTTCTTTCAACAAAGTCAAAACATTATATCATCTCAAATATTAAATATGGATATAGTTGATTATTTTATATAAGTTGGAATGAAACAAAATAAGAAAATGAAAATGAAAGTAAATGAAAATTTCATTGACATCAACATATTCCATGAAACACTTCAGCTTCAACAAAACAGTGTTTTCCAACAGAAAAGTGTTTCTTCTAAATTTTTCAGCAATCTCTATTTTAGTTTAAATTACCTATATATATCCATCTTTTAGGTAGGCTGAAAGAATGTTTATATTATTATCTGAATCAACTCCTGTCAAATTCATTGGTAATATATAATCAGTTTCTAGCTGATGGTTAAATGTAGAACATGAATATAAACAGCGTTCATGATCACAGCCCTAGCTACAGAGCAATGAAACATCTTCTTGCTCTCTACTCCCCCTAGGGTTGCCAACTTTCTACTTGCACAAAATGGAACAACCGTACCCCGCTCCCGCCCCTTCTGTGAGGGCCTGCCCTGCCCCTTCTCCAAGACCCTGCCCCCTGCTCACTCCATCCCCCTCCCTCTGTTGCTTTCTCTCCCCACCCTCACTCACTTGCTCATTTACACCGGCTGGCTCAGGAGGTTGGGATGCAGGAAGGGGTGAGGGGTTTAGGCTCTGGGGTGGGGCCAGAAATGAGGGGTTATGGGTGTGGGAGGGGGCTCTGGACTGGGGCAGGGGGTTGGGGTGTGAAGTGGTGAGGGCTCTGACTAGGGGTGTGAGGTCTGGTATGGGGCAGGGATGAACGGTTTGGGGCATAGGAGGGTGCTCCAGGCTGGGACCGAGGGGTTCAGAGGGTGGGAGGAGGATCAAGGCTGGGGTTGGGGTTTAGGGAGGTTGGGGGCTCCAGCTAGAGGTGCGGGCTCTGGGGTGGGGCTGAGGGGTTTGGGTTGCAGGAGGGTGCTCCAGGCTGGGACCAAGGGGTTCGGAGGGTGGGAGGGGGATCATGGCTGGAGCAGGGGGTTAGAGTGCAGGAGGGAGTCAGGGGTGCAGGCTCCATGTGGTGCTTACCTCAAGCAGCTCCCGGAAGCAGCAGAATGTCTCCTCTCTGGCCCTTAGACAGAGGCATGGCCAGGCGGCTCTGCATGCTACCCAGTCCACAGGCGCCACCCCTGCAGCCCCTATGTGTCGAAGTCAGAGGGGGGACATGCCGCTGCTTCCGGGAGTTGCACAAAGACTGCCTTAGCCCCACCGCACCGCCATCCAGATTTTTAATGGCCTGGTCAGCAGTGCTGACTGGAGCCACCGGGGTCCCTTTCTGACCGGGTGTTCTGGTCAAAAAACGGACACCTGTGAACCTTAGCTCCCCCAGTAATCACAAGCCCCAATGTCACAGAGAGTGAGGAGGGCTAAGTGCAACATCTCCACCACACTCCCAATCCCTGCTGGTGTAGAGAATTAGAGGCTGGACCGTGGAATCAAACCTCAGTCTCTCTCACAGTAGTGGAGAGCACAGGGCCAGCAGGCAGGCCATTTTTAAACACTTTAACGAGATTTTGCAAATTGCATAATTACAGTGGTTAGCAGAAAGCTTTTTGAAAACCAGTGTTTGACAGCACTGAAAAGAAACCCTTTAAGCTTTTGAAGTGGCAAGTTTTAATAGTGCCAAAATAGCACCCGAGAAAGTATCAACACAGAAGAGGGGGTACTGGGGCAGAGCTGGTGCTACATTTCAAGAGCCAGGAATGAGGCCTGTGTTGTTAAAGGATCGTCTGAAATGGAGCTGGTACTGCCATGGCAGGACTGATAATAAGGGTGGCATTGCTGCACAAGTGTTAGGAGTAGATTATGCTGACAGGGTGTCAGGATCAAGTGCTCATAGTCCTGAAATGTGCTCTTACAGGCAACTGATCTGGCTATGAAAAATATTTATTTTCTTTGAAACTAAACATTTGTATAATGTAACCTATGCATTAAGGACAGGTTTACATCTACAAAGCAAGGACATTGAGAGTTACGGTTCTCACTCTGTCCTTTCCTTGCTAAATTGTGCCTAAAGCTAATAGGGCAGAGTGAATTTCCTTGGTTTGATCATACCTAGCACACTAATATTGTTTAAACCCTTCTTGTCCTCAGTCACTCATAACTATCCAAGAACAGTGCCTACTGCATTGGGCTGAAATTTTCCAAGCCTAGTCTGAGCCCAAGACTGATTTTTGTTGTTGAAAGTTTACGTTTCTTTCAGAAAGAAGAATGTGGGGGAAAAAAACACTTTCAACATTAGGGGGAAAAAGTCTTGAAACATTAACTTTGAAAGAGAAGGCAGTCGAAAACTGAAAGAAGGCAGGGAACTAATCCTCCCAGAAGAAGGGCCTTGTTTGGATATGTATACGTTTTCACCCTTTGAAAATTGTACTTTGAACATGTATTGCATGCAGCACTGCCAACCCAAAATGGTTCAAAAACCATGAGTCAAGACCCAAAAAATCATGACAGTGACTTACAAATCATGAGGTGTTTTTTAAAAATAATAAATTTGGGGTTTATTTGTGCCCTTAATATACACAGGTTATATTTCCAGGCTGTTCTCCACAACCATGAGAGCTAGAAACTTACTTTCTTTTAATGAAAGCTGAGATTCTCAGGTAATAACCTGGTTCCAGCAGATGGGGCTTAAAGAAGAACACCAAATGTTACAGGACTCTCAATAAAACTGCGAGCTGGTAACATGGATTATGCTTTTTTAACAATAGCAGTGATATTTTTAACAACAATCTTCCAATGTTCCAAAGAAAGTTAGGTTCTTCTGTGCGCGTATGCATGGGTAAGCCAGCAGTAGCGTTATTATCATACAGCTCTTGAAAGCAGGGATTGCTCTGGCACAATGATGCCCTGATCTCGTTTGGGGTCCCTGAGCACTACTGTTCTACAAATAATAGATATAATTAAAAGTGAATTAACATAATGGTCAGCATTTAGTTTCAAGGGACATCTGTTAGCCTTTCAAAGCAACTGCTCCTGTCTTCCCCCTCCATTGTCCACCAAGAGCACCCAGTGCTGAATCTTTAAAGGTATGTCTATACTGGAGCAGGAGGTGTAGTTTCCAGCATGGTTAGATATACCCATGCATTCTGTGATCAAGAATCAGAGGGACAGCCGTGTTAGTCTGGATCTGTAAAAAGCGACAAAGAGTCCTGTGGCACCTTATTGACTAACAGATGTATTGGAGCATAAGCTTTCATGGGTGAATACCAACTTTGTCAGATGCATGTAACGCATTCCAGAGGCAGGTATAAATATGCAGGCAAGAATCAGTTTAGAGATAATGAGGTTAGTTCAATCAGGGAGGATGAGACCCTCTTCTAGCAGTTGAGGTGTGAACACCAATGGAGGAGAAACTGCTTTTGTAGTTGGCTAGCCAATCACAAGTGTAATCCTGAGCTGATGGTGTCAAATTTGCAAATGAACTGAAGCTCAGCAGTTTCTCTTTGACATCTGGTCCTGAAGTTTTTTTGCTGTAGGATGGCTACCTTTAAATCTGCTATTGTGTGGCCAGGGAGGTTGAAGTGTTCTCCTACAAGTTTTTGTATATTGCCATTCCTAATATCTGATTTGTGTCCATTTATCCTTTTAAGTGGGGACTGTCCAGTTTGGCCGATGTACATAGCAGAGGGGCATCGCTGGCACATGATGGCATATATAACATTAGTGGACGTGCAGGTGAATAAACTGGTGATGTTGTAGCTGATCTGGTTAGGTCCTGTGATGGTGTCACTGGTGTAGATATGTGGACAGAGTTGGCATCAAGCTTTGTTGCATGGATTGGTTCAGGATCTCAATGCTGAATTGCTTGGGTTGTAAATATTGCAGGGATATGCTTAAAGTGTTCCCAGTGCCTGAGATTTTATTGTGACTCTTGCAATATTTGCTGTTTTTCGTAAGGCCTCAGATTCAGGAGTGATTCCATTACATCAAAATCTCAGCTTTCATTGAGATAAAAAATTTTTTTATCCCTCATGGCTGTAGAGAAAACCTGAAATGTAAAGGCTCAAAAAAAAAATAATCAGAAAACAAAATGCTCCCAATATTTCTTTTCTCTCATGATTTGATTCCAATCTCACATTTTTCTAGGACCTCATTCATGACTGTTGAATGATTGGGGGTGGCAATACCATGCTTAGTTGTTTTTAAAAGACTCTTTTCACTGGAAGCTTTTTTTTTTTAAATAAATATGTTTTTACAAAGTCTAAAATTTTGGTTCTAATTTGCATTGGCAGTGTCTCTTTCAAAAAGAATCCTGCACATAGAGAAAAATGTTCTCATTTCTGTTAAAAACACAAGAAATTAATCTGTGAGGGACAATGACTAACTTTATCGGACTGCTGAGACATAAAGCAAATCGTCTTTGGAAGCAAAAAATAAAGATTGGTTGATTCACAAAGGGACTAAAATACTGTTTTCCCCGTGCAATGAGCCTGTCAATGCAAAACAAGAGGAAAGAGCTAAATATCACTTTTCAGCAAGAAAAAAGTTCAGTAGCGTTACCGTCTCTTGCAAAACACCAAGTTATTTATGAACAGGGCTGGCTTTAAGCTGATTCCCCCGATTCCCCGTAATCAGGCCCCGCACCTAAGAGGGCCCCGCGCCTTATGCGCCTTTTTAATTTTTTTTACATACCTGGCGGCAGTCCAGGTCTTCGGCAGCGGGGAGTCCTTCACTCGCTCCGGGTCTTTGGCTGCATTTCAGCAGCGGGGGGTCCTTCAGTGCCGTGGAAGACCCAGATCGAGTGAAGGACCCCCCGCCACTGAAGTGCCACCAAAGACCTGGACCGCCGCCAGGTATTCAAATCAGGCCCCACAGTTCCTAAATCCAGCACTGCTTATGAACAAGCTGGCAGTGCTGAAATCACAAAGTAAGGTCCATGTGTAAAAATAGAAGGACAAATACGGCAAGTAACATCTTCAGGTTTTTTCCAGATGCTGGATTTTGAGCCATCACATGAACTACAATTCTCCTTATTTTGACCCAGCTGGGTTTAAGGTTCTGATTCAGCAGTCTCAAAGCAAGTTGTCCAACTGACATCAATGAAACAATGAACGGAATTTGAATTTTACCCCTCTATCACTATCAATTAGAAAATTTAAATTTATATTGAATCAAAATTATTTTACGCTAATAAAATATTTAAAAATAAAATATATAGTTAATTAAACCAAATGTATACTTATAAGTAGGGCTGTCAAATTATTAAAAAATCATTGCAATTAATCGCAAGATTAAAATAGAGTCATCATTAATCGCAGTTTTAATTGCACTCTTAATAATAGAATACCAATTTAAATTTATTATACATTTTTGGATGTTTTTCTACATTTTCAAATATAATGATTTGAGTGCAACACAAAATACAAAAAGTATACAGTGCTCACTTTATATTATTTTATTACAAATATTCACATTGTCAAAAAGATTTTAAAAAATCTACAGGTCAAAGCATGAAGGAATATTCGAATGTTTAGCATATCTGGCATGTAAATACCTTGCAACACTGGTTATAACAGTGCCATGTGAACACCTGTTCTCACTTTCAGGTCACATTGTAAATAAGCCGGCAGCATTATCTCCTGAAAATGTAAACAAACCTGTTTGTCTGAGCAATTGGCTGAATAAGAAGTAGGACTGAGTGGACTTGTAGACTCTAAAGTTTTAGAGAGTTTTGTTTTTGAGTGCAGTTATGTAAAATAAAATCTACAATTGTAAGTTTCACTTTCACGTTAAAGAGATTGCACTACAGTACTTGTATGAGGTGAATTGAAAAATACTATTTCTATTATTTTTACAGTGCAAATATTTGTAATAAAAATAATGATATAAAGTGAGTACTGTTCACTTTGTATTCTGTGTTGTAATTGAAATCAATATATTTGGAAGTGTAGAGAAACATCCAAAAATATTTATAATACATTTAAATTAGTATTATATTATTGTTTAACAGTTCAATTATTCATAAAAAAATGTAATTAATTTGTTTTGCGTTAATCACATGAGTTAACTGCAATTAATTGACAGCCTACTTATAAACCTCAAAATAATTTAAAATGTAGAAAACATCCTCATGGAATTACTTGAGCCATGTCATGCCTTCATAGATATATATATACTGCTTTTTTGTTTTGGCACTTTGTTTAGGACTTCGTATGCTGTTTTGAAAGTTAACAAACATCAATTTTACAGGCATTATTTCTACATATTAAATAGGCAAAATGTTTTGAATGGTGTAGGGTATTTTTGTTTCATTCATTTGGCCTCTCTGATGGGCCTGTTGTTAAATAGTGAATTTTTAACCATCTTTAAGTCTTGCAGGTTTTTAGCCAGTAAAATGATTAAAATGCCATTTTCCTTTCTATCTTCTTGGGGATTGTCCATCAGGCAACAGACGTGTAACTAGCTTATTCTTGCTTATTAAATATTTTTTTAATTAGTTAATATTTACTGAAATGCTTAACAGTCTGTTCTCTCCCACTCTGGGGCAATGGATAGATGTTTAGGATTTCAGATGTTGGCTAGTCTTGTTTTAAGGCATCTGCCTAACAAGAGCCCTGAGTTCTGTTATCAGTTTTGACACAAACATCCTTTGTGACTTTGGGCAACTTAGTTAAGATAAAATCCTTCTCCCATTGCAGTCAATGGCAAAAGTCTCTTTGATTTCAGTAGGAGACACATTGGCTCCTTTATATCCTTAGATGGGGATTTGACCATGAAATTCACTGAAATGCAGGGAGCCAGCATCCTTGTGTTGATGGGGACATGCAAGTAGTGCTGTGTACATGGGCATGAGAGGGTGCCGCATAGCAACTGGGGAACTGGAGAACATTTTGGGGAAGGAGGGGCCTATACAGGAAGGATGAGCTCTACCTCAACCAAAATGGAATTAGACTGATGCATGTAAAATTAAAAAGATTGTAGAGGAATTTTTAAACTAAGGGCTGAGGGAAAGATGCAAGGGTGCAGAGAAGCATGTGGTTCGGGCAGAGACATTCCTAAGGAATTAATTTATTAAAGAGGAAATTATATATCCTAGTAAAGAGGATAGGGAAAAAAAGATGGTAAAGTACAGATAGGAGCTAGAGACAAAATACAGGTAGTAACATGTAACAAAGCCCCATTTAAATACAGCAATTGAATACTGACAAAATGTACAAATGCCTATTGATTGAATATATGTCACCTCAGGAAGAGATGCAAAGAGAAAATTTCTAGACACCATAAATGACTTTTTTTTTTTTGGAGCAGCTAGTCCTGGAACCCACAAGGGGAGAGGCAATTCTTGATGTAATCCTAAGTGGCATACAAATTCTGGCCCAAAAAACTGAACCACTCGGTAATAGCAACAATAAAGTAATTAAATTTAATGATTGTAGGGAAAAAAGACCAAAGAAACCCATCACAGATTTATTTAACTTCAAAAAGGGGAATTAAACAAAATGAGGAAGCTAGTTAAATAGAAATTAAAAGGAACAATCACAAGAGTGAAATGCCTGCAAATTATATGGAGTCTATCTAAAAACACCATAATAGAGGCTCAAACTAAAACGTATACCACAAATTTAAAAAAATGCCAGCATGGCTAAACAGCAGAGTGAAAGAGGCCATTAGAGGCAAAAGGCATCCTTTAAAAATTGGAAGTCAAATCCTAGTGAAGAAAATAGAAAGATGCATAAACTCTGGCAAGTCAAGTGTAAAAGTAAAATTAGGCACACGGGCCAAGAAAGAATTTGAAGGACAATTAACTAAGGACACAAAAACCAAATAGCAAAGCAATTTTTAAGTACATCAGAAGCATGAAGCCTGCCAAACAGTCAGTGGGACCACTGGATGATCAAGATGCTAAAGGAGCACTCAAGGAAGACGAGGCCTTTATAGAGAAGCTAAAGGAATTATTTGCATCGGTCTGCACTGCAGAGGATGTGAGGGAGATCACCATACTCAAGCCATTCTTTTTAGGTGACAAATCTGAGGAAGTGTCCCAGGTTGAGGTGTCCATAGAGGAGGTTTTGAAACAAACAGATAAACGAAACAGTAATAAGTCCCCAGGCCCAGACGGGGATTCACCCCAGAGCTCTGAAGAAAATAAAACATGAAATTGCAGAACTACTAACTGTGGTATATAACCTATCACTTAAATCAGCTCTGTACCTGATGACTGGAGGATAGCTAAGGTGATGCCATTTTTAAAAAAGCTCTAGAGGTGATCCCATCAATTAAAGGCCAGGAAGCCTGACTTCAGGACTAAGCAAATTGGTTGAAACTATACTATAGAACATAATTATCAGACACATACATAAACACAGTATGTTGGGGAAGACTCAACACTGCTTTTGTAAAAGAAAATCATGCCTCACCAATCTATTACAATTCTTTAAGGGGGTCAACAAGCATGTGGACAAAGATTATTCAGTTGATATAGTGTAGTTGGACTTTCAGAAAGCAATTGACAAGGCTCACCAAAGGCTTTTAAGAAAATAAAGGAATCATGGGATAAGAAGGAAAGTCCTCTGATGGATCTGTAGCAGGTTAAAAGGTAGGAAACAAAGAGTAGGAATAAATCATCAGTTTTCACAATTTGAGAGGTAAACAGTGTGGTCCCCCAAGGATCTATACTGGGACATGTGCTGTTTAACATATTCATAAATGATCTGGAAACGCCGGTGAACACTGAGGTGGCAAAATTTGAAGACAATACAAAATTCCTCAGGATAGTCAAAAACTGATGGTGAAGAGCTACATAGAGATTTCACTAAACTGGGTGACTGGGCAACAAAATGGCAGATGAAATTCAATGTTGATAAATGCAAAGTAATGCACATTGAAAAAAATAATCCCAACTATATATACAAACTGAAAGGGTCTAAATTAGATGTTCCCACTCAAGAATTTGTGTCTTTTCAATTGTTGTGACATCAACGGTGTAGTGCAAACATGTAAAATTTCCAAAAGATTCTTTAAGGATAGGTGATAGTGGGTTGTCCATCTTATTAATACTGTATTTATTTCATAAGTGATATTTAGTTTATAAAAGAAATAAACATGATGCATCACCCTCATCAAGTGAAACTTTTCTTCAGAATATACAGTGGCACAAATCTGTATCTGCAACTTCATTTCCATTTAAAAACAAGACTTCAAATTAGTTGCAGGATTGGAGGAATCCTATATTATCTCATACCCACTTCTATGTTTCACTCTGACAAGTCAGAGAAACCTCCCAAATCATTAATCAGCACATTGCATCGATGCTCTTATATAGTAGTTGCCAGTATCTTGGACTACAGAACAGACAGCACTTTGAAACTAAAATTGCCTGACCTGAGTCAGCTTCAGACTGTTGTTGCCGAAGGCAATGGGAAAGGACTACTGAGACGAACTCTTGGGAGTGGGATGGGTCCCTCCTGTACATTTACTAGTGTTTTGTCAAGCCTACTTTTGAAACCCTGATCACTGCAGATATTGAAATCTTGACTTGACAACACATTAGCAAACTACAATAGGATACAATTCTGCATTGGCAGAAATATGACCTCATAAGTTGTTTCCATCGCTAGCTATTATGAGTCTATGATTTAATAACAATTGATGAATTTCCATGGCTGCAGGCAGGGATCTGTAATAAGACAGACTTAAAAACCAAAAAAGAAAGAAAAAATGGAAAGAGATGAAAATGGCCCATAAAGAAAGAAAACAACAAGGGGGAGAAAAGAAGTAGCGCTGATGTGTAAAGAAAGGTGGCCATGTGGTTAAGGCACTGGACTGGGACTCAGGAAAACTAGGTCCACTTCCCAGGTGACCATGGCAAGTCTTTAACCTCTACATGCTTCAGTTCTCCATCTGTAAAATAGTAGGCTAAAGTCATGAGTATTCATTAATGCATTTAAAAAAAAATGTTGTCAAAGGAGCCCAGAGCACTGAAAGGGTTCTCTTTTATTGTATTTCATGAAAATCCAAATAAATAACTGAATTAATAGGGAGGCACTCAGATACTATAGAGATGGAGCTATATAAATACCCACATTGAAATTAAAATAACATTGTTTTCAATTTTTCCTAGAGTGGAAAATTTAGGTCTGATCCATTAAAGCTAATAAGGGTCGTTCCATTGATTTCAGTGGGCTTTAGATCAGGTCCAGTATTTGTTTTCACCCTTGGATTATGCAAAAGTGAAATTGAACAGATTTTACTCAAATGTTCCCAATAAAATTCACCTCTGAGCTGAAACTAAGCACAAAAAGTTTCAATCCAAAAAGGATTGTGGATGTGGAATCTGGAGGATGTAAAGCAAGTTCCCATTTAAGCTTATTGCAAACATTCACTACTATGTTACAGCTCTAATTTGCAAATGTTTGCGGGTTAGAATGTTGTTGTGGAAATTGTAGAAAACTGCCTAAGTAAAATAAAATAAATTATGTTTTGGTATTCTTGTTGAGATGTGTAGAAATCTTCTAGCACAGCTACCTAAAATTAAATATAATTTACATATTAATTATTGTATTACTATTATTGTTCTTTGCAGAAAGAACGAAAGAAAGAAAGAATTCTTAGCTCTTTTATAGCACTTTTCCTTTGTAGGTCTCCATGCACTTTAAAAAGGAAGGGAAGCAACAATGTTCCCATTTTACACATGGAGAAACTGAGGCACAGAGAAAGGGAAATTGACTTGCCCAAGTCACAGAAAGGAACAGTGAGAATATAAACCAAATCTGCTACCTCCTAGAACAGTGCACTACCCACTGGAACACACTGCCTCCCCTCTTCCATTTGAAAGCATATGGAAGATACATAGAAAAATGAATCATTTTATATATGTTGTAGAAAGAAGCTATAGTAGCATCAGAATACAGCACTTCACTATCAGTCCGGAAACTAAAAAGCAGAACACATTTTTCAAATTATAAAGAAGCAATGAGAACAGCCCTGTCTCAGTGACCTGAATCATTCTGTAGATTTAGCTATTCTAATACTATTACTAATTATAATACCAGGTTCGGTGTGCGTGCCTGTAATCCCAGCTACTTAGGAGGCTGAGGTGGGCAGATTGCTATGGGGTTCTGGGCTGCGGTGCACCATACCTATCGGGTGTCCGGTGCCATGGACAGCCTGGCCAGCGGGTGGCTGAAGGACTGGCTAGAATAGTGGTTTTAAAATCCTTTTTTCTGGTAACCCCGTTGAAGAAAATTGTTGATGGCCATGACAGGGCTCAGGACTGGTGCAGAGGGTTGGGGTGCAGGGGTGAGGGCTGCAGGGTGGGGCTGGGAATGTGGAGTTCAGTGTGTGGGAGGGGGCTCTGGGCTGGGGCAGGAGGTTAATGTGCAGGAGGGGGTCAGGGCTCTGGGCTGGGGGTGCAGGCTCTGGTGTGGGGCCAGGGATGAGGGGTTTGGGGTGCAGGAAGGGACTCAGGGTTTGGGGGGCTCACGACTGGGGCAGGGTATTGGGGTGCAGAGTTGGGGCACAGGGTTACCTCAGGCAGCTCCCAGTCAGTGGTGCAGCAGGGGTGCTAAGCAGGCTTCCTGCCTGTCCTGGCACCGCGGACCACGCTGTGCCCCAGAAGCAGCCAGCAGCAGGTCTGGCTCCTAGGCGGAGTCATACAAGCAGCTCTGCACAGCTCTTGCCCACAGGCACTGTGTCCCCCCGCCAATGGGAGTGCAGAGCCAGTGCTTGGGACGGGGGCAGCCCTGTGGCCCCCCTGCCTAGGAGCCAGACATGCTGCTGGCTGCTTCCGGGGAGCAGTGCGGTGTCAGACAGGTAGGGACTAGCCTGCCTTAGCTGGGCAGCACTGCCAACAGGACTTTTAACAGCCCGGTTGGCGGTGCTGACCAGAGCTGTCACAACCCAGAGCCTTACATTCCGCGACCCAGTACTTGTTCATGACCTACAATCTGAAAACCACGGGGCTAGAACAACACGAATGACTTGTTGTGATTGGCGCTCTCTCTGTCAGGGCTGATAGACTGATTGATCAAGGTGATATCAACTAAATATAATATAATAATTTTATTTTGTAGACAGATCGTTAATTTTACTTGCCGTTAACAATGAAATTTCATCATAATAGATTTGTACAACATCCAAACCACTGCATGTCAATAAACTGCCACAACCTCAGTTTCAACTTCAGGGAGGAGATAGAGGGCTAAACAGCTCTGCTAACAGCACATCAAGCAACCCAAGGCTGGAACAGGGAAGGGTAACACAATAGGATTGTCCTCCAAGAGACAAGACAGCACAAAAGTGAAAACAATTTCTCCCTGGAACATTGCATGAAAATCCATGTAGACCTGTCAAAGAAGGGTGTTCCCTTCCATAAAAGGGATGCTTGTTTTTCTCTTGTATTACCTAGTCATGTTCTAAGTCAGGGGTGAGCAAGCTATGGCCCAGGGGCCACATCCGGCCCTTCAGATGTTTTAATCAAGCCCTTGAGCTCCTGCCCAGGAGCGGGTTCCGGGGCTTGCCCTGCTCTGGCACTCCAATCAGGGACTTGCACTGCTCCGCCTGTGTTGTGGCTCTTCGCGGCTCCTGGAAGCAGTGGCATGTCCCCCCTCTGGCTCCTATGCCTAGGGTGAGCAAAGAGGCTCCACAGCTCCCATTGGCTGGGAGCCATGGCCAATGGGAGCTGCAGGGGCGGCACCTGCAGATGGGGCAGCACGCCAAGCTGCCTGGCTGCGCATCCGTGTAGGAGCTAGAAGGAGGACATGCCGCTGTTTCCAGGAGCTGCTTGAAGTAAGTGCCACCTGGAGCCTGCACCCTTGACCCCCTCCCGCAACCCACCCCCCTGCCCTGATCCCCTTCCCACCCTCCGAACCCCTTGCTCCCAGCCCAGAGCACCCTCCTGCACTCCCAACCCCTCATCCCCCGCCCCACCCCAGAGCCTGTATCCCCAGCTGGAGCCCTCACCCCCCCACACACACCCCAACCCCCTGCCCCAGCCAAGAGTCCCCTCCCACACCCTGACCTCTTTATTTCTGGTCCCATCCCAGAGCCCGCACCCCCCAAGCGGAGCCCTCAGCCCCTCCCGCACCCCAAACCCCAATTTTGTGAGCATTCATGGCCCGCCATACAATTTCCATACCTAGATGTGGCCCTCAGGCCAAAACGTTTGCCCACTCCTGTTCTAAGTATTTAGTCGTTTCCCCTTTGCCCCTTAGCTGCCATTTCAATGAAAGAGGAATCTTCTCCATTATCAGCCTGCATCCCCCACTGGAGGGCAGAGATGTGTTTGTTGGCCAACAAAAACAAACAGGACCAGTGAAACAAAGAAGTCGGCTTTTCTTCCAGAAGGTGAGGAAATAATCAAAGGGCAGATTTGTCTGAGGACAATCTTCTACACGAAGGTGTGAAACTAACTTGATACTTTGTAATGATAAAAGATTGGGGAGGGAAGAGGAGAAGGATGAATGAAGTCATCTTACTGAAACAGAATCAACTGTGTCATATCAGGGAAAATGTGGATGGAACTGCAGATGAGGTACATGGACTTATCCTACAGCATTTAGGGTTAGCGTGTGCCATATAAGCACAGCCCTTAAGGAAAGGATGGGGTGGAGTTGCACTATCCCAGGGGAATTGGAGGGAAGGATTATTCCTCAGGGCACAATCCTTCTCCCAGATCTCTGATGCACAGGCTACACCATCTGCAGGCCAATTGGGTAGTGAGGGCAGAGACAGACCCACCTCCTCCCTATGGTTTTGGTGTGCGGGGAATCTTTTAGAGCACATGTAGGAAACAGTCCTGTGTTCTGACAGTATGCAGGGACTGAGCAGAGGGGCGGAAGTAAAAATGCTTTCACCCTACCCCTTCCCACTGCAGATCCACACAAGGGCCAGTCACAAGCTGGCCCATAAAGAACAACCAGAAAACTATTCAAAAATAATTTTCCTCCACAATACAAAAATCATATCATCCGTTATCATGCACCGTAATGAAAGTTTCCATTGTTTTCCACTGAATCTTCTACAGAAAATATTGTGACTCATTGTTTCAGCCATACCTCCACTCCAATTTATTTACTGCTTTTTAGCTCAGGATTTTAAAGCACTTTTCAAACACCAGATGCAAGCCTGCAACACTTGAAATCTGAGGCCTGATCCTGCAAGGTTTCTGACTGCCTCTTTTTTTAATACTCAATGTATTAAAATCAATAGGATCCTTGCTGGATCAGATGGTTAAACCTGCCTGTGGAATCAATGGGAGATTTGAGTGTGCAAAAAATACAAGATCAAGCCCATTAGTTAATTATGTCTTATAACACTCCAAGAGGTATGAAAAAATTACTTCACCCATCACTAAAAGGCAGTCACTTCTTGAGTGGTATAAAACAGCTGTTGTCAATACACATAAACAGTACACAACAGTTTCAATCAACAGATAAAATTATATAATTAAGTATTTCCATTTCTATACTTTGTCAATTTTAGTCCTTCCCAGAAAGAAGCTGTTACAGTGGAATTGTCCTTACTGTACAGTAAAATGTGCTTATAATGAATGGTCATAAGCAGTAGCATGAATGAAGAGTTGCCAAGCAACCAATAAATAAACTAAAGGTTCCAAATGACATGGCCTCTCTTTAAAAGATAAAGCTCTCTCTGACATAATTATTTTTAAAATCCATTTCTGCAGCAAGCAAAATCATGTTTGGAACTCCAATATATGTCTTCTTAATACAAACTGAAACCAAATCTGTCATCTGACACACCAGAGATATCAAACCAAGCATAGTCAACCCACCCCCTCACATTATGGTGAGTGGTAGGGAGTGGAGATGGAAAATGGGTCAGGCAATAAACTGTAATTCAATATGGAGAGGTGAACAGCATTCATGATTAAACAAGAGCATTAAAAAGATCAGTTATATTAAGTATCTTCAAACAACATCAAGAAGAAGTCTTCTAGGATTTTCACACCATAAAACAATCATGAGTTAAGGTAAAAGAAGGAGAAAGACTTTAAAACTGAGAGAACAGATACAGGTTAAAAAAATTTTAAACTAAATAATTCACCATTTTATCTTTATAAACTCTTACAATTGAGCCCTGGCAAGTGCATAAGCAGAACCAAGGTGCCTAGAGCAAGCACTGACCTTTTAGATGGATTCAAATAAAATTGATAAAGAGAGGCATAAATCTTAAACCACTTAAAAAAATAGTATACCCACTCTGAGAAAACAATGAATGGTAATGTATTAATTTCACAATATTTTACTGTAGGATGGCTTCTTGCGTGATGGAAGCTGAATTTTTAGGACAATAAATTCAATAATTCTTTTATAAATATCTTATGAAATAAAAGATAAATATACTGCAGTTTTCTGTGTTTATCTTGCAATGTTCACAAAATACTTTATTTAACCAAACCTTTTCTTTCATAAAACTGAGAGCTACTAATGGATTTGATGTTCAAATACTAAACAACTGACTATTTGTAACAGTAGATGGGATTCATTCTAATTCTAAATAGTTCCCTGTCATTAAAACCATAAAAGCCCTAAAGAACTAACATATGACTTGGATTGTGTAAACTCTTTGGGACGGGACCATCTTTGTTTTGTGTTTGCATATTGCCTAAGGCAATGGAGATCGATCCAGGACTGGGCCTCTGCGTATTCCTGTAATACCAATAATAAATAATATTTCACTCCAGTAGTACAGTAAGCTGTTGGTATTCTTAAATGCAGGAATTATGTTTTGAATTATAGCAGGCAATGCAATAATCCAAACAATAATCTCCATGCATATTTCATAGTCGCACTGAAAGGAAGGCCAATTCATTGCATAGTACCATCTGCCTTTTATGATGGAAGAGTGTGAAAAGCCTTCCGTTAGCTACCAGAGCAATAACTTTCTGATTAACATCCATTTATATTAATGCTGCAGCGCAATGCTACATATATAGGTCTGTTCATCAGAAGCCTTTACAGCTAAATTTCTTTGTACCTGCTTTTTCTAAGTAAGTACTGACTATACTACATTATATCTAAATTCTCTACTGAGTAATATACCTCATCCAGCTAACTACACCTACCGTCAATATTAACAAATGGTCCTTCAGCATCCTTTTATAAATATACCCACAACTTCAGTGAGTAAGGACTGTATGACTGGGCCCTTAAAATACTTGAATGTAATGTGTAATGCTTGTAAATAAAAACAATTTGAAGGGCCTATCAAGTTCCTTTCAATACACATGGCAGTGTGTAATCTCAGGAATACCTTTAACTCCTTCTTTACATGTATTTTCCGGGCTTGCTCTGTAACATGCTCTCATTACAATACCGTATAGCACTTGCAATTCTAATTAAGTATTCCAGTTGAAAAGCATATAAAAGAGAAGACACAGATATTTTTTTCTTCCCAATTGTTTATTCCCTTACAATTACAGGTTGAAGATTTAAAATGATCATTTTTTTTAAAGTTTAGAAAAACCCAGTGTGTAGGGATGAAAAGGTCATGTATTACCATTCAGCAAGAGGACACTAATTGTAAAGTTTGTTAACAATGAAAACAAAGAGGTTCTCATCTGCTTGTTACCATGGAAAAATGCTACCAGACAGTATATCTCTGAAGTTTTGATTCCACTGTGTTTTGTTCCACAATAAGCAATTTAACTGTCACACTTACTTAAAAGGAGGGGAGGAGAAAAAGAAGGTTGTATTGTTTTAAGGTGTTGCTCATACTAAAATAGGACTCACTTTAAAATCCCCTTAGGAACCCAAGCATATATATTTAGCAATAGAAGACAGAAAATATAGCATAACAGTCTGCTCTAGGAAAGAGATGATGAGCCATACTTTTCCCTCTAGTATTTCCCACAACACTGACGCAAGACTAGTTAGCGAGACTAGACATGATCCTGCAAATGCTTCTTCACCCAATACTCCTTACTCACATGCATAGTTGCAATAACTTGGATGGGGCTACTCAACATGAGTAAGGGTAGGCAAGATGAGAGTTGGGGAGAGGAAGGTGCTCCTACCCTGTTTTTTTATATAGGTAGTTTGTTTCAGTGGGTTTTGCCTCCCCCCTCCGTCCCCCACCCCCCACACACACACACCTATTAAAAAGGTGAAACTGTTCTTAATGCAATATAAATAAAAAAATTACAGAAATTCTTAAACTATAGAAAATGTCAGCTTTAGGAAAATAGTTATCAACAAAATTACAAGTTTAAGGGTCACATTCTACTCTTTAATATTTGTAACTACTCTATTAGTGTTAGAGTTCTGGTTGGGGTCTTTAACAGGGAAATTGCCTATAAACACTAGAGTATGTAGTAATGCAAGAAACAGTTAACATAATGAAGAACCGGTGGGAAAAAAATTGTTTGCCTGGGAATTCCATTATCCTACATAGATCTTCAAAGGGAAAAATCCAGCCAGGTCATTACAAGAATTCTATACTGAAAGCTCTCTCAATTAGTAGGATTACATCTGAATTTTAGATGTTTTGTTAATTACTATTATCCCATTTACTATCCCACTGATGCATTTGACTTGTAGAGTAAGACTGAACTAAAAATTTAGGAAAACACTGAAAACCTCTGGTGCACAATCACTCACACAAGTAAACATCAGACTTTGATGGCAGTACTTATGAGTAATATGGAATTAACAATCTGGACCTTAACCCTAACCTTTGATGCAGGTGACATCTTAGAAAGTGATCTCCAAAACTCCAGTGATGACCAGGAACCTCTGACAATAAAAAGCTAAAACTTACTAAAACTAGTCTTACATGAATCCTAGATCTCAAATATTGTTACTCAAAGCACTCATGAATACTTGAAATAAATGGTGAATTTACAGCTCTCCCTTATCTAAATCCACTGCAAAATTTTCATTGACATCAGAGAGCGTGTGAGAGCAATACTATGGTTAACACAATAAATAAATGAATGTCATTTACATTTCTCACTCTGACCTACATCATACTCAGCTACGTCTAGTTATTAAAACAGTATGTACCATATGAAAGTCATCAGTGACATTCATGTTTCAGAAATTACACGTCAGCTATCATTGGAAGCAGAACCTTCACCCACTTCCATCTGGATGTTTAGCAAGAACAAGTTTTACAAACAACCAATATGATTTAAAAAAATGGTCATGCCAATTGTAAACTTCAGGTTCCTATTTTTTTGTCTTAGAAGATGATACCTACACTTAATCTCTTTGAACTTCAGTAGTATCCCTTGAGACGTGTTCTTGTTCAGCCTTACGAACTCAAGTTGGAAACCAAGAAAGCCAGCATTACTATACAAATTTTATTCAACACCTAAAATGTTAGACTATATCAGTCAGAATTACAATAGCAAATAGATTGATCCCATGTTTTCCAATGCTCAATACCTATCGGTATTTCCTCCAAATTTTACTATAATCAGAGAGTATAAAAATCAAAAAATAAAATTCTAAATTCACATTAAACCTCAATTAGCATAAAAATAATCACACCACAGTCTGTTTTTCAAATACATGTATTCAGTGGAACTGAATTCAACCGAACTGGCACTAGTTTTTTAAGGTACCCTAATTTCTATGTGTATTTTAATGGATCTTGGAATGAATTTGTCATATTCCATTTTACTGATTTATTATAGAGTGTAAGTGTTTTATGGATCTGATGCTGACACACAGAATTGTATGGCACAGTGTCACCACATTGTTGCCAAGTTCTTTGCCTCACATTCCCTTCTGCTTTGTGACTGTGGCACCTCTCGATATTACAACAAAAGACAACTGAAAAGCTGTGAGGAAATGAAAATACCTTGGAAGTGCTAGCATGGAACACATTTTGTTTCAGGAGGAAGGGGAGGGTCAGGAGATGAGACACCTCAAAAGGAATAGAGAACCTGAATAGCATTTCATGCGTACAAGCACTTTCCCCCTCTCTTCGGCTTTCCTTCCTTGTGGTACTGTTCTTCCTCCTCAAAATCTGCTATTTTCCATATCAAAGAGAGGGGAAAAAATAAATCGGTTTCTCCTCTTTCCCCTGAAAACCTCCCACATGTTGTGGTTGGCCTCCCCTTTGTGTCCCACTAGACTATGACATTTTCTCTCTCTTCCCACCATAACTCCATCTACTGCCCATCTCTCCACCAGAACCAGCGGCCAGCAAATAAGTCTACAGAGGGAGGAGGAAGTTCTTCTGTAGCTGAAATTTCTTTTATATCCCCAGCAGGGGGCCACTAAGGGAAGACAGGAAAGGGTACACAAAGCTGTCTCCGCTCTTCCTCAATGCTTCCTTTTATATCCACCAATGAAAGAATGAAGTTGAGAAAGTAGCAGTATAGCGGGGCACATGGTTGAGAGAAGAATCAAAATGTGAATGTCAGCTCGGAAGGGTGGGAGAAACATTAGGGGGAAGGAAACAGAGCAGCATTGCATGTGAGGAAAAATACTGAGGGAAATGAAAATTACTAGAAGTAAGTGTTATTTATATTGCAGTAGCCTCCAAAGGCCACAATCAGGATCATGGCTCCATTGGGCAACATATTGTACAACAGATGGAAAGACATGGTCTTACAATCTAACACGGGGGGGAGGGAAATATTAGAGGAAAGAGAAAAGGTGGGGGGGGGGGGTGACCAGAAATGGCAGAGGAAGAGATCTTGGAGCAAAAAAGAGACCAGGAGTTTTGAACGGGGAGGAAATCTTAATGATGGCATGGAGAGACCAGGATTACATGGGAAGAGACTGATGTGAGGAGACCACAAGTGTGTGTTGGGAGATCTTGGGAAAGTGACCCCAGGAGAATGTGTGTGGTGGGGAGAATTCTTGGTGGTGGAGAGGGAGAGACTAGTATTGGATCAGTGGGGAAGAGACCAGAAGTGGGTGTGTGGGAGAAGTGAACTTGGGTGCGGAGAGAGAGACCTGTATTGTGTATGGGAGGAGATCCTGGAGGAATAGATCAACTGTGTGCAGGGGGAGACTAGAAGTGAGCGAGTGTGTGTGTGGAGGGGGGAACATGGATGGGGAAGGAGACCAGGTCTGTCTGGGGGGAGATTTTTGGGGGTAGACCCAATGTCTACCCTGGAAGAGATTTTTTGTGGAAGACACCAGGTGTGTTTGGGGAGATCTTGGATGAGGCATAATTGAGATGAAGTACAGATGTTTCTGGGGTTGAGGAGATATGGGACAGGGATGTGTCTGAGGGAGATTTCTTCATTGTGGGGCAGGAATGTGTGTAAGTGGGTGAGAGCTAGGGGAACAAGAGTTTATGTAAGAGAAAGAGTGTGTGTGTGTGTGTGTGTGCGCGTACGCGAGAGAGAGAGATGTTGGGGACAAGAGTATATCTGTGCTAGAGAAAGAGTTCAGGGAATACAAGTGTGTGGGTGAGAGACAGTCTGGAGATAGGAACAAATGGTCTGTGTGGTCTATGGGCGCAGCAGAAAGTTCAGAAAGCAGGATGGATGGGAGAGAAGCAAGTGAGGACTATGGGCAGATAACAAAAGAATGGAATTATAGTGTGAGTGAGAGAATGAAAGAAATGTGTAAAGTAGGGAGACATACACAGGACAAGAAAGAAAGGAAGGTGAAGCACCGGAGTGGATGAGAAGAAAAGAGAGGGAAGTATTATACAGTACTGAAAAATCAGATTAAAGGAAACCAAACTGGAAACTATGCAGAAAAGGATGCATCAAGATATACCATGAAAGGCAAGAAAAAAAAGGAAGGAAGAATATGCACAAAGGAGACATAGCGACAAGTATTTCTTAATGGAAAGCATAACATAAAAATAAAAACTGAAAAAGTGGGGTGGGTTAGAATAGGGGTTGGAAATGGGGGGCATACAATAAAATCTCACTGTGGCAGCAAAATTCCTAGGGTTAGTCCTGCCTGGGAAGCAATTCATTTTAATTCGCTTTTCTACATTAAAAAAAAATCTCCTTCTTGGCTCCCCCCACCCTCCAACTTTAGTCGCACCTAAATGGCATTTATTTAGGCATTTCTAGTAACATGTATTCAGTTATGCTTCAGTGAGAAAAAGACCAGCTTTTGTGCTTAAATATTTGACAAGGAGATATACTAACATATGAAGTTTCCCTCCCCCCTTCCTCCACATTAGACTCTTTCATTTATTCTTCCCCTTTGTTTAAGACAGCAAGACATCTGAAGTCAAAGGTATCCCCGCAGCTTTCTCCGAGCTGTATTATATACCCTAGCTCCTTTTATTATGCCACTGGCTTGTGTTTAGGGATTCGTATCTTCCCGGCATATGCCGGGCACAATGATGTGGTCTAGCTCTGGGCTGCGGAGGATAACGGGATTCCCGGCTAACAGGCATCCATCAGACCAGGGAACTCGGATCCGAGAGCTGGCTGCTGCAGGAAAGCAAAGCCAATGTGTCTTGGCTGCTCCGGAGACATGGCTGGGGAGCTGTTTTACTGAATCAGCCCAAATATTGGGGAACAGCCTTCGGAAGAAAGGGAAGGAAGAAGGAAGCGCACACACACACACACACACACACACACACGCACACCCGGCTGATCTTACCTCCACATTGAAATACTGCTCCGCTGTGCACACGGGGGCACATAAAATCCAAAGCAAGGTTTGCAAGAAAAACACCCTGGAATGATGTACGAAATCCAACCGGCTTCCAGTGCTGAATGCGAGTAAGATCATAGTGAACTGCGCCTCAGTGGATGGAAGAGTCCTCTTTCTCTCTGCTCCCTCTCCTTCCCCTTACACAAACAAACAGTCCCCAGTGTTGGTGAAGAACCCTTAATGCAGGTTCACTCACAACAAGGGAGGAGGAGGAGGAGAAGAAACAGACACTTCACTCCACAACACAGATAGCAGCAGCAGCAGCAGGGTCAGCTCTTACTCATCCTCAGTCCCGTAAGGAGAGAATGTGGCGTCCAAGTACAGCTGCAGCTCCTGCAAGGCTTTTTCCTTTGCACAGCAGCCGCCTCCGTGTCCTCCTCCTCCTCCCCCTCCTGCTCGGAAAGGCCTTTGCTGCCTGGCTGCCTGTGCTCCCCTGCCCTGCCTGTGCTTGTGCCTCTCCTCGCTCTTCTCTCCTCCACTCCAGAATGTTCATCTGTAATCTACATAACTCCTCCTCCAGAGTCAGCCTCCTCACATACATCTTAAAGGAGACAGTCCTGAAAGGCTACTGTCTGTCTGTGCTGGAAGGGACCTGATCCCCCCTCTAAAGCAGGAGCTCTCTCACAAGCTGCTAGAACTGTTTGAACAGATTTCCAAGAAAGGGAGTGGGATGAGTGAGTTTAACACACACACACACACACACAAACACACTTAATCCCGAGTTAGGAAATCTCCTGCTCAATGAAGTTTGACAAATCTTTAAATTCCTTAAATCCCTCAATTCATAGGGATGTGTTGGAGCCCGCTTCTCCCTTTTCATAAACTGCCCTGCTTGCCAAATGTACTGTGACACTAAATTGTATGTGAGAGACAACGTTAACCTTGCGTCTATATACTGCCCAGCCTCCTCCCTGCTAAGAACACCTCTACATAATTTTCTATATGCACCTTTCGTATAAAGCTCTCGACACATTCCTTAATGTCCACTTGTAATATAATTATCTTTATATATCCCTCATTAATACTACCTCTACACAGCTCTCTTTATAGACCTCCACTATATAGCTCTGGATACACTTGTCATTATGAGCAACCTCAAGACAAGACTGATTTTATGGAAAATTGGTGCTGTCAAATTAACTCGATTTTTTTTGTAATGAGATCACAAGTTTGGTTGATAAAGGTAACTCTTGCAATAACAGACTTAGACTTCTGTAAGGTATTTGACCACACACCCTGATTAAAAAATTAGCATTATACAAAAGCAATGTAGTGCATAATAAATGGATTAAAAACTGGGTATGGCTCCCTGATGAGCTCCCAGTGCAACAGTATTGCCAGACTGGATAATGTGATCCTTGGATGCATAAACAAGGGTATCTTGAGTAGAAGTAGAGAAGTTATTTCACCTCTGCATTTGGCACTGGTGCAACCACCACTGAAATACTGTGTCCAGTTCAATTCAAGATGGATGTTGATAAATTGAAGAGGATTCAGAGAAAAGACACCAGAATAATTAAAGGATTGGAAAATATGCCTTTTAGTGACTGACTCAAGGAGCTCAGTCTATTTAGACTAACAAAAAAAAAAGTTAAGGAATGACCCGATTACAGTCTATAAGTACCTACAGGGGAACAAATACTTCATAATGGGCTCTTCACAGGAGTGGCGCCAGGGTTTCTGGCACCCTAGGCAGAATTCGGGGGGTGGCATTTTGTGCGCTCCCCACGGGGCGCACGGGAGCTTCTGGTTCCACTCCCATCTCGCCGCCGAAGGACCCTCCGCCGAAATGCTGCAGGCGACAGCAGCAGTCATTGAGCTGCGCAATTGCCTCCTGCTGTTTTCCGCGGCATGTCGGCAGAAGGTCCTTCTTCGGCAGCACGACAGGAGCGGAACCGGAAGCTCCCATGCACCCCATGGGGAGCGCACAAAATGCCGCCCCCCAAATCCTGGAGCCCTAGGCGACCACCTAGGGTCGCCTAATGGAAGCGCCAGCCCTGGCTCTTCAGTCTAGCAGAGAAAGGCATAACCTGATCCAATGGTTGGAAGTTGAAGCTAAACAAATTCAGACTGAAAATAAGGCATAATTTTTTTAACAGAAAGAGTAATTAACCATTGGAACTGATTGCCAGGGGTCACACTGGATTGTCCATCACTGCCAAATTTTTAAATGAAGATTGGATTTTTTTCTGAAATATATACTCTAGGAATTATTTTGGAGAAGATCTACGGCTTGTGTTGTATAGGAGGTCAAACTACATGATCACAGTGTTCTCTTCTGGCCAAGGGCGGCTCCAGGCACCAGCGCACCAAGCGCGTGCCTGGGGCGGCAAGCCGCGGGGGGCAGCCTGCTGGTTGCTGTGAGGGCGGCAGTCAGGCTGCCTTCGGCAGCATGCCTGCAGGAGGTCCGCTGGTCCCGCGGTTTCGGTGGCAATTCAGCGGTGGGTACACCGAAGGCGCGGGACTGGCAGACCTCCCGCAGGCATGCCGCTGAATCCACGTTACCAGTGGACCTCCCACAAGCATGCCGCTAAGAACCACCTGACTGCCGTGCTTGGGGCAGCAAAATACATAGAGTCACTCCTGCTTCTGGCCTTGGAATCTATGATAGAGATCAGAATATAAATGTTAATGGGGAATGGTCATTAAATGGGGTGTTTCTACTGGGGTCCCACAAGGATATGTCACTGACCCAGTGCTGTCTATTATCCTCATCAGAGTGTGACTGACTGACAATATCCTGTCATATCCCGAACAAACTTTAGGGGATGAAGATAAACTTTATTTAATTAAACCTTATTGAATTAGGTTGAAAAAACTGGAATGGTTCAGACTAGGAGTGCATGAGTATGTATGTGTGTCTGGGGAGAAGATGCCCAGGAGTGTGTAGGGCAAGGGAGATCTTCAAAGAGAGAGAAATACCGTCAGGAGTGTTTGTATGGGGGAACAAATAGTAGAAAAGTGTGTGGTGGAGTAGGATCACAAATATATATATGAAAAAAACAAACAAAATAACACATCCACCCCCCCAAAAAAACAAAGAAGAGCTACCACTAAAAAGCACTTAGCTGCACATCCTTCTCCTCACATGGAAAGGGCAAAACACCAAACACATGACAGATGTTAGTCAAGCTGCTTAATGTGCTACTGGAAGGCACTCAGATACTACAATGATGAACACCAAATAAGAACCTATATGCAATAGAACAGGGCAAACTGGGGACAGGAATGTATGTGAGTGCCTCACAGAGAATGGGGGAGCTGTAAGGGAATAGGGTACAAGAGTTTGCATCACAGCAGGAGGCAAGAGAAAATGTGTTTGTGTATATAGGGAAAGAGCTTGGGGACAGCAGTGTATTTATGGGTGATTGTGACAAAAAGAGAGAGAGAGAGAGAGAGATATCTATCTTGCCTAGGCTGGACTTTCACCATGTGCTTTTCATCCACATGAGGATCTCTGCAAAGCACCAAGATAGCTGGGATATGGTGGTGTTTACATTTAATGTCCAGAAGCTGTAGAGCAGAGTATTAATGCTGAGACTTCAGCTGTGTCCTCACCAGCTCCACCAAGACTACATGGAGAAGTTGAAGAAGATGAGGGCTGTAGAGGCAGAGGAACTGTTGCCCATCATGAGCCTCTAAGTGTGACCAGAGAGGAATGACTCAAGCTATTTCAGGGTTTGAAACTTTCATTCAGAAACAGGTTTAGGTCCCAATTCAGCCAGACTTCCTCTGTGACCTTAGATTAAGACTTGCCCATGACAGGCCTCATTTCCCCATCTACAAAATGGAGAGAGTATTTCCCCTATCTCACAGTGGTTTGTGAGGCTAAAATCCATCAATGACATTATGGTGATTGGAGCCATTTCAGTAGCTAGTAAAGTTTTCCCACAGTCTCTTGGAGGCAGGAAGAAAATGGCTGATGGGAAAAGAAAAAGAGGGAAATGACTATACAATGCTGAAATTTAGGACTGAGTTAAAACACACTACAAAAGATAGAGAAAAAGATACATTAAGAAAGGAAAAATTTCTGCAGGAAAAATGTGGTTAACAGTACAAATTAATTACTTCATGAAAACATGTTTTAAAAATTATTAGAATGGAGTTGTAGCTATGGAGAATGGGGTGTAGCTATGGAAATCCCACAAGTGCATTCAAATTCCTAAGTCATGTGCTACCCATCTAGTCTGCATCTATCCTCACATTTAATTTTATTTTCTAAATTTTAAAACAATTATTCCTCTTGGTTCCTCTTCCCTCCCCACATAATCTTCTCTCTTCAGCTTTTGTTATGTGGAGTTTAAAAACAGGGGCTCCTAACATAGACGCTCCTAAACATTGGCTCTCCCAGAAATTTCTCTACATTTGTGACTTCATCTCAAGGGCTCTTTATGCCTGAGCACTCACAAATGAACCAGATGGCACTGGGATTGTGGCAATGATTACTCACTGAGCTTGTGGTAATGCTGCAATGCCAATTCAATAATGATTGTAAGATCTTAATAGTTTGTGTTGAATATCATCTCTTTAATTTATGTGAGGCACCTTGAGGATGAGATAGGTGTTGTTAAAAGCTAAAGAAAGAAACAAATAAAAATAATGCTCGGTAGCAACAGGCGACTCGTACAGAACCTGAGGAGCCAGCAGCAAGGAGGCCTGAAAGGATCTTCCTGCACAGCAGAACAATTTGTGAAGGGACAAAGACTCCTACAAGTTTTCTAAGCGTGTCAACAGATCTCCCAGAGGATGCCAGTTGGTCAAGAAAGAAGCAAATAGGCAGCTATTTAGGATAAAAACAAAGCGTGGGATGTCCCAGACATGGTTTCATGGGACAAGGATAAGGCCCCCGTAACTTTGTGTCAAGCTGCACTTAAATTCTGAGGCATGTTTCCTGCATTTTGTGGCACTCAGGTGCAGAGGAATAGAAATTCTGCAGCAGCTTAGTTTAAATTTTAAAATGGACATTTTTTTAACAAATGAATTAAAAAGTAACAAACAAGCCTACCATGCTAAATTGTTCCTGTGTTGTTTATTTTGTTGTCAAATTACATTCATTGTACACTTCCCTCCCCCCTCCTCCCACCACATTATCAGCTTTCAGTGTTTTTGTATTGACACTATAATAACATAAAAGAAGTTGCTGGTGGAAGCTGAGGTTTTGACAGCTAGCGGCACAGTTTTGACATTTGGCTGCTAAAGAGTTATCTGGGGATTATGGTGTGAGCCCTAGAGCTGGATGCTTCTGCCAAAATGAACAGCAATAAAAGTAACAAGGAGTCCGGTGGCACCTTAAAGACTAACAGATTTATATGGGCATAAGCTTTTGTGGGTCTGAAGAAGTGAGATTTTTTTTACCCACGAAAGCTTATGCCCAAATAAATCTGTTAGTCTTTAAGGTGCCACCGGACTCCTTGTTACTTTATTGGATTCATGTTTTGTGGATGCAGACTAACGTCGCTACCCCCTGATACTTGAGCAATAAAGTAGTTAATGTTGACATTTAAGTCAAAATCGGTAGATTTCAGTTAATAGCTAAGGAGATGAATGGTTTGATTTGCACCTCTCAGAGCTGTTGTATTGTAAACTTGGGAAGACAACAGTGCATCAAATTGCACTTGCAATCAGACAGCATCAGATATCCTTGCAACCATGACATCAAAACACTTGTCAAATGAAAGCTTAAATTCTGGAGCAAAGTTCTACTGCAAAGGGGGCCCAAGAGGTGAACTCACTGGCCTCAGAATCACTGAATACCTGGGGCTCCTGAGGAAGACCATTTTAATTTGTAGACTACTTGTGAGAGATTTTGGAGCAATGTAGGAACTATTTAAAGAAGGAAGATTCCACACTGTTCTGGTAAGAAGAGAGCACCATTAATAATACGAAATGAATTTGAAGAAAGTCCACTTGCAAAAAAAACATGTAAAGAAGCCAACCTGCAAGAAGCGAGGGAGAGAACCCACCTAAGAGAGTGGTACCTATCTCCTAGAGATAGGCCTGTATGTGACAAAGGAAAGCCCTTCCCTCAGAGAGAGTTCATAGTTGCATGACTCCAAAATTGTGTATTTTTATTGTATTGTTTGAGAAATAGTAGGTGATCACGTAACCAAAGACTGCATAGGAACACATACGCACAAGGGAGCAGCATTCAGGTTGCATGTACAACTTCAACTTTGTATGTTTTTGAATTTTGAGAGCTTTAACAGGCAGCTTTAACATTCTCACAATGCAGTTTTACGATGGGATATGTATAGGTATTATATATATGAGAGAGAGAAAAGTAACAAGAAAAACACCTTTATTCACATAAAACATAAAAAAGCATTATCAAAATATTATACCCTACCACATACAAAGAGAAAGGAATAATAATTTAAAAAAAAATCCACCCCAAGCAGACACTACACAAGGATCATTGAAAGAACTGGTCCAGCCCATCTGTGCCATGTTAACAGCATGGGTGGAAGGCAGCAAATTCCCCTATAAAGGCAACAGAAAGCTGCCGAGAAGGGGGAAGGCTCCTGCCAGGAAGACCCTGATCCTAAGGGAGTTGAGTTGTCAGAGCCAGGATGCTGGACTTCAGCCAGGAAAAGCCTGGGAGTGACTGTGATAAGACCCAGCTCTAGGAAGGAGAGCTAGGAACTGCTTACTTAAGGGGAGAGAGAGAGAGAGAGACACTGAACTGGGTTGGGAGGCCGGAAGGGTCAGCATGTACACAGCGAACTAAATAAACTGGACCCCAGAAAGGGAATGATTTTATTACCTTTGGACTGAGAGAGTTATTAGGGGCTCTGAAGAGGGAAAAACAAAGGCAGGATGTTGATGAGTGACTTCTGGCCATGAGGGGGTACTCGGGAGGCAGCTGGCCCTCTTACAAAAATGAATAGCAACCTTAGGAAACCAGAGGACTTTTAAACAGTGAATACTGCCAACCCAGTGAATACTGCCATTTTTTAGTGTTCTAAAAAATCACAAAACAGGCCTCAAAACAAACAAAAACCACCCCCACCCGCCCAACATTGCAAGACTCATGATATAATAGCAAGAGTGGACAACACTTCACACTCCTACCATCAAGAGATATACCAATAAAGAACTGAAGCATATTTCCTTCAGCTAGGCCTGAGTAAGAAGAGGCAGTATAATCATATGACCTTTAGCTTCAGAGGCTTCTAAACAGTGCAATCATACTTTTAGGCTAAGGTTATTAAAGCTGCCGAGAGGATTCGGATGCCTAGTTCTCATTAATTTTAATGGGGATTTACAGTAAATTATTTAATTACTAGGGCAGGCTGAAACATGGAACGTTCTTCCTCTGAAATGTCATGGGTGTTTTTTTAATTCATCCCACATGGGGACAAAAATTTCTAAATGAAAACTTACATGGGAAGGGATTTTCAGAAAAAATCCATTTTGGGAGAACCAACACGGGATTTTTCCATCTTGCTGGCTGTCACTCAATTTGGGGAAGCCAACAGACTGAGCACTGTAGATGACATTGGCCACTGAAAGTGGAATTGACAATAGCCTTCCAGTGGGAGCTGTCATTTTGATTTTCCTGATGGAAAAAATAAATTTCCTCACAACAAAATTTTCAATTTTGCAAAAAAAAATATTTTCTGTTGGAAAATCATTCTGAAGGAAAATTCCTAACTAGATCTATTAACTACTGAAATGGGGGGCATTGAAGGCACATGGTGTCCTATAGGAAGTGATCTGGACCTTGAAGGAATGGGCCCTGACTTGGCTAGGAAAGAAACACTAAGGATTTCAGCAGGATGAAAGTAACACTATTAGAATTAATTAGTGGCTTTAGTTGTAATGTACACATCAAGAAGGTTCCAACTGTATGTGCACGCACATGGGCCTAGGTCAGAGAGAGAGAGAGAGAGAGAGAGAGAGAGCGCACACACATTTATTTTGCTATAAAGAGTAGAGTTCTAGGTTTCCATTATAGATAACCAGAGAGCTGACAAGAAGTGACGGGCAATTCGGGATTGTAAGTCACATACTTCTTGCTTTCTCATCACACAGAAATATGTGCAGGTGTCCGCGATGTTGGAATATGTATAGTGCTTAATAGAATGTGTTATATAGAGAATATATAGAGAGAATTGAATGAGCAAAACAATGGTTTCAAAGAACTCTTATTTTTCTTTATACAGTTTGTGCTTCTTTTGTTATTTAAGTAACAGAGCTGAGTAAATGCTAAAAATATAAGTTTAAATTTTCTTTTAAAATTGCTTTTACTATTCTTGTGTTCATTTTTATGTTGGCTTTTGAAAATGTTGTGAACAAGCTTTACTAGTGGAAATATTCACAAAAATGAAAGTTATTCACAGGGTGGGAGTTTATTTTCAAATTGCTTAAGTGATCAGTCACATTTCAAATTGCTAATTTTACAATCAAATATGCAATTCAAAATTTGTACTTTATTAGTTGGGTACATTCTTCAAATCATTCAAATGAATTAGGTGACTAAAGAACATTTGAACATTCCCAATAAACTGTTTTGCAAAGGATCTCCAGGCTAAAAATCATATGCTAAAGATATTTGCAAATAATTTTTGAGAAATAAATACACTTGATAATGTTGCAATCTGTTCACAGATAGTTCATGAAACATATATAATAAATTATTTGTTCACTATTACTTTCTCAGTCTAATGGGTGTAAAAACAGATATATATACACCGAAGAGGTCAAATTCTATTTTACAGGGCAGATCCTCAGCTAGTGTAAATTGTCATAGCTCCATTGATTTCAATGTCTACACACCTAGATTTGACCTGGATAGTCTCCCATAGCACAGTACAACCATGTACATTGCCAGTATGTCACACAGAAGTATCCAACAAGAGCAGGTGAAAAATATAAATGGTGAGGAATGCAATAATGATTTTGAGGGCTAAGTTTTTCCTTCGGTTAAACCAATACGTATACCAAGTAACTTCACAGTCCACAGAATCTGGTGCTTAAATCTAATTTATTTATTTATTATCTTGGGTGCAAGAATGCATCTGTTATACATTTAGAAAGCATTTTTACTAGCCATTTAACAAAATTAAAGTCTTTTTCCTAAACAGACTATGCAGTTTCTTGACCCCATATTAACTTTTTCCCTTTTAGAGGATAATAAATACAAGTGACATGGTACGCCAACATATACCACATATTTGTTTAACCATTACTTTGAAAAAATACAGTATTAGACACCAGATATGCATTTTCTGGGTACCAAACTCCTTGGTGATACTTGAGATCATGGCAGTGGGCACCATAGTAATTTAATGGTTGCTCAGATTGTATTCTATTGAAGGGTCAGGAGAATGAAACTATCAGTTCTTCACATTGTATATTTTAATTCTTCAGGCCCAAAATCTGTCTAACCTTTTTGCTCCACACATTTTAGATGAGTGCTCTGATCCTCACCAAGGCATTTTATCGCTATGGTGACAAATATTTCCATTCCATGCATTACAGATACCAATCAGTTCCATGTATTTTTTTGGAGGGGGGGAGGGGTGGGAACGGGGAAGAGAGGCAAGGATGTGGGCTGAAGATCTGGGATAATTCATGAAGGGTGGATGGGGAAAAAAAAGCCTCTTAACTCGTCTGTGTAGATTATGGTCTCATCAAGTTTTTACAGAAGTAAAATGTAATGTTAATTTTTCATACATTATAACCAAGGATTAATGAAGTCAAAACCCAAACAAAATGTGTCTTTGATCTATATTAAAATAGAAAACTATTCCTTCCTATAGATAGTAATTTCTTCTACATCTCAAGGGGGATGATTATATACCTGGGCCATAGTTTAAGTTGTCCACTTCATACTTTAAAATTATTTACTACAATTTAAAGTTGTCTCCAACTATATTAGTTTTAATTTTGGATGGAAAGATCCTCATATGTTGGGTATCATTGCATGCTCAGTGCTAATGTGGACACGAGGACAAACGGATATAAATTGTCAGTCAGGAAATTTAGGCTTGAAATTAGACGAAGGTTTCTAACCATCAGAGGAGTGCAATTCTGGAACAGCCTACCAAAGGAAACAGTGGGGGCGAAGGACCTCCATGACTTTAAGATTAAGCTAGATAAGTTTATGGAGGGGATGGTATGATAGGATAACTGGCTTAGTCAATAGGTCAATAAAGTGCCACACTGGTAATTAGTACAATGGGTCAATGATAGGATATTGTTAGCCTTTTTCCAGAGGGTCTGGCTGGAGAGTCTTGCCCGCATGCTCGGGGTTCAGCTGACCGCCATATTTGGGGTCGGGAAGGAATTTTCCTCCAGGGTAGATTGGCAGTGGCTCTGGAGGTTTTTCGCCTTCCTCCGAAGCATGGGGCAGGGGTCGCTTGCTTAAGGAGTGGGTGGATCGGCTTATGTGGCCTGCATCTTGCAGGAGGTCAGACTAGATGATCATAATGGTCCCTTCTGATCTTGAATTCTATGATTCTATGCTCACCCATTGACTGTTCAGTGGGAGTAATGGTTGAAATATTAATACTTTCTTCCCTCATTTTGATGACCATTAGAGCACACATTCTTCTTTTGCTTCAGGAAACAAGTTTTCATTTAATGGTTAAAAATGTACTTGACTGGGATGGTAAGAGCCTGCTAGTATTAGTGAGATGACGACAGTGTTATGGTTGGGGTGTTACTATTGGATAAGTACAGCATATGTAGCTTTCAGAAGTGATCTTACTTGCAGAAATTCATCGTTCATTGGGTGTAATAACAACCATCACTTGTACAGCATCCAAACCCTGCCTCTACTAGTCAGTGCCAGCTAGGGGGAAAAGGGTGAAGTTCACCCTCTGCAGACACTATAATTCAGAAAGTGACCACTTGTAAGATGCTCCATTGACCTTTTCATGGCATGAACCAGGGGATCTCAAACCTTTTCAAAGCACTAGCCATGTGTTAATAAAGATTTGTTTTGGGGATCACTTCCACTCCTGTTAGCAACTGAATAAAATCTCTGTGTCAAATAGAGCAATTGCTTCACTGCTAAAATTATTATTAGGAAATATTTATCCTTTTGAGTTTTCTTTTAATGCATTTAGTAGGTTGAAACAAGGAGCCCCCATCATGTTGCCACTCAGCTCTCTCTGAATCACCACTCATTGATCATAGGCGTGGGAACTAGGAGCACGGGGTTTGCTGCAGCACCCCCAGGTTTTGTGGGGGATCCCGGCTGCTGACCCCACACCCAGGGTCCCTGTGCTGCTGGCCCTGCTTCGGTGCTCTGCTGCCAGCCCTGCACCTGGGCTCCCACCTGCCACCAGCCCCTTTCCTGGGGCTCTGCTCCCAGCCCCAGTTATGGTCCCAGCCTCAGCTCCTTTACCCCTCTCTGCTTCCCCCCACCTTCCCAGAGGCATGGCCCAGTCCTGGCCTCAGCTCTGGGGAGAGGGGGCACAGACAGGGGTAAGGAGGGGTGCAAAGTAAAAAGTTTGTGGACCACTGGCTTTCAGCACCGCCATTGTAAAAAGTGTTCCTGTGTCACTGCTATTCATGGTTCATGGTGTAATCTGGGGACCTTTCGTTTAAGTACTTCAGTAGAAAGTACAGTTGTGCAGAGCAAAATATCCAACCCTGCTGTTTAAAACAGCACACAAAATGAGACATGAAGGAGCATGACACTGTGCTATGTATCCTTCTCATATTGCTATGGGATTTATGCAAGTAACTTCCATTAACTGGAGCTGGTGAATAGAGGAAACGTTTTCTGCAAATATCCACTTCAATTTTTAAACATATTCACTTCAGCTGTGCTCATTTCCTGTTTGTGTTTGCTTTGCATGAATAGTCTAGTGAACTAGAAGAACTGGCAGGAAAATTTATTTTTATTTTTATTTTATTTTTTTGCAGAGGGAGCTAATTTTAAGTAAATTCTGGAGAATATTCATGAAAAGTGAATTTTGATTCTCTAAACAGAACTATTAGTCATGACAACTCTAATACAACATAGTTGGGAACTTCTTCAGCTCAAGGAAGGAGCCTGCAGTGAAGAGAAGAAAGCAAAGCAAAAGCACTTTATGCAACTAATTATGCAGAGGTATGGACTGGGGATTAGGCTTTAAGAGTTGAATTTCCCCCTCCAAAGATTCTGAAGAGGCCAGCGCCATCTGCTGCAGCTCTGCACTTCTCAGCAACTCCTCTCCCCGTGGCTCAAGCTTCTCCCGGGGCCCCATTGTGTGAGAAGCCAGGCTTTTCCTTTATCCCTGTAATCTCCCTGGAGCAAGAAGGGAGCCACCTCCCTAACCTGCTCAGTCTTTTGATCCAGGAACTCCCCAACTCCTCCCTTTGTAGATGGGGCCCAGTAGGTGGCTGATCCACCTGTGGGGAGGGAAGAACCCATGTGCAGAGGATCTCCTCTGTGTATGGAACTACGAGAAAGGGACTTATGGGGAAGGGGGGGGGGATTGTGCCAAGATACTGTATTTCACATTGCCAAGGAGATCACATGGAATCTTGCACTGCATGAACTTTAAGTTGATTTATAAAAGATTAAAAACGCAGAGCTTGAAATCACTGCAGCTGCATCTGCGATATCTGGGCCAGAGACATCAGCTCTGGTTTGGACAGAAACAAAAATGAATCATTCTCTCTTCTTTTTTAAGAAGTGATTCAGCTGCTGCATCTGTTTTTTGTTCAAAGTTGTGTTTTTACCCAGTTTCACAGTACTGCTGACACAGGCCCAAGTTGGCCAAGTGAGTTGCTTGAGGTGATGCTGTTAGTCAATGTATTAGACCAGACTGGAAACCTAGATTGCCCTGCTTTCAAATGTTTCTGATTATTGTCCATTTCAGCATAATGTTTTTTAGGACTCCTACATACACCAAGAAGCACATCTAATGCAAGTGCTTTGTGTAACACTGAATATTTCACTGGTCATCAATAGTAAGTTTTAAAACATTACAGATTTCAGATTTTGTACAGATGGCAGTGTATTCCCAAGGGTGCACTGAGATATTTCCTGAGGCTTACACAACTAACAACTAATGTAGTGGCTAGTCTACCCTGAAGTCTATTACTGTGGCTGTTGTCTGTAGAAGACATATCTACACAGAAAAAAAGCCAAATCAAGCCAAAACAAAAAAACGAAAGCCTGTGCAGCAGCAAATCTCAGAGCCTGGGTTAACCAAACTTGTGCTCACATGGCTTGGGCTGGAGTCTGGGATCTGAGACCCTACCCTTTGCTGAGTTTCAGAGCTCCAGCCAGAGCCCAAATGCCTTCACTGCTATTTTAGCCCTGCAGCATGAGCCTAAAGTCAGTGGATCCAGGTTCAGAGACTTACTACCACATTTCTTTTTTTCCTGTGTAGACAGTATAGGTAATCTATAGGACTACTGCAAGCCATGTCTTAACAAAAAGTTATCCATTGATTATTTTACGTATCCTCAAATGGAGGAAGGAAATAAAAGGATTTGAAAAAAGGAGTAAGGGGGAGACTGGAGGAGAAGTGAGGGGGCCAGACTGCAACTTTCATGCATCCTTCCTTGTGCATCTATCTTGCTCCACACCCCATCCAAGCCATGGCCAATTTCCTCCCCATTTTGAGGAAGCAATTTGCACCCCACAGGTGCAAGGTGGGAGCAGTCTCTGTACTATGATTGTGAAACCCATGCAAAAGTCTGTTGCAAACTGGTCTATACATGGTAAGGAACTAGGAGCGCAAAAGGAGGCAATATACAATCAACAGAGAAGTAGAAAAAGAAGTGGTGAGTCTGGTTCAAAGAGGAAGATCGAGTAGTTCTGTTGACATGGAGAGAGGTCAGATTGATTACATGTACAAAGCAAGAGAGTTTGAGACATCAAAGTGAATGGAGGAAACATGACCCCATCCTGAAAACATCCTGGTTGATGTAAAGGGCAAGGAAAAGATGAAGCAATAGAGATGGGGAAAGGGAGGATGAAGTCAACAATCAGAATGATGTGATTTCAGCATTGCACATTACATGATGGCAGCTAAGAGAAATGATCTCAAGGGGCATATCTTTCAAAGGGAAATTACCAGGAATATGTTGATGTAAGAATGAAGAAATAGACCAGAATAGAATGAGAAAGAAGAGTCATCTCCCTGTAAGTTCCCTTTAACCTACACATTGCCCGTTGCCTTCCTATGTCTCTTTAAGTGAGTATTTGAAGTGGTCTGAAAAAATCAGATTTTGATGTCCTTTAGTAATAAGGTGGGAGTTTTGCCATTAACTTCAATGGGGCTAGAAGTCAACCTACAATATCAAATATTTTACCTTAATGATACCTGCAAGTTTATTTCTTGTGTCTGTTTTTTAAAGTCATATTTGTTGAACAATTACTTTGTTTTTTGCTATATTTACATTCTTCAAGGCAAGTGCTATAAATCAATTACAGCCTTCTTGCATTAATAATAATGCATACTTCAGAGGAGAAAAGAGTGAGATCCTTTGTGTTCATAAAAAGATACAGAAAGAGTAACAGCAACCAGAGAAGTACAATGCATCTTTTGCAGTGTAGGGAGTACGGAGTCTCCTAAAACTAAGTGCCAGACTCTGCCAACCTTATGTTCAGTAATACCTTACTACTCAAATAGTTCAATGGGCTCAGATTCTGCCACTCTTATTCATGTTGAGTAATACTTTATGAACTAATCCCACTGGAAGTAGGGACTTTTCACAGAATAAGGTACCACTCTGTATATGGCAGATTCGTGACTTAAATGAGGAATGTATCTTACCAGAATTACTGAATACAACAAACTACTTACAAAGAGCAAGATGGTAGCTTTGCCTCAAGACTGTGCAGCACAGAGAGGGAATTATGCCTCTCAGAGGCACAGACCCCTCCTTCCTCTCCATTGCTCCCAGAGGACAGTGATTTGAAGTTGGCCTAGAGCAGCAGCAAATTAAAACACCCTGATGCAACTCAGTTGTGCTGGCTTGTGCTTTGCAACAAGGGTGTCAGAGACAAACCTCCACCCAGTTCCTGCCTCTACCATCCACCTTCTCTGGAAGAGTACTGGACCTACAATGTCTGCTCACTACTTCATGCCTGGACCCAAGGTTCAGGTAGACGCCACAGAGACATAATTATGCAGCCGCGCAGGATAAGGCTCAGTGTAATCCAAAGACTCTGTTTAGTCCAAAGTTTTAGACTGTAGACCCCTCTGCTTTCACAGTCCTCTTTTCCTCATTTGAGGACCCTAGTGTGAGTATTATTTTTGCCAAAATCAACAGCCAGTATATAGAAGTGAGATCATTGTTGGCAAATTAAACAATTTGCGAATACAATTTAAACAAGAGATTCAACATAATCTTTAAAACAATATTTAACTGTTATTACAAACCTCTAAAATCTGGTATTAAGTGCAAGGTGATTTTGAGCATCCGATATATGTAAATGATTGAAGGAGAGGGGGTATAAATTATAGCTGTGCCAGATTTTATATATGTTTACAGCAATGTGAAAAATATAGGATACAGCAATTTGTTTCTAATTCCTTGTGCGTGATTGATGTAGGTTCTGTCTGCCTTTAAACTCACAAGTTTTAAATATTATTCATTAAGTATAAGCAAATTAAATATTCTGGGCCTAGTTTACTGACTTTTTTTTTTCATTCTTAGAGCAAAACTGTAGTCTTTATTTACCAGTGTAAATCCAGAATAGCGCCATTTACTTCCAAGTAAGGGCACTGGGATTTACATTAATGTAACCTAGATCAGAATTTTTCAGAATTGGGGCCCTGCTTGTATCCTGTGCTAAGCAGTTTGCAGAAATAGTTAATAATTCAATAGGCATTTGTTTTGCTATTTGTGTCCCTGAAATAAGCCATCTCTTTGGTCAAAACAGCCACAGCGCACTAAAAAGTGGTAAATTATTATACTCTGTCCTCTTTAGGGGTGAAAAAAAAAGAGAACAACAAAACTCAAAACCCATTCAGATATGCAGTATTTGTGAAACTACACTTTACTCCTATTAAGTTACTTTTCTATTTAAAAAAATAGGTCGATCTTATCAAAAACACAAAACACTAACTCCTTCATCCAAATAAAAACATTAAACATATCAGTCATATTCTTTGGTGTAAGGGCCAGATTCAGAGGTATATAGGTGCCTAAAGTTGCAGCCACATGCCTAATGGGATTTACAAACATGCCTCTGATGATTAGCTGCCTAAATGCCATTGAAACCAATAGGAATTAAACACCTAACATGCTTAGGTGCTTTTGAAAATCCCACTAGATGTTTATTTGCATCTTTAGGCACCTAAATATCTTTGTAAATCTGGCCCTTTCAACTTTAGCCTTTCTACTGTAGCCCAAAAAGCCCTGAAAATTGTCCAAAATATTTTTGACAATAGCTCTTTTTTATTGTCTTTAAAATTACTTTCTCTCACTTTTTGATTGATGGAATTAAATCTGAGGCTTACTCACTATCCCCAACACAAGACATGCCCCTTTTATATGCTGGTTAATTTGGGATATTAAACCAAACATTGAAGTTGCAGTAAAGCATGAATAATGGCTAGGGATGATTGAGTTTGATTAATACATGTATTGGAGCATTCAAGTGACAGTCACCAACTCAGTCTAATTGTACTGTTTTAGGCTTATGCAATCCTTTTTGATTGCTTGGCTGGTGCCTCTGTTGGGTGGATTTTGAATCCTTGGGAACAACAGGCTTTATTCATTGTTTTATATAGTAGAATAAATGTTTCCCTCCTTTAATATAACATATGTTTTGTGACCATAGAAATAATCCACTAAAAATCAAATCATAGGATATTTTCAAATCAAGGATATTTTCTGGTTCACACTTATAATTGTGTCACAGAGCATGTGCTTTTAAAGCCTCTCACTTCAGGATAATGACACAATTGCAAATAAAGAAGCCCACTAGAGGGCAATAACATTGCTATTCTAGTTGAAACTGCAACATTCCACTTTTTGATGCTAAATGCAAATACTGCAGGCTCCATTTTCATCATTTAAAAACAGATAAAGTTCATCTACAAATTGGTAAATTTAGCAATGATTAAGGAATTACGTGAGTCCTCTCTTTCCTTAGCTCTCGTAGTGCAAAACCTGTATAGTGCTATAAGTATATGGACAGGAGAAATGCAGAATTTCTTCATAATTATAATTCCAGAGTTTTTCATGGAACAATCCCAAAGATATTGAAGGACTGAACTATTTGCTAAAGTGTGAGCCACCACTAAGAAACTGCATAGAGCCAAATGATCTGTTCTCTGCTCAACTACCCTTAAACACATCTCTTTCCATATCAGAAAGGCATGGTGTATTCAACTCAGTAAACAATTTGTTTAATCTGTCATTGGCTCAAACTTTATACAGAATGCAAATTTACTTTGATGTTCAAAATGATCTCACAATATAATCAATCATGAAAAAAAAAATCATGAAAAAATGTGGCAATTGACAATATGGCGATGATGTCATCTTTATTAGCAAGCCTGATGATTTGCTTCAGGAGTTTGCAGTACAAGAAGTTAAATGATGTGGGAATTTGGATTATACCCAATTAATATAATAAACAGCATATAATAACCAACAAGAGCTGGACAGGAAGAGATCGTGCTAGTGATGGAGTCCTGCTGCGTCCTATACTGCATCAGGAAAGTGATAGCAACAATGGTATTTAGACAAATCTGCCAGTGGCACATTCAGCAGTCATGAAAATGCAGAGAACATAGTAAATGGTTGAAAAGGATATAGTATCTCATTTAGGACTACCCCTAAATTCCAAAGAATGTGCATTTGTGACTACAAAGGATAGGTTAGAGGAGCAATGATTCATCCAATTGCTCTGTGAAATTTGGCAAAAGGAGAACCAAGAACTGAGTAGACATTGATGAAATATGGTGCTAATTCCATTCTGTAAGGAAGTGATGGTACAAAAAGGAAACAGCATGAGTGAAGCAGCTGCTTTGAGGAAGATTTGAAGGAGAAAGCTGGAGTATTTTAGATATTTATCTAGAAGCGAGGAAAGAACAAAGGAATGAACCACAGAACAAACTTCAGGACCTAATCCAAAACCTTTGAAGTCAGTAGAAAGACTCCCACTGACTTGGATGAGGCACAGCGTATATTGCTAGCACACTCAAGTGGTTAACATGAGTAGTCTGAAACAAAAGCTCTGGTCAGTTACAATACTCACTCCACCTGGAAAAGGTGTATTTTAATAGGACGACTAGGACCTATTCTTACAGTTTTCATTCAGGTAGAAACAACCACCACCAAAGACTGCAAATTAAGGTCCTACGGATAACATGTTAGGGGCATATTCACAAGAGTCTGCTAAATTGTTTTGCTCTGTAAGGCTAATGCAAAATTGTCCACATGCATAGTCTGAATGTCTGGTTGGAGGTTTTTGGTGCTATTATATCTGCATTTAAATCTTTTACAAAACACAAACACAACACACCAGTCTGATCAGCAAATTATGTCATTTACATAATGAATCCATATACCAATTATACAAACTAGATGACAGAGAAATAGTAGAAGATCTAGGAAAATCAACTTTTCACTACATTTAACAGAAATTTAGCAAAAGCAGCCTGAAATATGAGGGTCAAGTGAATTATCTGCAAAAAAAAAAGTAATTAGGTGAATTTGTCCTTTGCTTCTGATTAGGGAATATCCAGAAGCAGATCATGATTTATTTGAATTTATTACTTGAATACTGTGACACTCAGCCAGTGAGGGTTAAACAAACAGCAGGCTAAGTGACCCTAAATCAACCTTTAAAAACACATTAGAGAAGTATTGAAATGATAAACAGGGCCATTGATTGTAGATATTTAGACAACTTTACCCAGCTTTGATAACTTTTCTAAAATGAAAGCCTGTATTGTCAGTGAATTAGATACTAACTGTGTGTCTGTTTACCTGTATCTGTTAGAAGTTTATCAGTGTGATCTAATTAGCTTGTAGATGATAAACGTCTGTTCCTGGTTGTTACTATATTCTATCGACTCAGAGATCAAAAGGAGTATTAACATTTAGATTAAACTTGTGGTGTAATAATATCATTGTCTATATTTTTCTTTGAAGTTTGGTAGTAAACTGTCTACGAACTGCTTCAATTGTTAATTACCTTATGCTAATGAATGCAGCTAGTAACTGCTATGTGCCTAGGAAATAGAGATTACTTCAAAGCAACAATGTATATTACCTATTCTTCATCCAAGGAATGCCTGCTGTGATGTCTGCTGTCAAGAGGCTTCCATAGTCTGCTAGAGAACTATAAAAGAACTCTAGGGTCCGATCCTTTTAATCTCAGATCTGCTTAAACTTTGTCAAGGGAAGTTCAAACCACAAGACTGAAATCTCCAGGCCTATCCTGGAATATCCCTGAAAATTCTCATGGAAGAATTTGAGCCAACCCTACACATGGACTGCCTATTGGACTATAGCCCATTGAAATGATTCTGGAAGGATTTTTATAAATCAGCAACCTCACCATCTCTGCTATGAAACTAACCTGTGAACTTTATTGATATCTTCATGTATAATGATCTTTTAACTACAGTAACTCTTTCTTTCCTTTTTTATTCAATCTTAGATTTAATAAGAATTGGCTGTTAAGTGTGTATTTGCATAAAATCTGAAACATTCATCAACCTGGTGGGTAATGTGTCCGATCTCTTGGGATTGGTAGACCTTTATATATGGTGAATAAGAATTTAAGTATTTCCCGCTATATTTGACTTGGCTGTCTGGGTGGGAGACAAAAGCCAGATTGCTTAAGGGAGACTGCATTTTAGCTTCCTGGTAACCAGGAAGGTATTACAGAAGCTGTTTTGTGACTGGCTTGGTGGATCTAATTATAACAATAAACCACCAGTTTGGGGGATCGTCTGCCCTATTCTTTGAAGTTTGCCCTAATTGAGCATTCTCAGAGTGGCCCCTCCAGTGACCACAGTCACAAAGGCATTCATCAAAAATATTTTCAAATGGATTTTGTACTAGATACGTCACATGGATTTTTCTTCTGTTCCCTGATTGGATAAGCCCATAAGCAACAGCTGCACTACATCAGTGAGAAAAAGTTGAAGATGCAGTTTGTACTTTAAAGTCCAAATACCAGGTGGTGTGTTCAACAGCTATGTGTGGCAGATGCATTCAGGGGCATGCACAGGAATAAAAATGTATCCGTCTTTGGAGAAGTATGTTCTGTGCTCCCCCCTCTGTGGCCCCAGAGTCAGAGGTGCTGTCAGAAGACAGAGGAGTTCTGTGCCCCTGCTCTCACACCCCTTGTGCACACCCCTGGATACACTTGGGGTCTTTAGGGCTGGTTTTTCTTACTTAAAAAGTCAAATCAGTCATATTAATCTGCTCTGAATTAGATACGACTTTTTCAACAGAACATGGAATGCTAAAAGAATTCTGCTCAAGCCACATTGGCAGGGCCGCCCAGAGGGTTCAGGGGGTCTGGGGCAAAGCAGGGGAGCTGCGGCGCTTGTACTCAACTGGCAGTGGTCTGGGTCTTCAGCAGCATTTCAGCGCCGTGGGGCCCTTCAGTCGCTCTGCATCTTTGGCAGCACTGAAGGGCCCCCCACTGCCGAAATGCCGCCGAAGACCCGGACCACTGCTGGGCCAGAGCTCGCGAGGCCTCTGTGGGGACCGGGGCAAATTGCCCCACTTGCCCCATCCCGGGTGGCCTTGCATATTGGAAGGGCACAAGCTGGTGTATCAAAGTAGATTTTCTGACTGAAAAAAATTAGCTGATGCCACTCAGGAAAGAGATGTCGGATTCATCGTCACTAGTTCTCTGAAAACTTCAGCTCAGTGTGCAGAGATGGTCAAAATGTTGAACAGAATGTTAGGTACTATTAGGAAAGGGATAGAAAATATGACAGAAAATATCATTGTATCCCTATATAAATCCATAGTGTACTTGTTCCCTGATTGGATAAGCCCACAAGGAACAGCTAGACTACGCCTTGAATACTGTGTCCAGTTCTGGTCACTGAAGCTCAAAAAGAAAATAGTGGAACTGCAGAAGGTTCAGAAAAGAGTAAAAAAAGATTATAGAGGGTATGGAGAAGCTTCCATACAGGTAGATACAAAAAAGGTGAGGGCTGTTCAGCTTAGAAAAGAAATGGAATGGGAGGAAATGGTACAGGTCTATAAAATCATGAATGATGTGGAAAAGTGAATAGAGAAGTGTTATTTACAATTTCACACAATACAAAAAACCAGGAGTCACCAAATAGAATTAATAGGCAGTAGGTTTAACACAAACAAGAGGAAGTACTTTTTCCACACAATTAACCAGTGGAACTCATTGCTGTGGGATGTTGTGATGGCCAAAAGTATAACTGGTTTCAAAAAAGAACTAGATAAGTTCATGGAGGATAGATCTATCAATGGCTATTAGTCAAGATGGTCAGGGATGCAACCCCATTCTTAGGATGATCCTAAACCTCTAACTGCCAGGACCAGGGAGGGGAAAAACAGCAATGGATCACTTCACCTGCCCTGTTCTGTACACTGTTGGAGACAGCACACTGGGTTAGATGGACCATTGGTCTGACCCAGTATGACTGTTCTTATCATAATTTGTCCTCAGATCTGTTTGTCACGAGTTGGATGCTTCTGCTAATGTGACAAATGGATTTGGTGACAAATTGATGTGAGCTCTAGAAAGATGGAGGTGAAGCATTGATTAAAGCTCTCACCAACAGGCATGTGCAGATTTAACGGGGAGATATGTGACAGATATTTAAATTTTCTGCATATCCTTGGGACCTTATCAATGAAGTTTAAGTATCTTTGGGCTCCTTTGCATTAAATGCAAAGTTTATATATCGTTGTTGGCTCAGATTGCATGTAACTTCTCTACAGGGTGGGGTGTGATGTGGGACCTGGAAGTTCAAAGGACTAGGTTGAAAATATGCCAGACCAGAATGGACTTTTGGGACAATTAGTGTAAAGTGTATTTCCAGGAAATATCTAGGAAGAGGTTAATGCAAATTCTTCCACCTCCAGTTATGCTGAAACTCAGCCTTTTGAAGCTACATCCTGAGGAGTGGCTGTTTACCTGTTCCTGAAGACAAGATCAAAGATCTGAGATGTATAAAGAAATAACTGATCTGCCCAGGCTGAGTTCTGGTTCTGAATCTTAGACAGTTACAAACTTGTAAACAAAGGGAAAACCCAGTTGTGGATTTTGAAGGACTGACATTAGCAGAACCTGATGTTGGAGTTGGGGTGACCACCAGTAAGCTTTTTAGCATGCATGCAGGTTTGTGGTTATTTTTAAATGTTTTCTCCATTACACTTTCACCATGTGACAATATAATTCTTTGAATGGATCACAACCCCACTCTCTAGAACTAAAACCTGTATGCAAGCCTTCTAGTCGTGAATCCTCAGTCTCCCTAATTGCATTTTAAAAAGTAGGAACTTCTATCACAAAAACTTAATTGAAAGTTGCTCATGTGTATTTCCTCAAAAATGGAAACATCAGGAGAAAGGAAGTCATAAAATAATCAGGAACTTTTTACTCCTAACATGATATTAGCCTCTAAGCATTAGTTTACTGCTGTCTATGTAACTATACTAACACAGATAACTTCTTTAATACACTCCGTTTCCCTTCAATAATCCAATCACCCACAAAGCACACATCAAACTACTGAAAAATTACACAGCCTTAAGTCTGACCTAATAACTTATTTGGTTATATAAAGTATAATTATACACGTGTATATAGTTCACCTTTACACTTCATAATATCTATGTAAGATGTTGTTTGGTACAGCACATTGCACTGTTGATCTGATATTATTTTAAGTCATAATGTAAATCTATAGAAGAAATATATAGAAGTTTTATCCTGAAAACTTAGGCACTGAGTGAGTTTAGGTGCCTTCAGGGTTCAGCAGGAGTTCTGTGGACTGCAGTGGAGCCAAAACTGGGACTTAGTTGCCTAAAACAGACATAGGCTCCTAAGTCTGGGGTTTATGTGCCTAAGTGTCTTTGTGGTTCTGGGCCATATAAACCTACAGATAGGCTCAGGTCAACAGCTCTGGTAACTCTTGAGTGAGGCCATTGTGATATCATAGGTAACTCAACTACTCACCACTCTTCCTGTACAGCTATTTTGCATGAAACAATTCTACTGTTTTTAATAACTCAGAAATATGAGGGAGAGTAGATGTATATTTCAAGAATTCTCATTGGTAAATTACCTGGTCCAACAGTTACTGCTCTTTAAAAAGTCCCTGCTCTCAAGAGAGGCTGCTCATAGCACTGCCACCTTGGATTCACTGTGCCTTGAGAAAGCACTTCAAGGAAAAATCTGAGGCTGAAACACAAGAGGAGCACTTGACCTACAGAGATATTGGGATTTAGAGCCTGGGCTCCCACTGCCCACCCTTCACATAGTACTGGTCTCACACAGCCTTCTAAACCAGTAAGTCAATTGTAAAGTAAGGGCCATTTTCAGAGCCTGGCTGATCCCTGTAAGTGAAGCCGGCTCCGCTCTCATGTATCAGAACAGGGGCTCCCAGTTTAGCCAGCTAAATAGGCAGGGCAGAACCAGGAGCTATAAAGGATCAGGGCCCTGAGGCGGGGGACTTGGCCAGAGTAGCCTGTGAGAATCAGTGAGCAAAAGGGGCAAGTGAGAGCTGCCTGGGAGCCAGGAGACGGTCTCTGGGGAAAGCTGCAGAAAGCTCTTTGCAGGTCCTCTCTGGAAAAAGGGAGGAAATATGAAGCCAGCAGAGGCACTAGCTTGCTGTGTTTCAAGAGCTGAAGCCACTGCAGGAGGCCGAAAAGGACTGGGGGTTAGGAAGCCAGTGGAGGGACTAGCTAGCTGATCCTCCTGAGCCACAGACCCATAACCAGACGAGGAGGGAAAGAGCTGAAGGCTGACAGCAGCAGAGGGAGCTGCCTGCTGGCTCTCAGAGTTGCAGAATTGAAGCTGGAGGACCAGAGAGGGCTGAAAGCTGCAAGCAAGTTGTAGTGAAGGATATTATTGGAGCCGTACAAAGAGCTGGAGCATGGTGAGGGATACCAGGACTCTAGCTCTTCATGGTGTACTTTTATAGGACTTGAGTTATGTTTTATGTGCACTGGGCTTTCTTTTGTAATAAATTAATCCCACTGGGGTATTTTTACTGGGAGACTGGACGATTTCTGGGGACTCTGAAGGAGAGAAACTGAGGCAGGTGCCATTGCTGTGCTATGGTCCGCTGCAGGAGGGCACTCCAGACAGGACTTTGCACTACTCTGGGAATGCAAAGCAGCTGTAAACTCAATTTAACTGGCTGCTGGGCTCTGGTTGCTTGATAGGGCTTTGGTAGAGTGGTGAATCTGCACTGAAAAGTTAAAATTAAAGAAACTGAAAGTAGATCATATGTATCAAAAGCATTAGAAATACTGCATGGTAGCATTCTCCTTAGGATTCTCTTAGTTCAGTGTTGTATGAAACAAATGTTTAATTTTTTATAATTAAGGAAATTTATAGACAAAAATACATGTTATGATGAAGTCAAAAACCCCAGACCAGCAACCTAATTTTTACTCCTGCTGTTGACAGCATGTATTAGTAACTTAGCTCTATATGAATACATTTTTATGTGTGGAAATATTATATACATGCTGGTGATATCCATGTGATAAATTATAAATCCATGTAATTGGTTATTGGCTGGTGCTAGACATAATATGCAGTTTTAACCAACGCACACATACAGACACATTGTCATTTCAGGAGACTAATCAGAATATTACAAGAAATAGAAGATCTATGGTAGTTTCAGAAGGGAGACATTTACCAGGTTCTCCATCATAGTAGATTGTTTATACCATAAAAAGTGACAAAGGGTCCTGTGGCACCTTATAGACTAACAGACTGATTGGAGCATAAGCTTTCATGGGTGAATACCCACTTCATCAGACGCATGCGTCAGACGTATTGGAACATAAGCTTTCGTAGGTGAATACCCACTTCGTCTGTTAGTCTATAAGGTGCCACAGGACTCTTTGTTGCTTTTTACAGATCCAGACTAACACGGCTACCCCTCTGATGTTTAATACCATGTAATTTTATAGGGGGTGGAGTGGAGAAATATATATGTAATACTTATGCTGAAGAGAAACCACACTAGAACACTTCTGACAACTTAATATCAAGCAGTTTAAAGTTGGAAAGTTTTTAATTTCTTCTCCTGTAAATGGGACTGGTTCCAGAATCACACTCTTAAGTATATAAAACTTATGAAAAGATGTACAACTACAATGAACAACAAGATAAAAACTAGTGGTTATTTCAGTCTTGATATCCCTTTATCATTATTTCATGTAGAAAAGGCACAATAGTGCCTCTTGATAAATTTCAGAGGGATTTCAACCAGATATTGAATTATACAAAGAATACACGTGGGCCATTATGCATGGAACATTCTTTGGTTGAAAATAACTCAGCCTCAAAAATTCAAAGGCATGCCATAATAACTACTAATAATAGTTTTCAGATATGGAGTTTATAATAGAGTAATAGTTAAAGAGTTACAACCATTAGCAATACCCCTTTAAAAGGCTAACAACTTTGGTGATTCTCCTTGAGTAACATGTCATATGTCCACATTAAATGGTTATTTTAAATATAGATTTAAGTTGTAATATTGCTGTATGGAACTCATTTTAATATATTTCATAGTGCTACTAAGGTATGCACAATATTTTGAACAACATAGCAGAGAAAAGTAGCTTCAGGTTTTCTTTCCCCTTTTCTATTCAGAGGATCAATTTAATTTTTTAAAAATATTTGAGATCATTCATTCTTCACCTTTTAACAAAGTGAATTGTTTCTCCAGAGACTGAAATTTGTCAGCTAGAGTTAACAAATGGATGAGAATGAAATCTAAAATGTCTTGTGCATTGTGATAGATTGATGACCTTGGTTCCATTCTTGGCTTTGTTTTTGTACAATTCCTTGTTCAAAGTTTGAATATAACAACGTTTGGTTTTATTCAGTGCCTTTCATATTCAAGACAACACAAAGTGTTTTACAAAGTACTCCAACTGATAGTTTTAGTGATTGTGTGGGAACACAGTGGAGTACCTGTAATGACTAGAATTAGCTCAAAGGGCTGATCCAGCAGTCGTTATTCTGGCAAAATTCCTATTGACCTCAGTGAGGACTTTGCCTGCGTAATGACTGTAGGATGCGCCCACATATCCCTAGTTCTCATTAGGATGGGAGAGGAATGCTAGCCAGAACATATGGGCCAGATCCTCAGCTGGTGTAAATTGGCATAGTTCCATATATGGCTCAACACCAGCTCAAAACCAACTGAGGACCTGGACCTTATTTTCTAAAACTTCTCAGGGTTTTTATTTAAACACACTTCTACCAGGCACAAGAAGAAGTCCCTGCACCAACCTCCAGTATAGTGAAGCATTGCCAGCTTTAGGCATTCAAAATTCACGAGTCACACCCCAAAAACACTGTGACCGACTTAAAAACCATTACATTTTAAACATAATGAAGTTGGGGGATTTCTCTTTGCCTCCTGATTTTTGAACCTTTAGGGAGGTACACTTAAGCCTTTCTCCATAAACACGAAGACTAGCAATTTAAAAGCTGAGAGTCTCATGTAATCACTTGGCCCCAGGAGCTGGGGCTTTAAGAAAAAAAAATATTGTGGAACTCGGCAACACCAATTAACATCAGCTCAAATATTGGTACCTGAATACAATTTTCTCACCAAAAGGCAACACTGCTACTCTGAGTGACTTACATCTAATAATATCATACTTGATGCACACATTATTCTATGCATAGCAATGTGCTTGGAACGTGGGGCAAAGGTTTCAGGAGGAAAGAGTTTGGAGGAAATACTAGAAATCAGTGTGTTTGCACATGCTGCTGCCTGCAACTGCAGCATCCATATAAACAGTTATCTTAAAAAGAGCCAGTTTAACATTAAAACATGCAATCCTTATGTTATAACTTAGCACACAGAACCTGAAACAATAAGAGCCATTCAACATTTAGGTATTCTGTGAGCAGGCCAGATTTTGATCCCATACAGCAGTATAAATACACTGTCTACAGGCAAGTTACTCCTGATTTACACAGGTGTAAGATCAGAATCCCAATATCCATTAAAAAATTGATAAATATTTGAAATAAAAGTTTAAGCATCATTCTTCACTGGTAACTAAGTCTGCACTTTTGCCATGGATTCTGTGGTTTCAGAATTCATAAAACCCCCAAATATTCATGTAAACAGAAGGAAAATACCTTATATTCCCTTTCAGGACCTTTCCATTTATTTGCCATGCTCTCACAGACTACTAACAATCTGTTCATTCCCACGTCTTCTGCACTGGTGTCCAGAAAAATCAGTCAGTTCAACCCATTCTCCAAAGCTTCCAGCCCATTCTCACCACATTGGCTGCCTTGCCTCTTATCTAGGCACAATCCTCCTAAATAAGGCCCTGATTGTGCAACGTGTTCTGCTGGTACAGATCAAGCCCATAAAAAGTCCCATTGAAGGATCAGACCCTAAGTAAGATCTGTTAAACCAGTGACTAACCATCAAGTATCTTTTGCTGCTACTACCTACTTCCTGATTATACATCACTGATTGTTGTAAACTGTCCCAAAATGATGTCTGTGACCTTTGGTGTTTTTAATTATATTTGTAACTGTCTCCCTTTACACCACTCTTTTACTATTATTTTTCTGGAATATCTTCATGGCAAAAATACAGTCCTACTAATAACAAAACACTTATGTTAGATGTGCTCAAATATGTTCAATATATCACATGGTACAGATTTATGCTGCTTATGCAAACACACTAGGATGGAGAATTGTGATATAGAATTCATTCAGAATGCGAAGCATTGTTATTGTAATCATCATTTTCTTCTTGCCTGATTTTAGTAATGTTGTGTTTCTCCTGTATAATGCTAATTTATTTAAGCGTGCATATACAAAGGTATGCACATATCCTTTTATATATGTCATTTCATCTTAAACAGATAATATGCAACTAGAATGCTGTTCTGGCATCACTGTGAAGTGCTTTCTGCTGGAATTATCATCTCTGAAAGAGTCAATTGGCTATCAAGCCACTAACATCCCTGGCCAGTCAATAGGGCAGTTTACAGTTTTGCAGAGTTTCTCTTTGATGTATAAGGGAAGAACTTACTCAGCAGCAATTCCAGGAGATTTCACTTACATTTAATTTGTATGACGAGGACTTAAAGAAGAGTTTTACTCTTATCTTCACCTCAATAGCTCCCAAATATGAACTTCAGTGGGATAAACAGAAGTTATACAGAGAAGCAGAAACGTAATGGGAAATAGACAGCATGGATTTAGAAGGGCAATATCTTCTTTAACCTCCTTGACTCTGTGAAGTAGGTTACAGGCAAGGTTGACTGGGGCAGTGCATATTTCACAGTTTATCTATATTTCCAGGAAGCTTTTGCTAAAAGTGGCATGAAATACTCTTACTAAAGTGAAAAGCATAAGAGATCTGGAGCAGAAACACACGTGGGTGGAATAAGTAACACTAAATACTGTAGTGATAAGCAAAAGATCTGTATTAAAGTGAGCTCTGATATCTATGCAGTACACGGTATTACAACATGCTAATAGCAGTTTACCAAACAAATGATGATAGTTGGGCTTGACACCACAAGAACACACAATCCCATGTACCTTGTACCTTGTGAGGTTGGTAGGAGGAAAAGCCATACCTTGTCCTGCAAACCTGTGGACCTAAACAGTTGAGGAAAATGTTTTACCTTTTCCCTAGCTGTGGAACATCTAAGGTGATACAGGGACCTCCTACCACAATGGGGTTTACAACTATGAGGTCCTGATCTTTGTTGGAGCTGCTAGACATCCGAAGAAGTGGGCTGTAGCCCAAGAAAGCTTATGCTCAAATAAATTTGCTAGTCTCTAAGGTGCCACAAGTACTCCAGTTCTTTTAATCTTTTTTTTTTTTTTTTAAGAAAAAACAAAGAGGAAAAGTGAGGGAATGTGTAAGTCAGTATTACATGCTTTGGTCATTATATTAAAAATAGGTACAAGTGTTTTCACAGGCATGTATTCATATGCACGTGTCTGTATATAGGTAACCACACAGAGGCCAAGTCTACACTGGTGGAAATCTGGGGTTACTCTCTCTTTACACAAGTGTATCCAAGACTAGATTTTGGTTTCATAATAAATAATAGCAACAATGATGTTTTGAACTCAAACAGCCAAACAGAATTGTACGTCAATAACTATAGGTTTCAAAGAATATACCATTAGGCTTTTTAAAAAGTGGGAAATGTCAGCTCCAGGTTATTTTTAAGCACCTGAAAGGTTTATAATGAAATTCAAACTGCAAATAAGACACACCAGTTTAACAGTGAGAGCAATTAATCATTGGAAGAGGTTACCAAGGGCTGTGGTGGATTTTTGTGCCCATTTTAAATTAAGATTTGATGTCTTTCCAAAAGACATGTTCCAGTTAAACAAGTGACTGGGCTTTTAGGAATCACTGTGTGAAATTCTATGGCCTATGTTGTACAGGATGTCAGATTAGATAACCTAATGGTCCCTTCTGACCTTTAAATACATAAAATCCACTCTTACCTAAAACACATCACTGCCACAATGCTATTGTATGAAGGTTAGTATAAGTTTTGGCTATGTAAGAACATAGACGTATCCTTACAGTTTTAGGCACATCTGCAGAACAAATTTATATTGTATACTTAACTTGTATTTTTACTTATGGTTGGGATGACAAAACCATTTAGTTTTTTTTTTAGATTTATGTGTAGAGAACTTTTATTTAATTTAGGGGGGGTTAATAAGTGCACAGAATGGAATAGCTACTCATGGATGTTTCAAAGAATACACCTTTTAGGCTAAATAAAAAGCATATGAAATATCAGACTTAGGGTATAATGTACGACGTTGGAGTCATCCTTATTATGGTGAATCCCAAATCCTTGCAAGTTACGTGCCACCCAGACCAATATCTGGCAAGGTGGTCTGCATGTATATTTAGTTTATGTCCAAAAATATAAATAAGATGATGGAGTGATGTGTAGTAAATACATAGGGTCTTATTCAGCATTGTGTTTTTCATGGAATTACACTAACCTAACAACGGTGTAATTCAGTGTTACAAAATAGGCCCCATAATATGTAAAAATAGCTTTCGGTGAAAAAAAAATGGGGGCATGGAGTAGTTTATTTGCAGAGGGAAATGGAGGGAGGTTAATAAAATAATGGGGGTGTTTTTAATGCTGACATTAAAATGTTAAGAATTTTAATTGCCCGGGTGTTGCATTAGTCATTAATTCAAGTTGGCAGCAGGTATCTTAATACCCTTGTCTCTCTGCTTGTGAGAGAGAACAGATCATTTTCATGGATATTTCAGCCTAAGGCTGTATCTAACTAATATTGGAAGGGTTTCAGTGGAAAACTGGCAGCAGCACCATAGGGGCCTCCCATTGCTACTCAGAAGTACCTCAATTCTACTAATATTTCATATAGACACCTCTCTTGTGGATGGATTTCTTTTACAGGATGGTGACATGGATATGTTTGGACAGCTGTGGTCTCTCTTTTTGTCTCCAATTTTCAGGTTATAGTTTGAGAAACAGGTGCCTCATATAGGAGTTTGGTGTTCCTCCTGATCTCTCTCAGGCTTTTACTAAGGCCAATTAATAGGGTGTGTGTGGGTGTGGGTGTTCACATGCACGCAAAGGTAGCTGTAAGCCAGTGTTTCTCAAACTGGGGTTGCCGCTTGTGTAGGGAAAGCCCCTGGCGGGCTAGGCTGGTTTGTTTACCTGCTGTGTCCACAGGTCCGGCTGATTGCAGCTCCCATTGGCCGTGGTTCACTGCTCTGAGCCAATGGGAGCTGCTGGAAGTGGTGCGGGCCGAGGGAAATACTGGCTGCCGCTTCCAGCAGCTCCCATTGGCCTGCAGCAGCGAACCCCGGCCAGTGGGAGCCGTGATCGGCCAGACCTGTGGACAGGGCAGGTAAACAAACTGGCCTGGCCCACCAGGGGCTTTCCCTACACAAGTGGTGACCCCAGTTTGAGAAACACTGCTGTAAGCAGTATTGCCAGCTCTTGCAACCTATAGCTCTTAAAGTTCTAGCTCTTGGAGTCATGAGAATCTCAGCTTTTCTTAAAAATAAATGAGTTTCTAGCCCTCAGGCACCTTTGCTCTGTTGTATTGATGAGTCTTCAGCCCAACAATGGGTTACACTCTAATAAAACCCTTGTTCAAAGGTACAACATTAACCAGTTAATTGTGGTCTGCAGTTTTGTGTCACTGGCTTACTCTGATCGTAACAACCACTATTAAACATATTTTAAATGCACAGGGAAAGAAAAAAAAAATCAGTTAAAGCATTTGAAGTTTAAATAATTAAGTAAGGTTTTCATTTGAACCATTTCCCTTATTCTTTCCCTTTAATTGTACAGAATGTTCTATAGGGGAAAAATCATATTTTTAGAAGAACTTATAGAAGGTATTAACTGTTTTTAGAGGTAAAAAGGGTGTTTAGGTGTTCTTGAGCTGTTGCAGTCCGATCCTGTTTTCTTTAAGACAAAACAGAATACACACACTGTGACGGTACCTCCCATAAGGGTTTATGGAAATATGCTTAGAATGTGTTTTATGCTACATATGCCATGTAACATCTCAAAGGTTATGATCTACTCAGTGTATTAATTCTATTTGTATGCATGTATCATTATTCGAAGTTATGAATGTTATGAATGTTGGCTGTGTACTGGCTTGATTTCTAAATAACCTTAGTAGAGCATTTGGTCTGTTCCTGGAGAAAGGAATGCTGAAATTAAGTACCTAATCAAGAAACACTTAAAGGACAATGGATCTTGGAACGCTCCAATCCACATAAGAAGACTACTTGAGGACCTTCGAGGTAGCATATGACCCATGGCTGCTACCTGTAAAAACTGTGAGTCATGCATGGACATGTGACTTGCCCATGTGACTCCAAAACTCCAACTTGGAGCTGGACTTTGCATAGGAATGAGGAGGAGGTCTCCACCCACAAGAGAAAGTCCATTTAAACCTCTGGGATACCCCTCCATTTTGTCTTCAGCTGGCTAAAGAGGGAGCCTCTCCACCCCCCAGGATACTTGAAAGAAACTGGAACAAAGGACAGTAACTATAGGGGGTGTGAGTGATTGCTGGCTTAAAGGAGATTAGTCTGTAAAAGGGAGCATTCTGGAACTGGTGAGGCTCTTATCTGTATTCAATTTGATTAGACATAGATTTGCACATTTTATTTTATTTTGCTTGGTGACTTACTTTGTTCTGTCTGTTACTAGGAACCACTTAAATCCTACTTTCTGTATTTAATAAAATCACTTTTTACTTATTAATTAACTCAGAGTATGTATTAATACCTGGGGGAGCAAACAACTGTGCATATCTCTCTATCAGTTTTATAGAGGGTGAACAATTTATGAGTTTATCCTGCATAAGCTTAATACAGGATAAAACCGATTTATTTGGGTTTAGACCTCATTGGGAGTTGGGCATCTGAGTGTTAAAGACAAGCACACTTCTGTAGCTGCTTTCAGGTAAACCTGCAGCTTTGGGGCAAGTAATTCAGACCCTGGTTTTGTGTTAGAGCAGACAGGAGTGTCTGGCTCAGCAAGACAGGGTGCTGGAGTCCTGAGCTGTCAGGGAAAGCAGAGATGGAAGTAGTCTTGGCACATCAGGTGGCTGCTCTCAAGGGGGTTTCTGTGATCCAACCTGTCACACACACACACACACATAGGCAGAAAGGAGAACAAAAGATGAAATGCAGCTTTTTTCCTTGAGGCTTATTCTCACTTACAACCTAGATACTGGGAAATTACAGACAGAGCACATGGGTAGGGCCTACCAAATGCATGGTCCATTCTGGTCAATTTCACAGTTATAGGATTTTTAAAATTGCAAATGTCATGATTTCAGATATGTAAATCTGAAATTTCACAGTGTTGTAATTGTAGGGGTCCTGACCCAAAAAGGAGTTGTTGGGTGGTTTCAAGGTTATTGCTACCCTTACTTCTGCACTGCTGCTGGCGGCAGAGCTGCCTTCAGAGCTGGGCAGCTGGAGATCAGCAGCTGCTGGCTGGGAGCCCAGTTCTGAAGGCAGTGCCATTGCCAGCAGCAGTGCAGAAGTAAGGATGGCCTGGTATGGTATTACCACCCTTATTTCTGCACTGCTGCCTTCGGAGTTGGGCCTTCAGTCAGCAGCTGCCACTCTACAGCCGCCCAGCTCTGAAGGCAGCACAGACGTAAGGGTGGCAACACCACAACCCCTAAAATAATCTGCAACTCCCTTTTGGGTCAGGACCCCCAATTTGAGAAATGCTGGTCTCCCCTGTTAAATCTGTATAGTATAGGTTAAAAGCAAAGCAAAGACTAGATTTCATGGAGGGAGACCAGATTTCACGGTCTGTGATGCATTTTTCATGGCCGTGAATTTGGTAGGGCCCTACACATGGGCTTATCAGTCACTCTGAGACCTGTAAAACTTTTACCATTGTTGGTAAGGTGTGTGCTTGTGGGTGGTAGAATAGAGGGTCTGTACTATGAGGTGGTGTCACAGGGTTCACTCACTGCTAGTGGTGCCTCCTGCTGGTTGTCTTGGGAATTAGGTCCAACAGGCACCGTGCATCCCCTCTGGTGGTGTCTTCCCCTGTCCTGCCTCGATCGGTGGCCCCCTCACTCCAGAGAATGCGGTCTCCTCTTCACGGCTTGGCCCTCCGGCCAGATCATTAAGATCCTCCCATTCCGGGAAAATCAAAGTCCTTCCAGACCCACTGGCTGGCGTCTCCAATGCCCTTGCCACTTCCCAGTGGCTAGTAGGGGAATCCATGCCCACCCTCTTGTAACACTCTGTACCTCAAAGTAGCACCCTGGAACCCCCATATTCACCACTGTGATATGTTTGGTACAAAGTGTGCCTTGTGAGGTATCATTTTAAAAAAGTCTTGATCTGTTGAACATTAATATCCTATTGGATTGTATGTTCTTTCATTGTATGTGAAGTTATGAAGTACTGCTGTATGTGCTACTGAAATATGTTGTGTGGCTGGGAGATGCCCACAGCCAGCCTTTCAGTTACAACAAAGGAGGGCCAGACAGTTATTGATAACCATCAAGAAAAGAATCCACTATTCCAGAGACTGCTCGGAGAAGGCATGTATGCTATGGGGGAAGACTAACCCACATCACAGCAAGGATCTTTCTAGCACAGTGGTTCTCAACCTGTGGCCTGCAGGCTGCTTGCAGCCCAATCAGCACAGAGTTGCAGCCCATGTGACATCCTCAGGGCCATACAGGTAGTGTTGGATGCAGTCCACATAACACATGGGCCACATATGCAGCCCACAATGGTAAACAGGTTGAGAACTATTGTTCTAGCAACTGGAAGAATGGCAGTGACATCATCACTTGGCCTCTCTCCCACCATCTCAACACCTGGAAGATCATCTTGAAGACAAGGACTTCGAACTAGGGAGATAGGACTCCCCTTCCATCCTGGGACCAGTCTGTGTATTGAGGAACTGTAACCTGATTGTACCATCTGCTAGGGTAAGAGACTATTTGATTCAAATCATGCTTAGTCTGTTTAAGTTAGAATTTAGATTGAATTTATTTTTATTTTCTTAGGTAACCAAATTTGATCTCTGTGCCTGATACTTAGAACCACTAAATCTATCTTTCTGTAGTTAATCTGTTTAATATTTTATCTAAAACAGTGTGTTTGTGGTTGAAGTGCTTGGGGAATCTCAGCTAAGGTTAACAAGAGCTACTGCAGGTCCACTACCCTTTTGTCAGAGTGGCAGACTAGATAATGAAGTGGCAGACCTCTTTCTGTGACTTGGCCCTCTGGACAGATCACTTTTAGTCCTGCCCCTTCCAGGGAAACTCAAGTCCAGCATACCATCAGTTCGGCAGCACCATGCCAGAGGTTTGGCTCAACTTCAGGCTTTTGGGCCTGCCAGCTCTTGGTTCTTTATGCCCCAATAATAGGTGGGCCAGTAGGGAAACTGAAGTGCACTCTCTACACTGGGTTCCAGCCCAGGGATCTTGTATGAAGCAGAAGTCTTCTGTTTGTTCAGATCTTCTGCTGTACCTATGGGCTGCTTCCTACTGGGGCCTGCAGCTAGGCCCTTCACAGTCTTTTCCCACCTGACTCTTCTGCAAGTCCCAAAACAAAGGGGATCCAAACTAGTTAAGGAACAAAAGAAACAAAAAACAGTTCTACACTAGGCATATCTCCCCAAGGTGGCTCTGGTTAGGCTTTAGCCCCAGGTGATCCTTCCAGGCCATTTCTAGTTAGTCTGGCTTGGACCAGAAACTATCCTTCACAAGGCTAGCTCAAGAGGTCTACTCCTTCTACCAGTCAGCCACCACTGAGCTTGGCTTTTTCTTCTTAATATCCTCCCTTGAGGCTTGACACCTTGCTTGGGTGTAACAGGGTGGACATGTTCTCATTAACCTCTGTATACCCCATCACATCCCCACTTTAAGTGCACTTTAGAATGTGACCCCAAGTACAGAGTCACCACCTACCAGGGGTCTCCATGGTGACAGAGCAATGTCTACAAGCCTGAAAAGGTCTTAAGCAGAGCAAATATTGAACTGCAGAAGTCATTTTCAGAGCTACTTTATCAAACATGGCAAGCTCATTTCTGGAGAAAAGGTAGGGAACAGATTTGTGAAATCTAGAAGTAAGCCCCAGTTCTTTCCTTGAGATTCACCTAACGTGGTACAGCAATGCACAAATGCTTTTATGGACTGTGACGCTGTAGCACATCATCTTTAGATTTAGAGACAATCAGAATTTTGACAACAGCCCAAGCAATAAGATATCTCACAGGTTGAGCAAAAACTACTATTTTCCCTGGTGTCAGTACCAAAACTAGAAGAAAGAAGATGGCAATATTACAAAGCTTATTTGCATATGAAAAAGTGGAGGATTTTTGTATTAAACTCAGAGTTACTCAGGCCAGGAAAAGTTACATCTTCTAGGATCTTGAATCAGGCAATAGTCCACTGAAGAAAATCCAACAAGAAAATTTGGCTATATTGTGTACAAACAAAGAAGGTGATTTTACTGACTATAAATTATAACCACTGAATTTACCATACTGACTGGTTATTTTCATCATGGCTAGATTTTATTATTAGAACTAGTTGAAGGTTCACTGTTGTAATATTCCCCCCTCTCGGCAATATATTTACTTAAATTTTATGTGTCAAAAATACTCTATAAAGTCTGTTTCCATTCATTCAGAAATTTAACATCCGAAAGGTTATGTGGCTTTTAGACTCTGTAAGTCCTTGAGGACAAGAATAGTCTCTTGATTCATGTTTGTATAGTATCCAATAAAATGAGGCCTCAGTCCTGACAGGAGCACCGGGAGCTACTATACTAAAAATGTTTAATAAATAAATATTTATTAAGAACATATATACCAATACTAACCCTGGGAATAACTGGGGACTATAAAGCTTTGAGGTATTTTTTTTCAAAAATGTATAAGTGATTTAGGAGCTTAAGCTCAATTTTCAAAATGTTGACTCAAAATAACATTTTTAAATGAATATTTTATTCTGAAAATTGTGTTTTGGAATGAAGTGTCAAAACAGTTCATTTTGAAAAACTGAGACTGAAATATCAAAATATTTCAAAAAAGAAATCAAGCTTTTTTTGTATGAAACTATTTGCCAAATTTGACCAGAATTCATTAATGATTTTGGTGCCCCCCAAAATGCATTTTTTGGCAAGTTTACTATTTTTCTTTTTTAAATCACTCAGTTTTAATATTATACACTACATCCTAGACTGAGGCAACGTTCTGAGAACAACATACGAAACACAGGGAAACATGAAAGACAAAGAAATGAATGTTCAATAAGTTACTTTAGTTAGTCAGCAAAACAAAAAGTGGACAAGATTAGAGGCATACCAGATTATCCACAATATCATGCATCTGTTTCTCAACTCACCTGCATTTCAAACCTGTATTTTGTGAGATCATTATGTACAACAGGGGTCTATAATATCGCGGGTACCCTGGGTCTACAGAAATCAATGGGAGTTTTGTCATTGACTTTAGTGGGGCCAAGATTGTACCCATTATGTTTTAGTCTTTATTTTCTGACTTACTCATATCTTTTTCATGATGCTTTGATTCTATTCCACTAGGAAAGATTAAAGCTGTATGCAGGTTAAGTTAAACAAGTGGAACTTTATTAAACCCTGTGCACTGCTCCGAACATATGGCTGAGTTGCTTCCAGTCTAACTCTGCCCATTCCTTGTTCCCCTGGTGTCCCCTCAATAACAATCTCTCCCAGGAATGCGGACCCTCTGACTTGAGTTGCATTAATCATGGCACACTCTGGGAACTTCTCTACCATGCACTAAAACTCCATGCACATGTTGATCTTGTTCTGCAAGTGATTTACACATCTGCTTGACTTTAAGCATGTAAGTAGTCCTATTAACTTCTGTGGGGCCACTCAGATGCTTAAAGTTAAGTATGTGCATAAGTGCTTGCACAACTGGGACCTTAATTTTAGTATGCCTCTGTGAGAATAGTATTCAGGTAAAAGAGGTGCACAGATTTCAATGTGAATTCAATGGGGAATGAACTTGCACCAGTGTCTCTATGACTGATGCTCCCTTCACACTTGAAGGATAAAATGACATCATGTATAACTCAGGCATTTTCTAAAGGTGGGGCCTGTCATCACACTTGAGGTAATACCTACTCATCTCCTCCTCTTATGTTATGATCCCATTTCCTCCCACAACCTGATGAAGCCAACCTGGAGCACTTGTATTGTACACACAGACCCAGATTCTGCCCACACTAGGTCTCCATTGTGTCACTCTTGCTACACAAAGGGAACTTAAAGCTATCCCAAAGGGACATGTGAGGATTTCCCTTGTGTAAGGGAGTCTTCAGGCCTGATTTTTCTCCCCTGGTATAGGCATACTAGGGGTGTTGTAAGGGTTGCTCTACTGATCCTTACCTGGTGGAACAACCCTGAGGGCTCTTCCAACTAGCGCCAGTTAGAGCAATCCTGAGGCTGCTGTAACGTACACAGGGTCCAAATCAGTCCCCAGAGACTACTATGATGGGTGTAGAGGGCTGAGGCAGAAAAGTGGCTCTCTCTAATCCCTCACCTAGGCACTCTGAGCACTACACAGGCACTTCTGAGGCGCTGTGCTAGAGTATTTGCTCTCGCTAACTTACTTTACCACCTTTGTGTTTCTAGTTACAGATAATATTTTGCATTTACTGCCTTTCACTTAAGGATGTCAAAGTGCTTTACAAAGGGGAGTACCATTATCCACATGCTACAAATGGGGAACGTCAGGGAGAGAGACGAGCCTCTCCATTTTATTGGTATTGAAGGCACCCAGCACCTTGCAGGATAACGCCCTAAGAGTTTGATCCCGCATTGCATGGAAGGAAGACTTGCATGGTGAGTTGGCACACTGGTGGCAACCTCACAATGAGCAACTCCATCAATCTAATGGTGCCTCAATAAATAAGTGTGGTTATGACCCAGTCATTGACATACATAAACTACTACATAGATACCTCCACAACCTTGAGCCTGAAAACCCTTACTCTTGGTTGTCGTTATCAGAGTAGTGCCCATTACTTCAATGGTACGCCCCACCTGCATACAGGTTATTCATGGGTTTTCATCATGTTTTATCATTTCGTAGTTCCTTGTTAACTTTTTCCTTTTTTGGGTCAAATCATGAGGATTTTATTGAGGCCTTACTGTAATCAACAAGCTGGATCTTCAAGAAGGGGCCCTCAGGCAGTGGCTGTCTGGAATGCTCCTGCCTTTAGTTAGCCCTATCCTAAGGGCTGCAGGTCTGTTCTCTTCCCCAGTTTGCCAAGAAGTGAGCTCATCTGCTCCCTTTCCAGCTGTGCATGACTTGCTCCTCAGCTGGCTGTCTGAGTTCAATGTAGGTCCTTAATCCCTTGTTGTCCGGTGTGGGGTTTGTATGCCCCATCACACGCACCTACAAACTTTGAGAAGGTTTCACTATGGAAGGTTTCACTATGGTGCTACAGTACTTTAAGTTATTTTTTCACCTGACCTTGTGATGTTATATGTTGGGATAATACATTACTTGAAATGGGAGCGGATACCTTCATTTGTCTTGTGAAACTTGATTTCTTTCTTTTTAATGTGTGATTCTATAAATTATAGCTGCCTCCTCTTTCATCCCCCCAATGTTAGCACATAGTGGGGAAGGACAGACATGTGATAAATTGCACAGCCATGTGACAGCTTGTAGAGTGATTTAATACATTCATGTATTCCCCACCTTTGACTGTCTCACCTGACTGCCCACTAATCCATGTCCCGAGGATTTACTCTAACTTTCCAAACCTCTGAGCAGCTGCAATCAGACACAGGATTGGAAACAGAAAAATTAAATGATTGGGAAAGAGATTTTAGCCTTGCACGTCCAGGGGTTTTAGAGAAGTACTAATGTTTTAGGTATAGAGACACTGCTTTAGGTCATTTTTAAATGTTTTTGTGGTTCCGTCCAAGCCACTACAGAGTCAGGCTCATGGTAACAAGGGTGACTTATCAATATCTCCCACTCCTCTTTCCTGTGTCTCAGCAGCAGCTGTTGCATAAAACACTCCCTCCCATGACTAACAGATTAGACTTTGTGCTGTCCCTTGAGAAAAGGTTACTGGTATGAAAAAAAGAGTACATGCTGGCCATCAGATTCTAGGCTCTTTCCCTAATCTTTGACTAATATACAGTGGTTTAGTCAAGAGGTACAATGTAAAGCAGTTTTAGGGCTGCTCTCAATTATGCCAGGTGCAATAGTCCCCAATGTTGCCCAGAGTTACCCAAACCCAAATCTATGGTAACTAATCTCTGTTTTTCAGGTGGTGTCAGGAAATAAATCAGTGGGGAACACAGCACCTCTGTTTGATCAATGATTGGTACACACAAGAGTGCTTCCACTCAAAAAAAAATCCTTGTTTTTATTGAGTACAAAGCACACATCAAAATTAAAAATAATCTAGAAGCACCGCAAAAATAGTTACTCAAAGTTTGAGGTGGTATTGAGTGATTCAATGGCAGGGTTTCAGTGGCAAACCTTTCTCCTAGCCACTGGGGAGTTTGATGCCAGTTTCTTTGCTTGTACAAAATTCAAACCTCTCTCCCAAGCTTCTTCAAAGTGCACATACCTAAACTCTTATATTTAACTCAAAACAAAGCACTCATCATAACTTCTAATAGGCTGGAGTTTCCCTAGCAACAGCAAAGATCATAATTTCTACTTAACTGCAAAGCAGCTTCCAACAAAAAAAGGAAAAAAACCCTTAGACACAGGCACCCAGACCAAGGTCAATTTTCCTCATCTGTCCTTGTTAGTAACACACTGCAGCTGCTTTTCTCTGTCTAAACAAAGCCAGATTTTCTGACTCTGTGGTGTCCTCACTTCCAGTTTATGAGGGCTAAGAGCACGAGATGCACAAATTATATCAAATCCAGTTCTTTCATAACACCAAGAGCTTCTATTCCAGAAGTTCAAGACTGTCAAACAGCAGGGCACTTTCAGCCACACCCCCTTTCTCCCATCCATGCCTTCTTTACCAGGGCCAGAAGGGAGCGGTAGAACAGAGCTGACTTTGAAGCAGCACAAAGCAAGTGGCTCGGGGGCCAGGATCTGGCTCTGCATCTTCCTCAAGAGGCCAAATGAGTCAGCTGTATAAAATCCCCATCCTCAGCAGAACTATGAAGGATTAATCCCAAAGATGAGCCCTCCATGTGGCCAGGCTACAGTGCTATCCAGTTGGTCATCAGGCCAATCCATGCTGCTTTAATATTTATTTGTGAAGCAAAGTATTTCCACAAAATAAACTTATAAGAACTGTTGAAAGGTCTCAGCTTTCTGCACCACCTGCTAGGAAATGACAATACACACTCTGGAATCCTTAGGCCAGACAGATTAGTGGCCCTTCAAATGGCAAAGTATCAGTGAATAGCAAACAAACATTTTCCCCTTTGAAAGCTGCATTGTGAAAATAGTGCACTCCTCACTGTACAGAATCAACAGATTAGTGCCCCATGCAACTGATGTTTTGTACAGCCTTGGCATTGACATAACAAGCTTATGAAGCCAGGGCCAGGCCAGTTATAGTTCCAGGAACACAGTAAGAGATTGATTAAAGTGCGTTTTCTACCATCTGTGGTCAGGTTATGCTTGGGATAGTTCATATATCTGCAAGAGCAGCAATAAATATACCATTGAGGCAACAGGTTTCCATGAAGAGAAAAAAGGAGAAGCTAATCAGACTAGAGCCACAGGTCATGCCTGTCAGTAAGGATTCATGGAAGACAGCTCAGTCCAAGTCTTCCATAAGAAAAGATCATCTATAAGGGAAAGTTGGTACTGGGGAGATGCTTCCTCACTGGAGGATTCAGGATTAAAGCTTGAATTGATTGTAATATTTATTCAGTTAACTCTGGTATAGATATTTTGGCAGAAATTCAGTCTAGATTAGTGAGGCAAGAGTAAAATATATATTTGGCTGGGAATGACTGACTCCAAATTGCTCTATTGTAGTAGTGAGATTGCAAGGAAGGGCAAAATTCAGTCATGGCATAAATGAGTGCAATTCCATTGGCTTCAATGGAATTGCGCCTGTTTATCTCAGCTGTGAATTTGGCCATAAAAGAGGCATGTAGAAAAAAGGAGACCCCCTTCCCCAACCCTTTGGCTAATGCTGCAGAGCTATCCCCCTCTCACACAAATTACACTTAGCTGTACATGTGCCACTTCTGAGCCATCTGCAGTACATGCCTTGTGCCAGTTCCTAGGGTGGGTTGGCAGAGCTCCCTTAAGAGATGAGCTATCAGCACAAATAGCCACCAGTAACAGTTGTTAAACATGAGACATTTGTGTCAAATGAGAAAGCACAAAAAATATTGTTGGGAGGGAGCTCCTGTTTGTTATCTCAAGCATCTAGTTGGAGCAGAAAAAGGCTTGCTAGTGCCTATGAGCATTTACCATTATAACAAAGAATCCACAAAGCCCTGGCTATTACAAGAAAAGCTTTCTATGTTTTAGGTCAGGAAAAAAGGTCTAATTGGAAACATGAAGGAATGTGATGCAATTAAAGTGAGAGGCTAATATTCTGTTATCAATTACACCAATGTAAATTTGGAGAAACTTCAGTGGTTGAATTGATGAACTCCAGATTTGCACTGGTGTAACTGAGAACAGAATTTGGCCCCTTTTCTTTGGTTTTTGCCATGAGGATTTCTACAACAGTGGAGCGTTGTGTACATGCTGTGATGCTATAGTGATTAGTAGATATAATGATGCATTTTCCTGATCTTATATAGCATTTGGAAAAGTATTTAATCCATCCCTACTCTAGACTGGGGCTATATCTTGTTTTTTTCCACTGGTATATTCAGTGGCAAATATAGTCTATAATGATGATTAATTACATCATTTTAAATTATTAGTATTATTGTATTTATTATATTGCAGGTTTTGTTGGGACAGTCCAATCTTGCTTCTCATTAAATAACCATGAAGCAGCATGGGATTAGGCAGTAATGCAGACAGACTAAGCAGCTGTCATATATCACTAATATATCCACTGGCATTGTCTCATATAAAATGCATTATAATAAAATAATTCCAATAACATCACTCTTCCCTTTGGTAGGAGCATCTTTTTACTTCACTTTCTGGTAAAGGAATCTTTCTGAACCAATGTCATTACTGTAAGGATTCACTGGCTGTAGACCCTTTGCTTACTAAATGATTGCTCTTCACAGTTACATTTATATCCTGATGACTCAGTATATTTAAGCCACTCTCCCTTTTTGACTTGCTTCGTGAAATTTCTGATGGCCTAAATAACTTTACAAATAATAAGTATTCATCTATGGTATTTAGGCATTAATATTCACACCTTCAGCTCTGATTAGCTCTACTCATGTACAACTTTTCATAACAGTTTTTCATTTCATCAAGACTAATTCTGGTCCATTTTCTGGATTTCATTGTTGAGCTCCTCAGTCAAGCCTTAGGCAGCCTGTGCATTGTGTGTGAGCAATAGCCTGCTGTCTGCCATTGTAAAGCAGATGTATCTTTTTTGTTAGTTGAATAATCCCACAAAGCCTTCTTGCTATAACTAAGTCATGGACAGATTGGAAACAAGTATTATTTCCTTGTCATATATCCCATATACTATTGTGTGTATATGCACATATACTGTTAAAATATTAAATGTAATAAAATACTGAACCACACCCATTTTATACTTTGTCACTTGTCTATGGGCATCTCATTTCAGAGAATTTTTCAGTTGATCTCACACTTCTAAAGGATCATCAGACAAAATGGTAAATTACAATAGTTCATCATGTTTTAGTGCATTTATTAAATGGAGAAAGTAACTGATAAAAATCCAAAGCCAATGCCTTTATATTCTCTTCATTGATATGAATCCATCATTGCAGAGAAATACAACTCCTCACTGCTTTTTCATGGAGTTTATAGTGTCCAGAGAAAGTTAAATCTATCTATATTTTTCTAGATTAAATAATTGTCATAGAATCATAGGAATGTGGGGCTGGAAGGGATTTTGATAGGTCATCTAGTTCAGTGCTTCTCAAAGCCGGTCCGCCACCTGTGCAGGGAAAGCCCCTGGCAGTCCGGGCCAGTTTGCTTACCTGCCACGTCTGCAGGTTCTGCCGATCGCAGCTGCCACTGGCTGTGGTTTGCCACAATCAGCTGAACCTGTGGACGCGGCAGGTAAACAAACCAGCCTGGACCGCCAGGGGCTTTCCCTGCGCAAGCAGCAGCCCGACTTTGAGAAACACTGGTCTAGTCCATCCTCCCATGCTGAGGCATGAGCAAGTTTACCTAGACAATCTCTGATAGGTGTTGGCTAGGTCTAAAAATCTCCAATAATGGGGATTTCAGAACCTCCCTTTGTAACCGGTTCCAGCAATAGAGTATCCTTATAGTTAGAAAGTTTGTCCTAACATCTAACCCAGGTCTCCCTTGTGACAGCTTAAACCCATTACTTCTACTTTCATGGGACATGGAGAACAATTGATCCTCTTTATAACATCCCTTCTAACATCCCATGTTTGAAGACTGTTATCAGGTCTTCACTCCTCTTCCTCAAGACTAAACATGCCTATGACCTTTGTCATAGGTCAGGTTTTCTAAAACTTTTATCATTTTTGTTGCTCTCCTCTGAGCTCTCTCCCACTTGTCCACATCTTTCCTAAACTGTAGCACCCAGAAATGGACACAGGACTCAAGCTGAGGCCTCACCTGTGCTGAATAGAGCAGGGCAGTTACCTCCTGTGTCTTACATACAATGCTTCTGTTGGTATATACCAGAAATATATTTGCCTTTTTTGCAGCCACATCATATTGTTGGCTCATATTCAATTTGTGATCCACTACAACACACAGATCTTTTTCTGCTGTACTACTGCCTAGGCAATTATTCCCCTTCTAAGTGTAGTACTTTGCACGTCTTTATTTAATTTCATCTTGTGATTTCAGACCAATTCTCCAATTTATGTAGGTCCTTGTGAATTCTAATCCTGCCCTCCAAAATGCTATCCAAGTCACTAATAGTCACTGGACCCAGGACAGACCACTGCAGGATCCCACTAGATACATCCTTCCAGCTGGACAGTGAACAATTGATAAGTGCTCTTTAAGCATGTTTTTTTTCTCCATCTAGACCCACCTTATAGCTATTTAATCTAAACCACATTTCCACTGGGATGCAGTTAATGTCACAGATGGTCTATAGTAGACCCCTACCATGGCATTGCCCTTGTTTTTTTTCCTCCTTTTATCTTCATCCAAAGAGACTATCAATTGGTCTGCCTTTTACTTCCTTCTGGACTTCAGATCAATATATATATATTCTTGATTTATAATGCAACACCTCTTCCCTTTTTTCCCTGCCTATCCTTCCTGAACAAGCTATTCCCTTCCTTCTATACCAATATTGCAATTGTAAGATTTATCTCCCAAATCTCTGTGATGTTAATTAAGTCATAATTTAGTCTTTGTTTATTCTCATACTCCTTGCATTTGTTTATAGACATTTAAGATTTTGTGCCGATTCTGCCACTGTCATCTTCTTGTTGCTCCTATGACCCAACACTTAGTCTTCTGTTAAGGTTGCTTTTTTTAGGTCACCTGTGGGCTTTTGTCACCTGTTTCCTGTGAACCTAGTTTAAATCCATTCTCATTTGGGTGGCGAGCCTGTGTCTAAAGATGCTTTTCTCCCTTCATCAGGTGGATTCCATCTCTTCCCTGCATCCCAGCATCCCATGTTAAAGGAAGCCAAAGCCCTCCCATCAACATTATCTGCAAGCCATGCGTTCATCTCAATGATGTGTCTGTCCCTGTCTGGGTCCTTACCCTATACAGGCAGAATGAACGAGAATACTACTGAATTGTTGCCAAAAGACAGCATCAGGCAATTAGAGGACTCTGCCTGACCCCTGTACAGCAGAATGAATGCACCATTCTCTAAAGCCCTATTGACACAATGTAAAGCAGGAGCTACCATGACCAGGCCAGAGTATGGAGCCAAAGACCAGTAGCAGAGATGGAGTTTGTGATGCTGGACCAGCTAGCGAACACAATGGCAGGGGATTGGGAGGGGAGATGAGTTGACAAGGAAGGACTCCACCAAGAGCAGTGGTCCCCAACCTTTTTGTGGCCAGTAGCACATTCATGTTTTCAGAAGAGCATGGCAGGTGCCAACAATTTTGCAAGGCTTATTTTGTACATTAAATAATATGGAAAACATCATATTTAATATTACATAATATATGAATCCATAAGATAAAAAGGGTAATTTTACATGTGAAAGGTATTAAATTTGGCAATTACTCTTTCACCTTACCATGTGAATTTGCTCTTTTTTATCTACCTGTAAGAAAAATTAAGGCGTTTTTACAAAATAAATTTAACAAACAGTTTTCATCTTATTTATTTAAAAAAAGTAAAACATTGTTGAACTGCTGGTCCAAATATATTTATTATTCTTACTTTAACATAGAATGAAGCCTACAGCCCTGGAGTTCTCTGTCCCCGGCAGGTGTGGGGCCGTGGCTTCTCTCCCCCGCTGGGCACTAGGCGGGAGCACATAAGTTACCCAGCGGGCGCCATGGCGCCCACGAGCACCACATTGGGGACCACTGACCAAGAGGAAGGAAGTCTGTTCCAGTGATTAGGACACTAATCTGAGATTCAGGAGATCCAGGTTTAATTTGTGGTTCTGCCACAAATGTCCTATGTGACCTTGGTCAACTCACTTAGTTGCTGTTCTTTTAACAGAGGGTTTTGTATGGAATGTCCTGAGTTTTTAAAATGAAGTAAACTGAAAAAAAAACTCCAGAAAGTCCATTATTTGGTATCATTTTAAACACACATAGTGTTGAATCTGCTCAGTCTCTGGATGGAGCATGCTGAGTGCAGATGGAATCTTCAGGGAAGATATCAGCTATAAGCATCTTTGAGTATGTGTGAGCTGTGATTTTTTCAGCGTCTTATAATTTGGCCAAATTTGGGCAGTTGTTTTACAGGAATGCAAAAAGGCAAACCCCTGATACATAGGGCAGTCTCCTGTCTTATTTAAGACTCTGTTCTAAAGCATGGAGCAGCCAGAGCCGTTCAAAGAAAAGGCTGACATTTTTTAATGCGTATGACTATGTATTTTTCAATGTATGGTTCTGAAAAATGGCTGAACCATTCTGGAAAATTTTAGTCATAACAATTTAGCCTGAGGCAGACTTCTAGCATGGAAATTTTCATCCCAAACAGTTAAAGTTTGGCAAAGTTATAAGCAATTTAAAACACCTATAATTAAGAGGGTCCACTGTGTCAGCGACTGCATGTCTTAAAACCTGGGGCACAGGGCTCTTAGAAGTGAGTCAATTCCAACCTGCCACACACTGACCTGTTAACCGTGGTCAGAATAGAAGCTGAACTCTGACAGAGGACTCCAGTCCTAGGCTCTGATTCGTGGAATGCTAAGGGTTAGGGTTGCCAATTTTGGTTGGATGTGTTCCTAGAGATGTCATCACATGATAATCTTTAATTAAGATTAATCTTTAATTCCTGGAGACTCCAGGACAATCCTGGAGGGTTGGCAGCCATAACTGGGGGGTCCTGACTGGCTCCCAGCTTCTATTTATACCAAGCACAGGAACAGGAAGTTGTCCATGCAGCTGGGTTCCCCCTGCATTGGACGGTGTCCCCTGCAATATCTGCTCCTACTACGTGCTGCTGATCTCCTGGTAATCTATTTTACCTGCCTCCTGACATCTGACTCTTGGTTTTGCGCTCTGGCCTGTCTCAGACTTTGACCTCCTGGTATCTCATCCAGCCTGACTCCTGCACTGCCCACTGGGTCAGACCACCCACGTTCCAATCATGACACGCTGCAACTCATTTCATTTGAAAAGGGATCCTGGAAACGCAGCCATATGGATACAGTTGCTTAATGTACATAATTACGTTATTAGAAGAAACTTGTCACTGAGACTGTGTGTTATAGCAAGTGGAATAATAAATAATATCTGAAAAAAAGATTTGCTGAAGAAATTCCAAAGGCTGCACTGTCATTTTTGTTAAAATATTTGTAGTGAGAACAGTTTCAAAGTTACCAAAAGAATCAATCATTTAACCATGTAGAAAAATCCATCAGGATTAAACAGCAATGGCAGAAGAACAATGCAACTCCATGTGGCCATCTTCAGTGTGACTGACAAAGTTAAGTATGAATTACCCACAAGCTTTTTACCTCAGCAATTAAAGGAATTTTCTTAATCAAGAAATCAATCTCCTAAAAAGCTGTCATGGTTAAAGGGAGTTTGAGTACTTGCTCTCACTCCCTAGAAGTGCCCCATGTGGCTAGCATAATATATAACCTCTGACAGCTGAACTCTTATCACTTGCCTTCTCAACATGGAGGTGTTCTGAACTGAAAGTGGGGATGTGAAAGGTGGGTGTTTGGCACTTTATAACCAGACTGCTCTGGGCAGATGGGGCTTGGTAGGCAGTCCACCTCAGAGAACAGACTCCAATTTCAAACCAAGAACATCAGGTATGCCCAGCTGGTTTGTAAAAGTTGTGCCAATCACACATGCACTATAAGTTTTTGGCTTCAGGGAGTATACCAGTACAATCCTAGGGCATCCCATGGAAGCAATAAATGACCACTTCACGTGACAGCTGTTGAAAGTAGGAAAAGGCTACCTCATTCTGGGAATATGTAGCTAATGAAGTGAGCCAAAGAGCTACATTTGGCTTCCCTGAATGTGGGAACAATGACCAGGAAATCAAGAGAGGTAGCCAAGATGTTGAAAAGAAGGAGACTGCATGTTATGTGTATACAAGAAACAAAATGGAAGGGATCAAAATACGTTAATATCAGGGAGGGTTACAAAATAATGCTCAGTAGCAAGTAGGAACAGAGAAGGAATAACCATAGCAGAAATATTACAGGATAAGGTAGTAGACATCAAAAGAAAGAATGACCAGCTAATCAAACTTAGGATAGCACTTGGCAGATTACAAATATTTAATGTTTGAGGATAAATGCTCCAGGTTGGTTGTATGATTGATAAGGTGGAATTCCAGATAGTGTTAGACCAAGTGATAAGTGAAGTACCACAAGCTGAGTACTTTGTTGTCAGACGGGATCTCAATGGGCAGGTGGAGTAAACACAGCGGGCAGGACCGGCTCCAGGCACCAGCCCAGCAAGCAGGTGCTTGGAGTGGCCAAGGGGAAGGGGCGGAATGTCGGGCTCTTTGGTGGCAACTCGGTGGTGGGTCCCTCGGTCCCTCTCAGAGGGAAGGACCTGCCGTCGCGGCTTTTATTTTGCCCCCGCTGCTTGGGGTGGCAAAAACCCTGGAGCCAGCCCTGTCAGTGGGGACCACAAAGATTGTTATGGAGGATGAGCCTTTGGAACCACAAATGAAGCTGGTGAGGATATCTTAGAGTTAGCCAGAGATCATGGTCAATATATACTTTGTAAAGGAGGAGGAGCATTTCAAGAGATCTAAAAAACATGCGGCTAAAGTGATCCCAGAAGAGCAGATTGAAGAGGAACTGATATTGCTTGTAGTGGATTTCTGGATGAAAAGACTAGTGGAAGACAAAAGAGGAGTTCTGGAACAAAGGATAAAAGTGGGGGAGGCTCCTGGATGGACAAGTTAGTCTTGGATTTAAGAATGAAGTTCTACAGAGGTTGGGCAATGACTAAACTGACCATGATGATCAATAAGATTTGGAGGAAAATAGCAAAACATTTTATAGAAAGTGCATAAGCTGCCTGTGGCCAAATGAAAGGAGGGATGTTTCAGCAAGGAGGTTATGGTCCAGTGAGGTGCAGTAGGCAGTAAAGAAGGAGGAAACGTTTAAGCAATAGCAGAAAGTAAGAATGTTGGACACATATGAGGAATACAAGCTGGAAAAAAAGTGGCAACAAGAACAGTTGCAGGAGCTAAGGATCAGGCATTTCAAGCCCTGTACACAGGACTATTAACAAAGGAAGGGGAAAAGGGACTATATAGACTAGACAAGACTAGGCAAAAAAAGTACAAGAGGAGCTGTGAAGTGTGCCAAAGATGGAAATGGCAGTGTGGTGGTGGAAGTCCCTAAAAAAATTAGGGGGTGGCAGTGGTATTATTGGAAACTGCTCAATTAAAGAGAATGTGGAGAAACTGTTGAGGGAAGTATGTGTAAGCATCAACCTCATAAAACCTGCCACCGTGGTGGAGACTCAGACAGTGCTAAAGAGGATTAAATATGAGAAGGCAGTGGGACATGACAGTATAACAGCTGAGGCCTTTAAAAGCATTAAGATATGAAGGAGTGGTGATGATGATGATGATGAACTTTTTCAGCTTAACCCTCTGAACTGGAAAAATGCCTAATAAATGGAGGAAGAGCACATTTCTTCCTATCTTTAAACAAATCAGAGAAATGCAAAGATGTGGTACTTACTGGCCCATCAAGTTCATGAGTCACATGGGGAAAAACGGCTCAAAAGAATTATCAAGAAAATACTTTATTTATTTGATGACCCAGCTCCTCCCAAAGACAAATTCACGTTTATGCCAGGAAGGTCTATAATGGATGCAGTGTTTGCCCCTTGATTATTGCAGAAGTACAGGGAGAAACAAGGAACCGCATGTAGTGTTTGTGGATTTAGAGAAGACTTATGAGAGAATTCCTAGAGAATTTTCTTGTGATACCTACAGTCACAATCTGCCAGAGACATATGTTCAGATGAACAAGGGCATTACAAGGGGTTACACAACTGTAGTGAGAAGCAGCTGTGGCTACAGTGAGTCATTCACTGTGAGGGTAGGTCTACATCAAGGATCAGCCTTAAGGCCATTCCTAGCTGTGATTGGAATGGTCACCTTGATGCAGGAGATTAGAGGAGAGGCTTCACAGACCTTGATTTTGCTGATGTCATTATGTTGTGAGAAAACAAATACAAACTGGAAAGGGACCTGCATTGTATGGCTGCATTAGAATAAAATTGTTTATCGATCAGCTGACAAAAGATGGCATAGAGTTAATGTCTGTGCAACAATGTAAATATCTGGATTCAGTGTTGAGCAATGATGGCAATGTGAATGTGGATGGTAGGAACTGCATGACAAACACTTGGTGTAAATGGAGGGAGTTTACACAAATTCTATTAAATGAGAATATGCCAAGGAGACAAAGGAGAAAAGTATATAAGATCATGTTCAAGCTAGCCATGACTTATGGGTTGAAATGCAACATTTCATTTTGGGGGTCGAGTAAAATGTTTTGTTCAACCGAGTATGATCCCCGCCCCCACCCTGGGTATTGATTTTCCGGAAATCTTGAAAAACTTCATTTTTGGCAAAACTGGAACTTTATTTTTTTCTGAATTGCCAATGACCTGAAAAATCCATTATTTACACAGCTCTACTCACAGCCTGATCCTCCTTGAAGGCTCAGAATGCTGCCTGCTCACTAGTTTAATTGTATTGACTGTGATGGAGTGAGTAATTTACACTAGCATATGTGAGGGGGCGGGGGAAAACCAGGTCCATGAAGTTACTTTCTCTCAGCCCTCCTTCCTGGGAAAGTCCTATAAAAGATCACCATCTGCCCAAGGGTGACCTCTATATATGTAATGCAACAGGCTGTAATAAGGAGGATGATAAACTACCCTTATATACGCCAAAAAAATATAAATATTCTGTAGTGTAAAGACTGAAAAGAAAGTTCTACTTGTCCCTGCAGTAAATGTACAGGTGCAGGAAATAAATGTGCACTGGTGTGTGGGGAATCTGTAGTTAACCGTACATTTCAATTTTGGATTCCTGCTTCTGTTCCACTCCACCGGATGAAACACATTATTCTTCATTTCTAAATTCTAATCACAAAGTATTTTAGCACCCCTGGTCCAGAACAGTGTGAAATGCAACCCAGACAGTTGGAAAGGTAGCTTACTGTGCATCTCCCCATATCAAATTGGTGTGGAGTTAATTTAGTCGAACAACAACAAAATGAAAGAGTTATTGAACAGGCATGATGTGAGTCAGATAGAAACAATGTTAGTTCCAACTCTACATTTTTAATGGTGCCTGATAGCATATGAGGAGTCCAAAAAATGCTATGCTACATTCTGACAAGTAAGTTAGAGTATTTTCCAAACTACCTGAAATACCAGGAGTGGATGTCATACTGTATACTGCAAGTTATTGGGCTGAATATGAGTGAAATTCTATAGTCTGTGTTACATAGGAGACCAGACTAGATGATCTAACAGTCTCTTCCGACCTTAAAGCACATGAATCTATTATATATTTTTCTTTCCTGACATTCAGATACTATGGAGATGGTCATGTTAATAATTTCTCCTATTGAAGTGTGGAGACAGAAAACTTTATTTACCATTTCTTTGAGAGTCAGTATTTTTCTTTTGATAAATGCAAACTAAGTGATTTATGAACCCAGGAATACAAAACAGCAAAGAGAATGAAGACAAAAAAAAAATCAATAGCTCTTTATGGTCCCTTTGATGCAGGCCATGTATAAAATATACATCACAGGTGAAAACTTTAAAGCCCATTATATTGTTTGTCTAATATACTTATATAATCAATTTTTTTTGCAAGACAAGAGAAGTGCTTTCTATAGAATTCATCAATTAGAAAATCATCAGATGGAGCGTAAAAGGAGTTAATTTGCATAACTTTTGTTCTAAGAAAAATAACTCTCAGCAAACTCAAGATCTGTTATCTGTGTGCTCTAGAAAGTATTATGAAGTAAGCACTGCTTCAGCTAAAAAGTTGAAAAGCATTTTTGAAAATGTTTGAAGGTTAGCCTTTTACTAAAAAGAGTTGAAAAGTGCACAAGCAGGGCAATTTTCAAGAATGGGGGCTCTTTGGACATGCAACAGGGACTATAATGCTCAGTTTGGGGTGCTCTGGAAAGCAGTGGAATTTTCAAAATGAAGGGTTGGTAGTCCAGGTGTTCTGAAATTTTGTAATTTCTTCTGGCCACTGTGCTTCCTGTATGTTTTGCAACTGGCTAAATGATTAGTTTCAGGAGGTTTCAAAAGGAAGTTGTCGTCATGTTAGAATACATTACCAAGATACTTGTGTGCCCACCTGTTCTGTAATGCAGAGGTGTTCTTGTTCTGTTCCTCGATGCTAGCACTCAGCAGATGGCCTTGTGGGGTCTATGTAGTGACTTCCAGGTAATAAGAATGCATGCAGACCCATGAAACATACCAGGCACCAAAAATTCCCATACTGCTTGGATGAGTGCAGACATTGCATCACATGAATCATATTATATTTGCTCAGAAGAGAAGCTGTAGGAATACACCATATAAAGGGCCACTGTAGCATACTTCCACCAAAAACTGATGCATTTCTTGTAATATGCAAGACTACATCATCAAACATCGTTTTCCCCCAGAACAGAACATCACTGGGCTCAAGGAGCTTGGTCACCCAGAAGAGGCAAATTGTGCTCTGTAATCGGCTAGTGGGCCATGAATTGGCAGAGGGCCTGGGCTGTCAATAGGCAGGGCTCAATGTGAAATGTCCAGGAACTCAGGATTCTTTCCCAATTTTTTTAGGTTAACAGAGATTGAAAGAGCATTAACCAATTTAGTCAGTAAAGAGAGGCTTCCATAAGGTGATTAAAAACTGTTGTGTGGCTTAATTGTCTAAAGTACTTTGAATTCCTCAGATACAAGGTTCTGTATGTTACAAATGTATATATTCATGGCAGAGAGTGAGTCAGGGCTGGCTCCCTCTCAAAACCTGTCAAATCAAACCAGTATTCCTTCTGGGGACTTTAGTGTACCAGGAGGCATTCTTAATCTAGAGATTAATCTGCAAAAGGGGCCTGATTAGAGGGGGATGATGATCTAGTGGATAGGGCACTGGACCAGGAATGGGGAGACTTGTGTCCTATCATCATTCTGACACTTATTTACAGAATGCCTTTGGGCAAATCACTTCACCTCTCTGTGCCTATCTTCCCCCTCCCATTTATTGTCCATCTTGTCTGCTTACATTGTAAGCTGTCTGGGAAGTGGCTGTCTGTTATTATCTTTGTACAGTGCTTTGCACTGGGGCTGTGATCATGGTTAAGGCTTCTAGGTGCTACCACAATCTAAATAAAAATAAATATATTTGCTGGCTTTATTCATCAATTCCAAGGCCAGAAGGGACCATTGAGATCATCTAGTCTGACCTCTAGTATAACAGGTCACAGAACTTCCCCAAAATAATTCCTACCACAGATCTATTAGAAAAACATCCACTCGATTTAAAAATGGTCAGTGATGGAGAGTCCACCATGACCCTTGGTAAGTTGTTCCAGTGGCTAATTATGCTCCCTTTTTTAAATTTTACAATTTATTCCCAGTCTGAATTTGTGTAACTTCACCTGCCCCCGGGTCCATAAGTATCTGAATTCCAAAAGAAGGATGGAGAAAGTGCATTGTTATGTGCTTAGAGGGCACTGGTAGTTTTAAAAGTAGCAGAACTCAACACAAATTGGGTAGAGAAAACATCTTTATGGCTTGGTTTACAGAATGATGAAACAAGTAAAGAGAGACCTAGTCTGCACTAGAACTTACTTTGGAATAATTTGTTGCTCAGGAGTGTGAATAAGCCACCCCTTGAAAAACTTAGGTTGGTTTAACTTAAGTGCCAGTGTAGACAGCACTATGGTTGGTGGGAGAGCTCTCTCCCACTGGCTTAGAGTGTCTTCACCAGAAGTGCTACAGCAGTGCAGCTACCACTGTAGTGCTTCTACTGTAGATGAAACCTAAGAATAATGGCATCTGCCACTGTACAGTGATTAAACAGCACCACCCTACATCCCCACAAACAAACAAACCAATTTCAATCTTGGTTTGTGCTCCATAAGCCCTCCTCTCCCCTCACCTCCCAATGAACTTGAGAAGGAAGAGGTGGGGAGGAAATCCACACATTCTAACAAATGTTGATCAGGTTGTTAGGACAGACTGAGTGCTCCCAATAACAGCCTTGTGAACAAACGTGACCATTAACACAAAAGCATTGTACATAATACACACAGAACTACTCAGCTGCCACCCTCCACAGCATGAGGGCAACTGCCAAGGTGTTCATCCTGTGGAGACACCATTATCATTGTCTGTAATGAGTGAAAAGTCACAGAACAATCAGCAAATAACCATTGGCTGCACAAGAACAAAACCCTCACAAAGCTATGTATCCTCACAAGTATGTGCCAGTGTTTCATCATGAGCTTTTCCAGCATCTGTCCAGGGTGTGAAGGTGTCCCTTGGCACAGGCAGATGTCACCCTCTTTCTCCCTGCTATCCCAAGATATGTACACATGACTTTCCAGATTTCCCCTGCCTTTTGGGAACCAGGACCATTGTGCACGTGGTGGGGATCTGGCTGCCTGTACAGAGTTTGTAAACCAGACCCGTTCAGTGCCCACTCTGGACAGAAGTGCTCCTCTTTACCCACAGATACATTATGCAGAGTGCAGCAGGTGATGATTATGCTAACAGCACTGGTCACAGTGGTAGCCTGAAAGCTTGTTGGCTCTGCCTATGCACCTGTCTGGATGCCAAATACACACTATGACCATTCTGCAGTTACTGAGTTTGCAACAGAATTCCCCTTTTCCAGGGTTCTTGATGTCACGGTAGGGATAAAGAGCCAAGTTAGGAGCAGGTCCCCCCTCCTCACATAATTGTTGTGAAACACATTACAGTGACCAATGTCATTTTGGGGGTATAAAGTCCCTTCTTCCCCCTTCAAGTACACGCCTCATCTCCTCATCACCCTGGTGTCATTAACCTTTACAGTGTTTTCCACTTTGGTATTCATGAATCTGCCTCTGTGGTCAGCCAAGTCCTGCAGAAGGACTAAATAGCCTTTTCAGTTCACATACTCACTCGCCCCTTTTGTTGGGCAAAGTATTTGCATGTGGGTGCCATCAACAGCCCCTGCACAGTTTGAAAACCCCATCTTCTCAGATCCAGCTAGAGAGTCTCTTGTAATGCACAGAACCCTGGGATACTGCCTCCTGAAATGGTTATGCTTCTGTCACATAACAAAAGCAGCAGTGTGGTTGTGGGTACACATGTGTACACAATGTTATACTCATCTCCAGCACAGCCAAAGTGGAGACTCAGTGAGGGTATGGGGAACATGCACAAGCATGTACATGGTCAACTATTAAAGTATTTAGACAAAGCCTTAGACTGTCATATTCAAAACAATCAGATTATGGTTGAATTTGCGCATGAAAGTTTCATGCTAAGACTTTTCTTTTAAATATTACATTTTATTGATGTTTAAATATTACAAAAAAGACGTAATTATAAAGCACACAGAAAACAATTTTAAATGGTTCAATAGACATAGGAGACTTATGGGGAATGACAGTTCACAGACATTTCAGTTTGTGGAAAAGAAAAACCAAAATGCTCTTAGTTCAACAATTATAAACCAGAACAGGGCAAATAGTGAAAACTATTCTGTGAATCTTAAGTTGAATTTTTAAATACATTTACTTCAACTACATTTGTCACTTTCTATTTTTTTTTTTAAAGTGTGAGAATGGATTGTACTTTCAAAAATGTTTGTGGAATGTGAATTTCAAAGTCACATGTGTGAGTACAATCTGAAAGCAAATTCTACATTTGCATTGTAAATATTTGCACCAGAACTGCTCATAGGTGCTGGAACAATGGGTGCTGGGAGTGCTGCTGCACTCCCTCACTTGAAGTGGTTTCCGTTATATACAGGATTTACAGTTTGGTTCAATGGCTCTCAGCACCCCCCACTATAAAAACTGTTCTAGCACCTCTGGAACTGCTTGAATGCTTACCAGACAGGAAATAAAACCCATACCATGTGATTTATCTGACCAAATTAATTAACAGCACTCCAATATAAATATCAAATATGCTACAAGAACAGTTTGTGATCAGTCCCTAAAGGTAAAAACAAGGTTATTTAATTCTAACAAATAAATTTGAGGGAACTGCAATCTGCCTGCAAATATTCCATGGGCAGAAAGAGTGTGAATTCACTGAATAAATTATTAGTTGAAACTCATTCACTCAGCTATATTATAAACTCTACTCATTAGTGCTCTTGCATGGAGTCCTTTTGCACAATATTTGAACAAAGCAAATTAAAAGAGTGGTTGTTGTGTTAGTCACCATCTAATACATAAAGTCCCAGGAAGAACAATCCTAAAAGCTATTTTAAGGAAGGATCTTTCATGTAATTTCAAATAAAGTTTCCACTGCACGGTACTGGTCCCACAAGTCAGTGCCATATAGAGCAGCTGGCAGCTCCGTGCCTCCTTTGAAGGACCAGTCTGTCAAAGATCTATGATGAGACCAATAGGATATCAGATTCTGCAGTTGCAATGCACAGTATTAAAAAAAACAAAACAAAACACCACCACAACCCAAAATCTGTAGAAATCCCCAAATCAAAGAAACCTTGGAAAATACAGACAATTATTTATATGTAATATCAATCATTCAATTGGAGCCATAGGGCTAGATCCTGTGTCAGTGGGGCATCAGGGGGACACAAGGGGACCTCATATGGATGCAAGTGCAGAATCAGTGACTATAGTTCTCTCTTGATCAAAATAATAAAACTAAAGTTTTGGTCTTGGAATAGAACATGAAAGTAGCAAATAATACACACACACACAGTGAAGGAGTTTTACTCACTGCTAGTGCTGCCTTGTGATCAAACATGGCACAACAGCTCTCTTCCTGTCAAGTAACTCTTGGCAGTGGAGGGGACACCTCTGTAGTGGTCTGTTTCTTCCTGCCACTTGGCCCACTAGCCAGATGGCTTTAAAGTTTCTCCCCTTCCAGGGTAGTCCATGAATAAAAAGCAAAGGGAATTAATGCAAATAAACTGAACTAATAGGAAAAAGAAGGGAATGATTCTTTCTCAAGGTGCATCAGAATCTGGCCTCCCTTCTCTCAAGGAGGGGCCATCAGGAAGCAGCCATCTGGGAAACTCCTACCATCAGTCAGTCCTTTTCTCAGGGGCTGAAGGTCTGTTCTCTTCCCTGTTCTACTCAGCTGCTCCCCTTTAAGCTCCTCCTCCAGCCTGTGCACACCTTGCAGCTGTGGCAGGGTGGGGCTACCTGAGCCCAGAGCAGCTCCATAGCCCTGTCCAATGTAAGGTTTGTATACCCTATCACAACACACACACACCAATCTATGTCCAAGACTGAATCTCCAGATAATGACTCTGAAACAACTTCTGAAACTGCTGATTTCCTTTCTTGCACAAATACCTCTGCTTCTGCTGGATTATGCAAAACAAATGTCTTGAGCCCATAAACATTCTAAACTTTGCTGGATACAACATAGTGATTATCTTGTATCCCATACAAGAAAAGCCGTGGTGTCTTTATTAAAAATGTAAAATAATCAGGACAAATCCTAGTTTTAAAATTAACAAACAAGAAATGTCTTGCAGCAGATAAAATCATGTTTCTCATTATCAGGGATTCCCATATGACAAATCACGAATATAGTGCTAGAAGTTTTAGGGTCAGAACATTTCCTCTCCAGAAATCTCTTCTGGCATAGATAAAAGAAATCAGTGCAGTGTGTGAACCTTTGTATCATTCCCATCCCTATTTCTAGAAATGCCACCATTTAGACTTGACTAGGATGTAGAATCTGTACTGATATTAAAACAAATTAAAAGAGGGCTTGGAAGGATGATGCTGATAGGAATCTTCCATGGAAAATTTTGAAATACCCACTGCAATTCCTTAGGATTTAGAACATTTTAAGATTTCTGAAAGAGAGCTATTATCCAAAATACATGAATAATCTATTACTTTGCTGCTGATGATGGGATCCACTTGTGAGACATGGTCCTTTAGAAGATGTGGATCTTCTTGTATCAAATTCTGTTCCTGCTGCACTCACTGTCAGGGAGGTTGAAAGCTCCAGAAACTACTGAGTCAAACAGCAGCTCCTCCTGTTCCCATTTTAGATTCCCTTGTCTGCAGTCCTCACCTGGCTAGATAAGGAAGTGAGGAACCTCTTTCTTTGCTTTGAGAAGAGGATGGGTAGCTGTGCTCCCTCAAGCTCTTTCTTTCTTCAGCTCTTGTTCTGCCTCAGAGACCATGCATACCTAATCTCCTGCTGAGCTGGATGATGTGAATATTTGAACTTTTCTTTGCTTCCCTGGTAGGAACAGAAACATGTCAAAAAGACCTGTGCCATGAATTGGAAGCCAAAGAAAACCAAGAACCTATTAACTAAGCTTTTTCTATTGGTACTTAAGCTGTTATAGTCAGGTTCCCATGCTCATGGGAAACATGATGCAGTCTGCATTTATTTATGCCTCCTCTGGGCATTATGGAGGTGCTGAGTAGAGGCTACATAGGTAAGGCAGTGTTCCACAATGATCTTAAAAATGGGGCATAAATTGCTTTTCTCTATAATCAGGTGACCAATTAGGAAATTTCCCACAGAGTTGTTTTTTAAGCTCTCTGAAGTTTCTCTGTAGCTTTTGGTTGGTTTCTCTTCATACATTTTTAATAGGAAAGTCTTTGAAGGTAGGCTGTGGCTGAAAACTGTCAATAGGAATCCCTGTTCCTTGCTGACCAATAAATCTTTTACAAGGTTCTGTCACACAAAACGTGGCAGAGAGATGACTCTTGAGTAGATCTGGTGAAATGGGTAATAGCTATGAAAATGCAGTGTTGGATTTAGGCTAATTTTTCAGCCATTTTCTGGTTGTAACGGAAAGGCTAATCACTGTGCACACAAACCTGATTGATGGTGAGCAGGCCCACACAATCCTGATTGACTGGGCTGGGTGTACACCAGAAAGATTGATGGCGGTTGCCCACCTTCCATCACTGGCCTTCAGCACACAGTCCTTTCTGAAAATGGTAAACGGGTTATGTGCAGATAGGTGAAAGGGGTGCAGAGTTAAAGCTGCAGTGATTGGTCTGTGATGTATGATGGTTTTGGTGATGGCAAGGTGTGTGCATGTGGGTGGAGAATCAGAAGTATGTACTGTTAGGTGGCTTAACTTTTCATTTCCTTGCGTTTGTGGGTTTGTATCGGATACTGTGTCTGTAGCAATCCTTACTACTTCACTACAATGTTTTTTGTCTATTGGTATATAGAGAAAAATATCAAATCAATATTATCGAATAAATGTAAATACATTTATCAAATTAATATTAAAGATGGGACTAAGCCAAACACCCGTATCTGGACATGGATCTGAACTTTGCAGCTCAGATCCATTTCTAATAAATATGTTTCTATATGACTACAAGGGTGTATAAGAAAAAGTCTAGATTTATTTGTAATTGATTTTGTTCTTGGCTGGGGATATTTAACTTGTTATATGTCCAAGCTCTCTAGCTTTTATCGTAGCATCATGTTAAAAAATCACCTAAGAGGAAAAGAACTTCCTACTCACTGAGGGTATATCTACACTGCAATGAGACACCCATGGCTGGCCTGTGCCAGCTGACTCATGCTCACAGCTCTCAGGCTGTTTAATTCAATGTAGACGTTCAGGCTCGGGCTGGAGCCTGGGTTCTAGGACTCTGCAAGGTGTGATGGACACAGAACCTGGGCTGCAACCTGAACAACTACATTGCAATTAAACAGCCCCTTACCCTGGGACCCAACAGCCTAAGTCAGCTGGCATGGGCCAGTTGCAGGTTTTTAATTGCAGTTTAGACATACCCTGAGAGTCCAATAATAAGCTTTTGATGCAAGGATTGTCACCAGACCTCATCTGATATAATTTAAATGGCAAAGTGAACAATCAAAAGGGAGAAAAATGTATCTATGCTTCCCTCAGATAAACAGAAAGAGAATTACCTGTTGTAGAAATCAAAGGCAATCTGTTGTAATGACAGACAACAGAAATGATTTTGACTTTTTTATAGCAGAGACCGAGGATGCATCAGGTAATAACCACTGTCTACTACATTTCAAATTTTACACTCTTTATATACTGTATTTTATGAATCTGAAAAATATGGTGGTTATCAATTTACAAGAATCATTTTCAGTGTAAACTACTGCATTTCATGCTTTATATCATTCAGCAGAGAATTGAAAATTGAATTTTCCCTATATCACATGTGGGAATGCTTGTCCTATGTCACCAGACTGTGTGGCTTGATTTACTGGGAAATGATGCACTATGTCAGGATTTAATGCAGAATATTTTTATCTTCAGGTCATATACATCCATGGTGGAAACAGTAGCAATAGTATATTAAACACCAAAAGACCTTGCACCTATGCATAGATGGGCCTTCAGTGAGACTCCATGTGGTTGGAGGGATTGTTCTACACAGCTAATGTTGCAGGGTCAGGGCCTAGGGTTGGAAGAGCCTAGAAAGTAGAACTTACAGGCTTTGTTGCATTTCATTTTTTAATGCAAATGCATCTTAAATCCCTCTTATCTCTGGAGATGTAGAAGGGGTGGTGTAGGCTGAAAATGTAACACTGCACAAAAGGGGCTGTGATCTGGGTTTGGGCCTTTATACCCATGTGCTGGTGAAATCATGCCAAGAGATTACTTAATATAAAAATGTATGGAGATATACCTAGCTCAGGGAACTGGAAGGTCCTGGAGTCCAGCCTGCTGCCTTCACTAGCAGGACCAAGTACTAATTTTGCCCCACATCCCTAAGTGGCCCCATTAAGGATTAAACTCACAACCCCAAGTTTAGCAGGCTAATGCTCAAACCACTGAGCTATCCCTCCCCCTGCTTGGAGCTAGCTCAGTTAAGCCTCCCCAACTGCTATTCTAAAAATGACTTATTGGCCAGGTGTAGAGTTGGTTGGAAAATGGCAAGTATTTTCAGTGAAAATTTTTGACGAATTTAAAAAAAACACACCAACATTTAGCTTTTTGCCCCAAAAAGAGTCATTTAAAAATCATTTCATTGAAACACTGAAAAGTTTGGAAAAGAAGGCCATTTTTAATTGAAAAGAAATTCAACCAGTTCTAATCAGCAGTTAGTATTCCAGTCCTATTGACTACTTCCCTATGCTGATAGCTGCTAGATTATTTCCTTGCATGTGAAAGGGCAGATTGGCCCCACATTGGCAATGAAAGGGTTAATGAAAACCTGTGGTCCCAACTGGTCTCACATAACTGCACCGTCCACGAAGGTGAGGCACAGAGTGGGGAGTTAAAAGGAGAAGACCTCACCTAGTTCAGACCTGATTGGGAATGAGAGTGGAGCCTTGCTTCTCTTGATGGGAGAAAAGTCTGGCTACAGCCCAGAAATGGAAATCGCCTTCTGGTTAGATGAGCCTGCTAGAAGGGATGATCAGATGCTGGGGGATCAGTGAAAGCAGTCAGTTTGGAGACAAGCCCTGAACAGAAGGGTGGGGTCCCACTGAAGGTTTGTTGGGTTGTGGGATTTTCTGTTCCTGATTTCCTTTGGATCTTAACACCCCAGAAAGGGTAGGACTGAAATGTGTCTTGGCCAAAGCCCCGCAATCTCAGACCTCAGAGAGACTGTGACCTACCTGAGGAGATCTACAGCTGAGTGAGTTGTGCCCTGATGTGTTACAAGGGCGTGCTGAAGAGGCAACCCAGTCACATTGCAGAAAACTCTTCTATGAACTGTTAAAGCATTGGTATTTGGTAAGTTCGTACTTTTTCAGTAGCAAGCGCATACAATAAATGTATCTATTTATATTGAGGAATACAACTTTCTTTGAAGTGTCTCATTTGTCCCCACAAGAAGTGAGGTGACTACACAGTAGAGTTTGTACTTTCTGCAACATCTAACGTGTACCTCTCCTTGTTAGTAAGGAGGCGAGGAAAGGTAGAGAAGGAGTGCAGTGGGGCAACAATGAGAAGAAACTGAATATAATGCCTACTTGGTTGGCCTAATGGAAGAATAAAGCTGGGGATACTGTTGCAAAGTCAGAAGAAGGAACCGGAAGCCTCAGAAAAAGTAGACAAACTTCAGAGACACTTCCAAACTTTTGGACATTTATTTGAATCAAACTTCCACATATTTTGATGTTTGCATGATTTTAGTCTTGTCAGTGATTCAAACAGAAGGATCTGAATCTCAGGGTGGACTTGGGACTTTGGACCCTGATCGACTGATGAAATTGAAGAGAAGAAGCACACTTGTGGGTCACAGGGAAAGCAAGTGCAAACCCAATGGCGCCCAGAGCTGTAAACAGAAGGCATACTACTGGCAGTGGCATGGAGAAGCTGCACTCGGCGCCCCACTGCCCACTCAGGTTTGGCCACACCAGCTGTCTGTTTTGACAGAGGGACTGTGGGGGCCAAAATTAAGTGAGTGGCATTGCAAGCCCTGTGCACCAGGTCACAATGCCACTCACTCAGTTTTGGCGCTGCCACCCCTCCAGCATGATGGAAGGGCTGTGGGGCAAACCTGAGTGGGCACACTGGGTAGGGGGATGCCAGGTCTGATTCTCCTTGCTGCTGCTGTGGAACTGGCTCCTGCACCAGAGTTCACTGTTGGGGGCCTGTGTGGTCTCACTCCATTTCCAGCAGCCCATGTTCCCTGTCAGAGATGGGGTATGATACAGGCCTGTCGTGATAAATCTGGGGCCCACTTCCTCCCAGATGCTACTGATGTTTTTGGGACTCCCCTGAGCTCAAGGCCTTGGTATAATAACCCCCACCCCCTCTTGTCAGCTCTGCCAGGGTAAGTGTGGCATGAACTTGGTGCTTGAGAGGCTGGAGTTAGCGAACACAGGAGCAGCTACCAGGGGAGTTTTGCAATGGAGTTCTGCAGGTGAAGGAGGAGCGATTATGTAACACTTGGGGTAAGTTTGTTTTGTTTGTGTGTGTGGTATGCTTGATGCTTGACTGAAATATAACTGTGGTCTGCAGGGCCGCCCAGAGAATTCAGAGGGCCTGGGGCAAAGCAATTTCAGGGGCCCCTTCCATAAAAAAAAATTACAATACAATATTCTCATGGGGGCCCCTGTGGGGCCCGGCGCAATTGCCCCACTTGCCCCCCCCCTATGGGTGGCCCTGGGAAAAATAAACCTTCTGCATCTTGGCACAAATCCAGTTTTGAGAAAACTTCTTTACAAGTGCTAAACATCATCAGCTAGTGCTAAAAGGCACTAAAGCTCATTAAAAGGGTTGGACAAATATGTGCCGTCAAAACTGTTTCTGGATCGAAAACTAGGGGTTTTTAAAAAGCAGAAAAAAATCATGGACAACTTCTGCTTTCCTTCAAAATTTGTTGTGTTTTTTTAATTGAAAAGCTGAAATTAGTCTGCCATAACCTGAATATGGTTGGGGTTTCAGAAGTGTGTGGCCAAATATCTGCTGCTTGCTGTGTTTGATTGTTTAAAGAAACAATAAAAAAATTCTGCTTAAAAAAAAATCCAAAACTTTTTGAACCACCTCGGCTTGTGACCAAACGCCTGAGCCCATCCATTCAGAGATTTTTCCAGGTTTCTGATACTCTGCTGGCTTCCTTGACTCATATCTGTCTCCATAACTTTGGGTTCATTTAGGTTAGAATATAAGAACAGCCATACTGGGTCAAACCAAAGGTCCATCCAGCCCAGTATCCTGTCTACCGACAATGGCCAATGCCAAGTGCCCCAGAGGGAGTAAACCTAACAGGTAATGATCAAGTGATCTCTCTCCTGCCATTCATCTCCACCCTCTGACAAACAGAGGCTAGGGACACCATTCCTTACCCATCCTGGCTAATAGCCATTAATGGACTTAACCTCCATGCATTTATCTGTTTCCTAGAGACTGGCTCCATGAGGTCCCTCACAAACTGGAGACGGTTACTGTGGGTTTGTCTTTAGTATAGACTATGTACATACTCCACGAACTGAGCATTTGAGCTTGTTCCAAATCTGGGATGAGCCTATGTTGTGAAAACTGAAATGCTCAAAATAGCACATGCATGTGAATGGACATAGGGTGTTAAAATTAAATTACCACGGGGGTTCTCAAACTGGGGGTCAGGACCCCTCAGGAGGTCATGAGGTTATTACTGGGGGCCACGAGCTGTCAGCCTCCACCTCAAACCCTGCTTTGCCTCCAGCTTTTATAATAGTGTTAAATATATAAAACAGTGTTTTTAATTTATAACGGGGGAGGGGGAGTGGTCACACTCACAGGTTTGCTATGTGAAAGGGATCACCAGTACAAAAGTTTGAGAACCACTGAATTAACTCCTCTGGAGCCTCAGGAAATGTAGGGGGAGGGTTCCCTTGGTAGGGTTGGGAAGGAGGTAGGTGGTGTAGGATATTGCTCTTCTCATGTGATCCCTCCCCCAGTGGCTAATTTTAAAAGAAGCTACCCTCCCCTGACATCAATTTCCCTATGGCACTGAAATTAAATATAGACTATAATCTGGTATTTGAGAAGTGAAAGGGATGGGAGCCCTAATGGAAAAGCTAACAGCTTGGCTCTTCTGCAAGCCTCAAACTGCTGAATGAGCTTTAGGGTAGAGAAGGCTGTGCCTCCCAAACAGCCTGGCCCTGCCCCCTATCCGACCCCCACCCACTTCCTGCCCCCCGACTGCCCGCCTCCCTCAGAATCCCCAACCCATCCTGCTCCTTGCCCCCCTCATCGTCCCTCAGAGACCCTCCACTACCACCCCAGGACCCCACCCCTGCTCCCTGTCCCCTGACTGCCCTGACCCCTATTCACCCTCCCCCCCCCCGCTGAGTCCTGACAGACCCCTGGAATGCCCACGATCCAAGCCCCCGTTCCCTGTCCCCTGACCGCCCCCCCAACCTCTGCCCCCTCCCTGTCCCCAGGACTCCCTGCCCCTTAGCCAACCCCCAGCCCTGGCCCCTTACCCCTGGCTCCCCTCTCACCCGGAGCCTCAGTGCATCCAGGAGCTTCGCTTGATAGCTGCAGCGTGTCTCCAGCGGGGCCTGAGCTCCGCCCCCCTCAGAGCCGCATGGTCAGGGGTTGGGCTGGGAGCTCCACGCTGAGCTCAGCTCTCTCCGCTCATCCTGGAGCTCGCAGCCCCGCCTCCTCACCACGCGGCTCTGAGTGGGGTGGGGCTCAGGGATCCCGCCGGAGCCACACTGCAGCTGTCCGGGACGCTGCTGGATGGGCTGAGGCTCCGGGAGAGGGGAGGGGAGGAGACGGGGCTGGCTGGGACCTGGGAGGGAGCCTCAGCCATGCTCATGCTGTGGAGCCCGGGGCCTGGGGCAAATATCCCCACTTGCCCCCCCGTTCTGTGCGGCCCTGGTGGTCTGTTTGTTTTTGTGCTGAGCCTAGTGGCCTGCTAGGCAAGGCTGAGTGTTTCTTAACGAGGCTTTGATCCCTAAGCCTTTTAGCACCCATCAACCCTTAACCAGGGGGTGGGGTTACTCAGGAAGACCAGGGCTTTAAAAAGCCCACTCCTAAGCGACCAGAGGAGCTAGCAAACAGGAGCAGCTAACAGCTGAGTTTTGCGAGGGAGTTTAGAGGAGGAGTGGGAGAGTAGGGGGCTAGATACACTTAACATTCTTTAAACTTAACTTGAACACCCCCTGGTAAAAACAAAACATCCACAAAGGAACAAGTTTCAGGAGTAAAAAGAGAATGCAGGCAGAAGCCCAGCAACAGAGTGGGGGCTTTCCAATTTATTGCACTCAATGCAGCATGTATGATTACCGGCCCTATGGGTAGATGGCGTATGTGTGTATTCGGTGCAAGGTGCTCCTGGCCCACAGAAACCGCGTACAGGCTTTGGAGGCCAGGGTGGCTGAACTGGAGGAGCTAAGGAAGACAGAGAGGTACATAGATGAGACTTTCCAGGACACAGTAGAACAGTCCCACCCCATGTCTGACAGCCTCTGTGCTGTTGACGAGGATGAAAGTTTCAGGGAAGGAAAACATGCAACTGGAGCAGAGGGAAATAATCCCTTAGTTACAGGTTTCAGAGTAGCAGCCGTGTTAGTCTGTATCCTCAAAAAGAACAGGAGTATTTGTGGCACCTTAGAGACTAACAAATTGATTTGAGCATAAGCTTTCGTGGGCTGCAGTATCCAATGAAGTGGGCTGTAGCCCATGAAAGCTTATGCTCAAATAAATTTGTTAGTCTGTAAGGTGCCACAATCCCATAGTTGGGACCCTCCTCTAGATGATGATCTGGCATCCTCTCGCACTGAGGATACCTCTCCTGGGGAGGGAATTCCAGTTAGTAGGAAGAGACAGGTAATAGTAATGGGGATTTGATCATTAGAAACATAGATAGCTGGGTTTGCAATGACTGGGAGAACTACCTGGTGACTTGCCTGCCTGGTGCAAAGGCAGGGCCTCCCAGAGGATTCAGGGGGCCTGGGGTCTTCGGCGGTGGGGGGCCCCCGCTTCGTCAGTAATTCGGCGGCGGGGAGTCCTTCCGCTCCGGGACCCGCTGCCGAAGTGCCCCGAAGACCTGCGGCGGGGGCCCCCTGCCGCCGAATTACCGCTGAAGTGGGACCCGCCGCCAAAGTGCTGGGTCTTCGGCAGTAATTCGGCAGCGGGGGTTCTTCCGCCCCAAGGCGGAAGGACCCGCCACCGCCAAAGACCTGGAGCGGAAGAAGCTCCAGGGGCCCAGGCCCCGCGAGAGTTTTCCGGGGCCCCCAGAGTGAGTGAAGGACCCCGCTCCAAGGGTCCTGAAAAACTCACGTGGGGGCCCATGTGGGGCCCGGGACCTGTTGCAAATTTCCCCACTTGCCCCCCACCCGGGCGTCCCTGTGCAAAGGTTGCAGACCTCTGGAGACATCTAGCTAGACTTACGTGTAGTGCTGGGGAGGAACCAGTGGTTGTGATACATGTAGGTATCAGTGACATAAGGAAGGATAGGACAGAGGTCCTGGAGGCCAAATTTAGGCTGCTAGGTAAGAGATTGAAGTCCAGGACCTCTATGGTAACAGTCTCTGAAATGCTTTCAGTTCCACGCATAGGGCCAATTAGACAGGCAGAACTGCTAAGAGAGACAGAGAGGTACATAGATGAGACTTTCCAGGACACAGTAGAACAGTCCCACCCCATGTCTGACAGCCTCAATGCAAGGAAGAAACGATGGTGTAGGGAGGAGGGGTTTAGATTTATTAGGAACTGGGGAAACTTTTGGGAAAGGGGGAGCCTATACAGGAAGGATGGGCTCCACCTAAACCAAAATGGAACCAGATTGCTGGCACTTAAAATTAAAAAGGTCATAGAGCAGTTTTTAAATTAAGGGTGGGGGAAAGCCAACAGGTGCAGAGGAGCATGTGGTTCAGATAGAGACATCCCTTAGGGAGGATCTATTAACGGAGATGCTCTATGTCCTAGTAAGGAGGAGAGGATAGATGATAAAATATTGGTAGGAACTGATGAAGAACAGTCAAATGCTAAAGAGTCCCATTCAATTACATCATGTAAGGGCAGACAGCTATAAAGTGGCACATTTTTAAAGTGCTTATATACCAATGCTAGAAATCTAAATAATAAGATGAGTGAACTAGAGTGCCTTGTATTAAATGAGGATGTTGATATAATAGGCATCACAGAAACTTGGTGCAATGAGGATAATCAATGGGACACAGTAATATCTGGTTACAAAATAGATTGGAAGGACAGAACAGGTTGTGTTGGTGTGCAAACATATATGTGAAAGAAAGCATAGAATCAAATGAAGTAAATCTTAAATGAACCCACCTGTACCATAGAATCTCTGTGGATAGAAATTTCATGCTCAAATAATAAGAGTATAGCAGTCTCAGGGAGAATAGAGTCTATAAAAAGTAAAAGCTCAGTTACAATGGTGGATTTCAACTATCCCCATATTGACTGTGTACATGTCACCTCAGAACGGGATGCAGAGATAAAGTTTCTTGACACCTTAAATGACTGCTTCTTGGAGCAGCTAGTCCTGGAACTCACAAGAAGAGAGGCAATTCTTGTTTTAGTCTGAAGTGGAGCACAGGATCCGGTCCAAGAAGTAAATATAGCTGGACCACTTGGTAAATAGTGACCACATTATAATTAAATTTAACATCCCTGCAGTGGGGAAAACACCACAGCAGCCCAACACGGTATCATTTAATTTCAGAAAGGGGAACTACACAAAAATGAGGACATTAATTAAACAGAAATTAAAAGGTACAGTGCCAAAAGTGAAATCTCTGCAAGCTGCATGGACACTTTAAATGTATACCCACAATTAAAAAATATAGCAAGAAAACCAAAAAAGGGCCAAGTTCTGTTGGTGGAAGGGACAACAATTTCACAGAGCTCTTCCTTAGGTCAAGGAGCTCTTCCTCCTTCCCAAGACCAGAGGAGGAGCTCTATGAAGCCGGAAAACTTGTCCCTTCCATCAAGAGAAGTTGGTCCACTTAAAGATATTACTTCACCCACCTTTTCTCTGTATATGTTACAACCTTTTCTTTTGCAAGGGAAGAGCTAATGTTTTGCTTGCAGGCCTTCCATAACTTCACTACTGTTAGCAATAACCCTGCTAAAATATAAATACAAACATGCATACAGTAGTTTTCTTTTATTTCTAAGTGCTGATAGCATGGCAGCCACTCATAAATCATTAATGATGAGCTTCTAATTATGTGCAGGAATCACAGTGGGACCCAACTTAATGCTGAAAATTTGCATATTCATGAATGCATCTGTACTTATGCATGGCAGAATAGAGAAAGAGATGAGTAATATTCTTTGCCATTTACAAAGTGTTGTTTGGATGATTTTTTTTTTCCTTCTGAAGGTATGGGTCTTTATTGAATGGTCTCATTTCACACAGTTTTCTTTGGAGTCAAATTTTAGAATGTAGATGGCTTCAGTTTTTCCAAAAGAATGCGTCTAGTCTGCAGTGCTCCAGGTAATGAATACTGCAGACAATTTAGAGTCCACTTCATTTCTACTAGCTGACATGAATTTGAGTTAAAAATATAGCAGGCATATGTTTAGTCTAGAACTAATGGGCTTTTTTCTAAATTTCATGCGACATAACTTGGCATCAGAATTTAAAAAGAAAATCTGCTCTTTTTTCACTGGATATTTACAATTGCCTGGAACCTGGAATGATTTCTTTGGACAGTGTAGGTAGATTCTTTAGTAGATCAGCTATAATGGATCATATGTAAATGTAAATTGTAAGGGTCTTGGGGAAGGGTCTGTTTTTTCATTATGTTTGTATACAGTGTCTTGCATAATGGGGCCCTCATCCCTTCTAGGCACTACTGCAATACAAATAACACCAACAATAATATGCAGTTTTGTTGTAGCTGTGTTGGTTCCAGGATATCAGAGAGACTGGGGTAGGGGGATGAGGTAATATCTTTTATTGGACCAACTTCTGTTGGTGAGAGTGACAAGCTTTCGATCTTACACAGAGTTCTTCTTCAGGGTCCAGAAGAGCTCTGTGTGAGCTCAAAAGTCTGTCTCTCTCACCAATAGAAGTTGGTCCAACAAAAGATATTACCTCTCCCACCTTGTCTCACCAACAATAACAGTAATTTTAATTATACAAATCTGTGAATAACATTATGCATTTCTATAGAGTCTTTTATTCCAGGATCTCAAAGCACTTAAACAACTTAAACAAGCTTTGCATCGTTTCTCTGGAGGACATAAAGATTATATAAAAACCACTGAACAACCACCATTGCTGCAGGAGGACAGCAATTTAGAGCAGGAAGTGAAAGTTCTACAACTAGCTGAAACTACACATGGAATTTATGGAGGCAGAACAAAAGAATGGAATACAGGAATTGCCAGTATGGATTAGACCAGTAAGCTGTCTCTGACAGTGAGCAACACCAGCTGCTTCCAAGGAAGGTGCACTAAATCCTGCATCAATCAATTCTGGAATAAATAACTTGCCCAAAGATAAAGTTTCCTTCTAACCCCGAGCTGTGAATCAAATGTTAACTGGGCTGGTGTCCAAAACAAGTAGTGGTGGAGGGCTTGGCTATTAGATACAAACTCTCCTTAAGCAGGATAGCTGGCCATCCTGTCCCCTTCCCCGTGTTTCCACCCACACATTTACAGAGTCATGTCTGATCTCCAAGGAAAAATCAATCAGTCGACTAATGAATTTGGGGTTCTGGCCCCTCCCCCAATAATATGTCTGCTCTAATTCCCACCACTGCTCTCCAGCTTCTTCTGAAGATGAGCAAACTGCCCCCCACCACTCTTCCCCCTGCCTCCCCCCTGGAAAAAAAAAAGCCAGCAGCCACAGACCCTCTGGTCCTTCTTTCACTCTTACCCTCCTTGTCATATCCCAGTCTGTCCTAGAGCCTCCTTTCACTACAGATCATCAATCCCCTTCAACACACATACACTTCCCCTTTTCCCCTGGTCACAGACCCCTCCTACCTGCTGTCTCCTTGAAATCATGGGCTGGCCATCTCCTTGGTGGCCCTATGTCAGCTTTCTCTCACTGGGGCCAAGTGTGCTTCTCCCGAAGGGAAGGTGGAGCTGCACACTGAGGATGCATCTATGCCCAGACTCTGGGGTACTCTGATTCTACCCCATTGGGTACTGACATGGCAGCCTATGACCGTGCCCTGAGCTCAGAGCCAGAGGTAAAATGGAAAAACAACTTGGAAGAGAGACATTGAAATTTCAATGTTGTTTTCATTCTAGAGGTGACAGACCCATTTTTCCCCCACTATTTTTTGGTAATTTTAAAAATATAGTTTTTACCAAAATGTCATTGAAACTCCTCAGCCTGATTGTTGGGCAATTAAAAATACTGATAAACATTTTGATAACTATTTCAATGTTACTGATCATTTTAATTGAAAACCTATGTGAATTTTTTTCAAAGAAGTCACCAAGGTTTCTCAAAAATAAATCCATTTTTGGAAAAAAATCACACTTCAGCAAAAAATCATTTCTACTGATAACACTACGACCAGCTCAGCTTTCAGAGGATGAAGGAACTCTCTAAGGCCTAGTTCACACTGCTATAACTATACCAGTTAGGGTGTGATATTTTTACCAAAATAGCTATACCAGTAAAAGCCCTAGTGGGGATGAAATTATACTGGTATAAAGGTACCTTATAATGATACAGCTCATTTCCCTTCCCGTACAGAAATAAGCTATACCTAACAGAATTGTTATGCTGGTAGAACTGTGTCATACCGCTTTAAGTACACTGGTATAGTTAGAGCGCTACAACTTCTGTGTGTAGACATGTCCTTAGGGATAGAAGGTCACACACCTATCCTTCCCTGACTGCACTCTATAGTGTTGTACTGAAGGTACTGGCGCCTGCTAGTGCCTCCTTCCCTGCTCTGCTACTCCTTGCTGCTCTCCATTGGGCTACTGGAGAGCAGGGGAAAATGAAAAGCACCTACCACAAAGGACTTTTGTTTGCTTAAAGAATAGAGGAGAGAGAATTTAATTGGTGGTGATTAGCTCCATTAGCCTCTACTTACCAAACTGCCATTTACTTTAAGGACCTCTGAAAGCAGAGAAAATAAAAAATGTTATACCTCAGTATTTGTTTGTGCCACATATTGCCTTGTTTTGTTTCATATCTTCTTTCTGCTTTTTCTCACATTGAGCTAATGGTACTACATATTAGTTATTATGGAACAATGGTATTGGTGTAGGAAGAGTTTAGGGATATCTGCTAGTGCAGTATAATTAGATAGACGAAGTGGGTGAGGTAATATCTTTTATTGGACCAGACAAGCTTTCAAGCCACACAGAGCTCTGCTTCACGTCCTGAAGAGTTCTGTGTAAGCTCAAAAGCTTGTCTCTCTCACCAACAGAAGTTGTTCCAATAAAAGATATTACCTCTCACACCTTGTCGCTCTAATATGCTGGGACTGATGTGTCTACAACACCACTGCATAGTACAGTATAATGTTGGTGTAATGCTTGAAATTTATACTAGTGCTAGTGGTATAAAGGAGTTTATAATATATATAATATAACCAGAAAAGTGGTACAAAATGGATCACTTCTTTTTTAGCCTATGACTGCAGAGGTGTTAATGGGCCACTTCACCTTGAATGATCTCTTAGAATATAGGTTAACTACTTATGCTAAACAATATGCTCCACCGTGACTCTATATGTCTACATTGCACTTAGATACCTGTGGCTAGCCCTTGGCAGCTGACTCAGGGCTTAGGCTAAGGGGCTGTTTAATTGCAGTGTAGACATTCAGCCTCAAGCTGTAGCCCAGGCTCTGGAACCCTTCCACCTCACAGGGTCCTAAAGCCTGGGATCCAGCCCAAGCCTGAATATCTACATAGCAATTAAACAGCCTCTTAGCCTGAGCCCTGCAAGCCTGAGTCAGCTGACATGGGCCAGCCTCAGGTGTCTAACTGCAGTGTAGACTTACTCTTTGAATACCTTCCCAAGACCTGAAGAAGAGCCCTGAATAGCTTCAAACCTTTTCTTTTTCAGCAATGGAAGCTGGTCCAATAAAAGGTATTATCTCACCCACGTTGTCTCGCTACACATCTTGAAACACTTTTATAGAAACCTGACCTTTAATATTACTAAATCCAAATGCTGACACAGACAGCCCATAGAGGATCATATTCTCCAATGCACAGCACAGCAGCCATTTTGGTGGTGGAACTTGGCCCAGCAGCCAGTATAATGAGCCCAGGAAGCTTGCCTCAATGTACGTATGATTCTCCAGAGGTGTATGGCTGGTGTGAGGGCACCTACACTTCCCTACTGTGAAAATAGGGCATGGCCAGGATATTACTATGACATAGCAATCCCGAGCTGTCGTTTTTGTCCCCCAAGGCACTTTGAAGTAGATGTAAATTAGAGCAACCTTAGGCTTTCCAATATAAAATCTCAATATTAAGAAAATGTATCTTTGCAGTCACATTGGTTCATGTGTAACTTTTAGAAAAGTGGCTTAAAGTTAGAAAAGAAACATTCTATTATTTTTATCCTTGAAATTCATACAAACAGACCCTTATCTGCCTAGTTCTGTCCCTGTGGTGTTTAATCCTTTGTCTTGTTGTCTACAATCCTGGCCTCCTTTCACACCAGGCAAACCTTGTAAAATTCAGAAATCTCCAGCAAAGGCATGTAGCAACCCACTAACTCAAGGTCATTTTATGTGTTTTCTCTACTGATTTCCAATTTCCCTCCAGGGAAATTACTCCATGGGATGACCTCTTTGCTTGGTTCAAAAGATTAAGAAACTTGGCACACGTCAAACTGGGATTTTTGACTTAACCTGCAGAGCTGGGAATTGAATCACACTCAGCATACAGGAAGCCCTCAAACTCAAAGGAAAAATATTGCAAACCATACTTTGAAACAGTGAAATTCCTTACAGCAGAACATGGAATTTATTTGTATCCTCCCAGATATCAACCTGCTATCACAGGGTATGTCTATAGTGCACATTAATCTTACTAGCACAGGGGATAATAGCATAGATGTAGTAGCACGGGCTCCAGCAGGGCAAACGATAGCAGTATGTACCCAAGGGCTTGTACTCTGGTTGCTGGCTCACACTGAAGCCCATGCTGCCATGGCTACAGTACTATTGTTACCCATGTTAGCTAGATTAAAGCTAGCATAGATATGCATACCTGTACTACAATCACACCTTCACTTGCAGTGTAGACACATCCCAAGCACCTTAAGTCCTGATCCAGAGCCCACTGAATGCAATGGAAAGACTCCCACTGACTTCCCTGGGTTTTGTACTGGGCCCATAATTAGTATAAACATAAGGAGCTAGATCCTCACCCTGTATGATCTGTGCAGCACCACTGATGTCAATGGAACTATGTCAATTAACACCAGAGAAGGATTTGGCTTAGGTCTGCCATTTCCAAATCTTTGTTTCTCTTGTCTTATTTTCATATTCTAGAAATGGTAGCCATGTCTACTCTCCTGCTGTCTCAGATCATCCAGGAACTTTTCCATTATGAGATCGTCCCACATACTCCTGAACCACAAGGTATTTTCAGGAGGCATCTTCCTTTTCTAAAATTCTGCCAGAGCACAAACTGCTGCTAGCAGATGGATATTAATTTATTTAAAAACAAACAAAACAGAAAAAGTAAATCTGAAAGTTATAGTGGATTACAAATTTCATGAGTCAACAATGTGATGAAGTTGCAAAAAAGGCTAATATTATTCTGGGGTTTATTAATAGGAGTGTTGTATGTCAGACACAGGACGTAATTGTCCTTCTCTACTTGGCACTGGTGAGGCCTCAGGTAGACAACTGTGTTCAGTTCTGGGTGCCACACTTTGGGAAAGATGTGGACAAATTGGAGGGAGTCCAGAGGAGAGCAAAAACAAATGATAAAATATTTAGAAAACCTGACCTATGAGGAAAGGTTAAAAAGCTTGGCATATTTAGTCTTGAGAAACAAAGACTTCGGGGGAGGGGAACCTGTTAACAGCCTTCAAATATATTAATGGCTGTTACAAAGAGGACTGGATACTAAACTGCTCAAGATAGTTAAGACCAAAGCAGACTGTGAAGAACTTCAAAAAGATCTCACAAAACTAAGTGATTGGGCAACAAAATTCTTCTTCTTCTTCTTCTTCTTCTTCTTCTTCTTCTTATTCACTCCCAGTGGAGCATAAGGCGTCAACCATTCTCCTCCATTCATTTCGTTCTTGAGCGAGGCAGCAAATTTCATCCCACTTCATTCCCATGCCTTTCATTTCCTCTTCAATGGTCCTTCGCCACGTCCCCAATGGTCTACCTCTCCTCCTTCTTCCTTATGGTGTCCATCGTAGGGAAATATGAGGGTGTCTATCAGCACCCATTCTCAACACATGCCCCAACTATCTCCATCTTCGTTGTTTGGCTTCATCCACTATGTTGTTAATGCCTGTTAATCGGCTCACTTCAACATTGGTGATACGCTGTGGCCAGTGTATGTTAAGAATTCGCCTAAGACACCTTCCTTCAAAACCCCGAAGCCGACTTTCTATCTTCTTGTTGGTCCTCCATGTTTCCACCGCATAAAGCAACACAGAGCAGACGTTCGACCTGTAGATCTCTACCTTGGTTTTCATTTGCAAGATGGCCGACCTCCAAATGTTCTGAAGTCTATAGAATGCAGTTGCTGCAAGACCGATTCTGGTAGATAGCTCCTTCTGAATATTACCATCAGCCGATATGTAACTACCAAGATATTTAAAATTGTTCACCTCCTCCAATTCTACATCACATACTACTGTCGTCGTCGAGCTGGCTGTTTTTACTTTCATTGTTTTGCTCTTACCGGCATGGATATTAAGTCCCACGCACCTTGCTGCACTACCTACTCTATCAGTCTTCTCTTGGAGGTCCATCTGAGAGCTTGAAATCAGGGCGATGTCATCCGCAAAGTCACAATCTTCAATATGACCAGAGGGTCCCCATGCGAACCCTCTTGGCCTAGCTTCGGTGGCTTTCCGCATCACCCAGTCTATAACCACAAGAAATAGGATGGGCGAAATAACACATCCTTGTCTAACTCCCGTTCTCACATGGAACCACTCGCTCTGCTGTCCTTCATGGCGAACACAACACTTATTATCGGCATACATATCTTTGAGAATGTTAATAACTTTCAGAGGGAATCCATATGTTTTTAGGATATTCCAGAAAGATGGATGGTGGACGCTATCAAATGCCTTCTCGAAATCAAGGTAGTTAATGAACAGTGGCGAGTTCCATTCAAGGGATTGTTCCATTATCATACGTAATACAAATATCTGATCAACGCATCCTCTCCCACTCCTAAATCCTGTTTGTTCTTCCCTCAGGATTTCTTCTACTGCTTGTCTTATTCTCTGTAACAGGACTCTGCAGAAAACCTTCCCGAGCACTGATAACAGGTTTATACCTCTCCAATTATCACACAAAGACAAATCACCCTTCTTTGGTAATTTCACAATGATACCTTTCTTCCATGCTTCAGGTACTTTCTCTTCTTCCCATGCCTTGTTGAATAGCTCCTCTAGAATCCCGACACTCATATTCAGGTCGGCTTTTAGCATTTCTGCGGTTATTCTATCTTCGCCTGGTGCCCTATTTTCTTTTGTCTGTCTAATGGCCTCTTCTATCTCTCGCTCTGTGACGGGCAACAAAATGGCAAATTAAATTTAATGTGGATAAATGTAAAGTAATGCATATTGGAAAAAATAACCCCACCTATACTACAACATGATGGGGGATAATTTAGCTACAACTAGTCAGGAAAAAGACCCTGGAGTCATCGTGGATAGTTCTCTGAAGATGTCCACACAGTATGCAGAGGCGGTCAAAAAAGCAAACAGGATGTTAGGAATCATTAAAAAGGGGATAGAGAATAAGACTGAGAATATATTATTGCCCTTATATAAATCCATGGTACACCCACATCTCGAATACTGCATACAGATGTGGTCTCCTCATCTCAAAAAAGATATACTGGCACTAGAAAAGGTTCAGAAAAGGGCAACTAAAATGATTAGGGGTTTGGAGAGGGTCCCATATGAGGAAAGATTAAAAAGGCTTGGACTCTTCAGCTTGGAAAAGAGAAGACTAAGGGGGGATATGATAGAGGTATATAAAATCATGAGTGATGTGGAGAAAGTGGATAAGGAAAAGTTATTTACTTATTCCCATAATGCAAGAAGTAGGGTCACCAAATGAAATTAATAGGCAGCAGGTTTAAAACAAATAAAAGGAAGTTCTTCTTCACGCAGCGCACAGTCAACTTGTGGAACTCCTTACCTGAGGAGGTTGTGAAGGCTAGGACTATAACAGCGTTTAAAAGGGAACTGGATAAATTCATGGTGGTTAAGTCCATAAATGGCTATTAGCCAGGATGGGTAAGGAATGGTGTCCCTAGCCATTGTTTGTCAGAGGATGGAGATGGATGGCAGGAGAGAGATCACTTGATTATTGCCTGTTAGGTTCACTCTCTGTCAGTAGACAGGATACTGGGCTAGATGGACCTTTGGTCTGACCCGGTACGGCCGTTCTTATGTTCTTATGGAATTAATTGTTCTCCATGTTCACTGATGCTAGGACAAGAAGTAAAGGGCTTAATGAGCAGCAAAGGAAATTTAGGTTAGATATTAGGAAAAACTTTCTGAGTATAAGGATAGTTAAATTCTGGAATAGGCTTCCAAGGGAGGTTGTGGAATCCCCATCACTGGAGGTTTTTAAAGTACAACTTGAACAAACATGTGTCAGGGATGGTCTGTGTTTACTTGGGGTACGTCTACACTACGGGACTATTCTGAATTTGCATAAACCGGTTTTGTAAAACAGATTTTATAAAATCGATTGCGCGCGGCCAAACTAAACACATTAATTCGGTGGTGTGCGTCCGCAGTCCGAGGCTAGCGTCGGCTTCTGGAGCGTTGCACTGTGGGTAGCTATTCCCTAGCTATTCCATAGTTCCCGCAGCCTTCCCCGTCGCCCCTTGGAACTTCCGGGTTGAGATCCCAGTGCCTGATGGGGCAAAAATCATTGTCGCGGGTGGTTCTGGGTAAATGTCGTTAGTCACTCCTTCCTCTGGGAAAGCAACGGCAGACAAGCATTTCGCGCCTTTTTCCCCTGGATTGCCCTGGCAGATGCCATAGCATGGCAATCATGGAGCTTGTTTTGCCTTTTGTGACTCTCACCATATGTGTACTAGATGCCGCTCACAGAGGCGATTCAGCAGCGCTACACAGAAGCATGCTTTTGCTTTTGCATGACAGCAGAGATGGTTACCAGCCATATTGCACCATCCAAACCCTTCCATAAATTGGAACTAAGATGATCATGGCTACCAGTCCTTTTGTACCATTTGCTGCTGTCATAAGTGCCCCTGGCTGCTCTTAGCCAGGGGCGCAAAAGCCAAAATTGGGAATGACTCCCTGAGTCAATCCCTCCTTTTTGGTATCTAAAAATAGAATCAGTCCTGCCTAGAATATAGGCAAGTGTACTAGATAACCACTGTATCATAGAACCAGAGAGCACAGCTGCTCTGTGTCAGATCCTGCAGAAATTATGATCTGTATGCTATTCACAGGGGGTGCATCTGTAACAACACCACCACCTGTTCATTCCGTTCTTACCCCAGCCTTCCTGGGCTACCATACCATTGTCCCCCCACTTGTGTGATGAAGTAATAAAGAATGCAGGAATAAGACATGGTGACTTGTTAGTGAGAAATGAGTGGAAGGCAGCCTCCAGCTGCTATGATAGTCCAGACAGGACATTAAGCAGTGTGTAGGAGAGAAGCCCAGCATCCCTCTGCTAGTCCAGGGGCAACTGAATCTTTTCTTTACACATGAAGGGTGGGGGCTGATGGAGCTCAGCCCCCTGTTGCTATGATGACGATGGTTACCAGCCATATTGCACCATCCACCACTAGAAAAAATTAGGGCCAGGCGCCCCTGATCGACCTGACGGATGCTAGTCAGCATGGTTACTGCCCCATGTGCCAATAGGCTAATGACGAGGACGGTTACCAGTCCTTTTGTACCATCAGCCACCCATGGCAGGGGGGGAGTGATGATGTTGGTGTTGACGGCTGCAGCATCGTGTCTATCTGCAGCATTCAGTAAAGATAGGGTGACATGTAAAAGAGTCAGAGGATTGTTTTCCCTTTCGCTTCTGGGGGTGTGTGTGGGGGGTGAGTAGATTGCCAAGCTATGCCCTGACCCACTGCGGACACTGTGTTTGACCCTAGAAGCATTTGGAGCTCAGCCAAGAATGCAAATACTTTTCGGAGGCTGCAGGAACTGTGGGATAGCTTCAGGCTTCCAGTCCATGAGCGTCCATTTGATTCTTTGGCTTTCCGTTACGCTTGTCACGCTGCAGTGCGCTGAGTCCCTGCTATGGTGTCTGTCTGGAGATTTTTAAAAAAGTATTTTGAATTTCATCTTCTGTAACGGAGCGCTGATAGAACGGATTTGCCTGCCCTTACAGCGATCACATCCGCATGGTCCGTGCTGGAGCTCTTTTTTTATTTTGATTTCGGACTGCATCGCCACCCGTGCTGATCGGAGCTCCACGCTGGGCAAACAGGAAATATTCAAAAGTTCGCGGGGCTTTTCCTGTCTACCTGACCACTGCATCCGAGTTCAGATTGCGGTCCAGAGCGGTCACTGGTGTACTGTGGGATAGCTCCCAGAGGCCAATGCCGTCGATCAGCGTCCACACTAACCCTAATCCGATATGTTAATACCGATACTAGCATTACTCCTCTCGTTAGGGAGGAGTACAGAAACCGGTTTAAAGAGCCATTAAAATCGATATAAGGTGCCTCCTAGTGTGGACGGTTGTGGCGTTAAATCGGTTTTACGCTCCTAAAACCGGTTTAAACGCCTAGTGTAGACCAGGCTTCGGTCTTGTCTCAGTGCAGGTGGCTGGACTTGATGACTTCTCAAGGTCCCTTTCAGCCCTTTATTTCTAAGATGAATAATTCCATTCATATCAGCAAGCTAAAACAATTAGAGATATGTCCACCTATATGCTTTTAATTTGATTCAGGCATTTAAAGAAGTGTTTTGGGTAGCTAGTTTTGACTAACCTTCTCACATCCACTCTCACACCTACACTCTACATTTCTAACAGAGAAGGAAATGTGAGTTTTGTTACTTTACTTTTGGTAACTACACCTCTACCCCGATATAACATGACCCGATATAACACGAATTCAGATATAACGTGGTAATGCAGTGCTCTGGTGGGGGGGAGGCAGGGCTGCATACTCCGGCAGATCAAAGCAAGTTCTATATAACGCGATAAGATTTTTTGGTTCCGGAGGACGGCATTAAATCAGGGTAGAGGTGTATTTGAAATGAAAAAAATGAACAAACAAGCTCATTAACAATCACAAAGTTAAAAGAAAAAACAATTTTCAGAATATAGAATATAATTTGTCATCTTTCTGCTTGTCACTAATGATGGACACTGCCTTACGCAAAGTCCCACTTCAAGCATCCTGGATCGGTCCTGGACCCAGGCACCAGTGGTTTAAATCAAATCAACAACAACAAAAAAAAGGTGGAGTCTATAAACATAATAAAAAAGAGTCAAAAAAAGCCCTTGGTCCTCAGGATTTTCATCTCTGTCTACTCCTCTTGTACTTCCAAGGGGTTATAAGTCTCTCAGAGGCAACCTGGTGCTAGCTCCTCTGGCAGAGTGTTGATGCTCTTTTGAAATCCCAAGTTCTTTTGCCCCTTCCCTTCCTGTCCTGCTCCTCCTCCATACATTAGGCTTGCATTCATTAGCTATAGCAGCTGTGTGCTTGTCTCTCCATAATTTGAATGCACTGTTGTTGTAGCTGTGTCAGTCCCAGGATATTAGAGAAACAAGGTGGGTGAGGTAATACCTTTTATTACACCATCTTCTGTAGGTGAGAGACACAAGATTTCCAGATAAACAGAGTTCTTTGTGAGCTGAAGAAGAGCTCTCTATAATCTGAAAGGTTGTTTCTTTCACCAATAGAAGTTGGTCCAATAAAAATTATTACCTCACCCACCTTGTCTGTCTCCATAAAGGACATTTCTCACAGCTGAGCCAGGGTAGGGCTGATTTTGCAGTCTGCAGGCAAGGATGATTCTAAACCCCTTCCTACTTCTATTTTGTATGGGGTTTGTAGACCCCACTCACTACTGTTTACTATGGGTAGCAGTTATATTGCAATTTTGGCATTCCTAGTCATAGATCTAGGACTCTATTGTAATATGCAGAACTTTAGTGGATTCACCATGACTTGTGCCATGTAGTTCCATGCAGCTTTAGATGTGCATACGATATTTGATCTAATGGCCTGTTCTTGCCACAGACTCTATGAAGCTGTGATTATTCTGCCTTTTACAATGCAAGTTGCACCTTAAAGTGATTTAGGTAATTTTAGTACACTTTACTATCAATTTCAGATATTGTGTAGCACATAGTTTTCACCTAATAAAGCGGAGAGCAAATATATATTGGGTGAAATCCTGGCCCTACAGAAGGCAATTACAAAACTCTCATTGATTTCAATTGGGCTAGAACTTCATGCATACGATACCCAGTTTATATATATGGCCTTTTTCTGTTTTCTATAAATATGAAAATAGCTTGGGCAACATTAAAAATGAGAGTATACTACACCAGTAGGATGGTAAAACATTAAAATCGCACCCATTAAAAACTGGCTAACTGATAGGTCTCAAAATGTAATATGAATGGGGAATCGACTTTGAGGGGTGCGTGTTTCTGGTGGGGCCCTGCCGGGATAGGTTCATGGCCTTAAGTTATTCAATATTTTAATCAATGACCTGCAAAAAAACATAAAATCATCACCGATAAACTTTGCAGATGTCACAAAGGTTAGGGGAATAGTAAATAATGACGAGGACAGGTCACTGATACCGAACAGTCAGGATCACTTGGTAAGCTGGGTGCAAGCAAACAATATGTGTTTTAATATCGCTAAATGTATTCATCTAGGAACAAAGAATGGAGGGTATATGTCACAATGGGGGACCTTATCCTGGGAATTAGTGACTATGTCTACACTACGAAATTAAGTTGAATTTATAGAAGTCAATTTTTTAGAAATCAATTTTATACAGTCAATTGTGTTCCCACTTAAGACCATTAAGACCATTAACTCGGTGGAGTGCGTCTACAGTGCTGAGGCTAGCGCTAACTTCCAGAGCATTGCACTGTGGTAGCTATCCCACAGTTCCCACAGTCTCTGCCGCCCATTGGAATTCTGGGTTGAGATCCCAATGACTGATGGGTCAAAAACATTGTTGCGGGTGGTTCTGCGTACATGTCATCAGACAACCATTTTGAGCCTTATTTCCTGGGTTACCCGTGCAGATGCCATATCACGGCAGCATGTCTGGGGCTCTGACCCAGAGTGGCAGTCTGCCTCTCTGGTTTTTTGGTAGGCTTGCCTCAGAGTCTTAAGTTTCACGTGGCACTGCTGTGGGTCCCTGTTATAGCCTCTGTCCTTCATGCCCTGGGAGATTTTTTCAAACGTTTGGGCATTTTGTCTTTTGCAATGGAGTTCTGATAGCACGGATTTGTCTCCCTATACAGTGATCAGATCCCGTATCTCCCGTTTGCTCCATGCTGGAGCTCTTTTGCGATTCTGGGATTCCATCATGGTCACCTTTGCTGATGACATCTGCACTCACCTGCAGATTGCCATTCTGGCCAAGCAGGAAATGAGATTCAAAAGTTTGCGGGCCTTTTCCTGTCTACCTGGCCACTGCATCTGAGTTGAGAGCACTGTCCAGAGCGGTCACAATGGAGCACTCTGGGATAGCTCCCGGAGGCCAATGCCGTCGAATTGCGGCCACACAACCCCACACTACTTCAAATTCGACCCGGCAAGGTTGATTTCAGCACTAAGCCCCTCATTAGGGGAGGAGTACAGAAATCGATTTTAAGAGCCCTTTAAGTCGAAAAAAATGGCTTTGTCTTGTGGATGGGTGCAGGGTTAAATTGATCTAATGCTGCTAAATTCGACCTAAACTCATAGTGTAGAGCAGGGCTCTGAAAAATATTTGGAGGTTGCAGATGACAATCATCTGAACATGAGCTCCCAGTGTGATGCTGTGGCCAAATGAGCTAATGCAATTCTCTCACCACTCCACTTTCCCACAAGGTAACATTATAAGGGTGAACATTTTCCCATTTGTTTGGCTTAACAAGAATATTTAATGAAATAAAAACGTGGAATAGAAAACAGTTTTCAAAATTCTGTATTTGGCATCACAACAGCTCATTTATTACTTCTGTATGTTGTTCCAATATTACAAATCTGTGACAGAGGCTCCCGATAGAAATACTGCTGTACATTTTTAACAGGAAGAGTATTTAACCATTGGAACAACTTGAAATACTGCTGTACATTTTTAACAGGAAGAGTATTTAACCATTGGAACAACTTACCAAGGACTGTGGTGGATTCTCCATCACTGGCAATTTTTAAATGAAGATTGGATTTTTTAAAAAAAAATATGGTTCAGTTAAAAATGAATTATTTTGGGGAAGTTCTACGTCATAGACAGGAGGTCAGACTAGATGATCACAGTGACCTCTGATGGCCTTGGAGTCTATGAAATCAATGAATCTATGAAGAATGGACATTTACCACACCACAGTATTTATCTTTATTGTGGGATTTGTGACTCCCTATACTTCACGTAGGAAATACTGAATTACTCTGTACATTTAACAACTGCCACTGGTAAATCTCCAATTTTTATTGGCACTCACCATAAGATGGACAGGGCAAATAGTAACTTACTGTGATGGGCTGGAAAAGATTCTTTCTCCATTTATGCTTTGGTCATGCTTCCTGCTTCTGAAAATCTCTTTAAGTGAAGGGACCACATTCAGAATGGAATTCTAGTAACTAGATCACTATGGAAAACAAATTTTAGATCACTATGGAAAACAATCTTTCATGAGCTTCTGCTGGAGCAGTGGTTCTCAATCTTTTGTATGGGTGACACTTTTCACATAGCAAGCCTTTGAGTGCGTCCCCCCCTTATAAATTAAAAACACTTTTTTATATATTTAACACCATTATACATTCTGGAGGCAAAGCAGGGTTGGGAGTGGAGGCTGACAACTCGCGACCCCCCATGTAATAACCTTGTGACCCCTTGAGGGGTCCTGACCCCCCAGTTTGAGAAGCCTTGTGCTGGAGCTTTGTAGTAATAAAATCTGAAGGAGGTTCCACTCTATGAGGCTGATGGAGATGTAGTTGGACCAGTGGCTGTGAAGGTAATGCAGGAGCAAGAAGCAGAGTTAGTAGGAATGACTGAAAAGCCAAGGTTTGGGCAGAGGTGGATGGAAAAGCAGGAAAGGTTTTGACATGAATGGGAGGTGGAGTGGGGAAATTTTGTATGTAGTAGAGATCTTAGAATGAACCCCCCCATCCCGAGGAAATGTGGAATAAAGTTTTCATTCATCTTTTCCCTTTATTCATATCAGGCCTTGATGACCTCTCTTAGGGCTGAGATTTGCATCTTGCAGTCCCCCTAAGGGAAGCAGCAGCTTCTAGTTTCTGGGTCCCAGGAGCCGAGCAGGGACTAAATTGTAACTCTGAGAATCACAGCTTAGTCCATTCTTCACCCCTAGTGCCTGGGGGTAGTAAATTACACTAGTCCATTCCCAAATGCAGCTTAGTTTCCCTCCACTTCATTTCAGCTGTGCTGGCTGGTGACCAGCGTGGAAAGGAACCAGAGCTCTGGCTACTCCCCACACTGTGTCCCCACCTGTTGCCCAGAGGTGGCTGTTCTATATCCACATTTGACCTACAATGCAGATAACTCCTTTTTGCCCATTTGCCTGCTAGTACAGAAGTAAAGCCTGGGTCACAGTCTGGTCTTTAGCTTTCTACCTCTTTTATTGGTCATCCAAGAAGCTAAAGTGTACACCAGCAAAGGCACAATGCTTCTAATCTCTATAACAGACAAACACTTACTCAAACTATATCACTGTATATGGGTTTGATCTGGAAGTCAGTGGAAGTTCTGGATACACAAGGAATGCAGGTTCAGGACCTAGCTATGAGATATATTAATCAAATGAGATCTGATTTCAGAGGTGCTGAGCACCCATACTTCCCAAGGAGACAACAGGCACTGAGGGTTCTCAGCACCTCTGAAAGTTAGGACCAAAAGGAACATAAGAGGTAGATTAAGAGATATTTCTATCTGTAAGTCTCCTACTTTTGAATTCTAAGGAAATTCTAGGGGATACATTTCTGTTTTTTATATTTATATGTCCTAATAGGAGATGAGAAATCATGTGACATCTTTATAATCTTAGCTTATTTCAGTGGTATGGCTGTACTTTAACTGTGAACCAGCCCATGACACTGAGCAGAATCAATATGAGCCATCATGCGCAGACACTTTGAAATTCTAACTCTTTATGATTTGGAATCCACTCATTATATCATTGCTGTACCTCAGCTAGATTAAAATTGGTTTTTAATTTAATCTCTTACAGTTACCAGAAGTACTGCTTGCATTATTGCTCATTTCATAGCACTCAACACATCTGCAAGTTTTTCACATAGATCACCTTGTTACCATCTGGTGGCTGTTCATGTTACAGTCTCTGTCTTAGTGGACAGGTGTTCACATTAAAAATCTTGATTATAATATTTTGCTCCCTTTGGACACTCATAGCAATGAGATCCAGAATTGAATGGCCATTGAGACTTCAATAATTTCTCACCTTTAGAGATAGTCCCCACACAACAGGTTTGAGGCAGATTGGCAAGACAGTTGAGAAACTTCCATTGTCACTGCCCATGCATCTATTTTGTGGGAGATTTCCAGAATCATCAAGATGGCACCTTCCATGTGCACTGAATTCAGCTTAAAAAGAATGAGAGACGTTTTAGACATGAGCTCTTGTTGACACTAGCACTAACGGTCCATTTCCCATTCTCTGACATTTGGAGACATTTTTCTGCTAATCAGAGAGAGTGAAGATACTGTCTACTACTGTGTAAAGGTAGGAGGTGCTTTTTTGAACATATAAAGGACTGTGATGACAGAGAAAAATGGATTCTGGTTTTACTTACATAGGTTCAAATCCAAGAAGTCAATAGAGTCACTCTTAAATTGCCCTTGTGTCAATAACATCAGATTCAGAACCTCTAGGTAAGGTGAACCTTGGGAATTTTGCTATGTTTTTGCTGGTGGCCTTTGTGTCTTCAGGAAAGTAGAATCACAGTGTAGGCATCTGTCATTCTATTACAATTTCTGCACTGTGCCTGGGAAAGCAATCACTTCAAATAAAATGTGATACTAAAAAATAAATTAAAAATATAAAACACAAAGCAACAGCTTAGTACCTTACCGTGCAGTCTCTTTGAAACTGCTTTTAGAAATGTGGGCCCCCGCAGGCTCGCTGTTAATTTGTGTATTTTCTTAAGCACATAATAGCACAGACATCTCAGTATAAGACTGGCACTATTCATAAGTTAAGGGAATGAAAATTAAGTTTGTTTTTATTAATTCATGGGGCAACCCATGTCTGGTACGCACAGCCTACGTTTCGCAAGTTAAACACAGAAAAGGAAATACATTCCCTCTTTATTGCTGCAGTTGCTTTAAATTAAAATGCTGAAGAAAGACAATGTTATGTAACACAAAGATTCTTTTATTTCTCTTAACAAGCTTTATGAACATACTGATGTATTTTACAAACATAATAAATTTTATCTGTCAAATCAGTGGGAAAACACAGCCCCAGGGCTCAGTGCTGTGTTGTCTCTGAAATGATACTAGTAAAGTCATACTAAAACTAAAATAAAGCTAAGAAGAAACCTTTTAGTGGGTGTTTACAACATTTTAATACTAATGGAACCATGTTTGCTGCAATTGAAAACAATTTGGTAAAAGCTTGCAGTGCAAAAGGCAATGCATTTTCTTTACACAAATAAAGAATGTAAGATCAAAGGTCAGGAATAAAACTAGCAAAAGCTTTCATTGCTTTTACTGCCACTAAGAGAGGATGATCTAACTTGCATGTCTCATGAAGAAAATGTGCCGGCCACTCTGCAGTTGTTATAGTGTGAAGGAAACAAATGAACAGATGAGTATAAAGAGATGAGGCCTACATATGGTAAGATCTGAGCTTATTCTGCTATTGAGCATTGCAAGGGAGATCCACTGCTGATGGCCAGCTGGGGAGAACACTTGGCCCCAGACTTCCTAGAGTCTCAGTCTGAGCTCTGTCAGCAGCACTGTGCTTGTCAGTCAAAGGTATTATGGGGATTATACAAAAAGAGGCCATGTCTTTGGTGCTAACAAGAATCTGTGCCTTTCAGTGTCCTAAAGACTAGCACCAGGATCTGGAAGCATATTCAGAAATTAATGGGAAAGCTAGTGGAGATCAGAGAAGGCTGTTATGACAGTTGTCTGTCTTGTCTCATAGGTAGGCTGTTATGTCCCCAGATAGCTGATTATAGAGAAAGGTACTTCTGACCAATTCTCTTATCCTAGCATTAGTAATGACTCCAGTAAGACCCAGTACCTGCACATTGTCTTGACAATCAGAGGCAGACATCTTCAATGGAAGGCGATGTCAAGGCTCCTGGTCTTTCCTCAGATTGATTCACATTTCCTGGCAACATCACTTCTATATTGCCCAGACTATCCTTGAGGCATTTAGGTAGTGGTACTTTTCTCGCAAAGGCACTGGAATGTGTATGTGACAATGCTATGTTTCAGAGCAAGATGTAGCGATGGGTGTTATCAGCATATTGTGGGCACTGATGTCCCAGAATCTCAAAATCTAAACTAGTTGTTTCACCTAGAGAGGGGACTGGATTGAGGCTTGCGGCATCCCAGAGGTGAGAGTTGTTCCTCACCACAAATGCTTTGAGATCTCCCCAAGAGAAATGGGTGAAGCCAGCTCAATGAGACTCCTTGCTCTCAGTATCTCATGGTTTCAAAGATTGCTGAGAGATTTTAGAACATTGCCCTGGGATAGTAATTCTATCACTATAATTCTCTCTCAGCACAAGTAATGCTGTTTCAACCTTATCCTGCTTTGAAGCATGATGGGAAGGGATTTTGGAGCTTGCTGGAGGACAAGTTCTGCTGGAACTAGTTGGTACAAATTTCTTAATAACCTTATTAAAAAGTCCAGGCTAGAGGCATTCTGAAGTTCATCTTACTTTTATTTTTATTTTTTAGAGGAAAACTTTTCATTTGGATTACACAAAGTGAAAGGGGTATTTCAATTACATGGTGTAAAAACTTGAAGAATAAACCCAGTATCTTCTTTTCAGCCTTTGTTTTGGTAAATGTCATTTTAAAAAGAATTAATACCTTTACATGTTTAGGGGCGAGAGACAAATACTTCACTGAAACAGTTGTATGAAGCTCAGTTTTCCACCGCGAATTGCCTCTGCCATCTGCAGAGAAATCTTCAAGGCAGAAAGCTGGTAGTTGAGGGAGTTCTGAAATGTACATTCAGTAAGTTAAAGCAGTATAATTGGAGTAGTGTTTGTGTTGCTTGAGTTAGTTTCCTTGTGTTATATCTATTTCTCCACTCTCTGTCTGTCTGGTCTGTTTAGACTGTAAGCTCTTCATGGCAGGGACTGACTCCTGACAACTGAGAGAGAGGAAGGCATGAAAACAGTTTATAAATATTTGAAAGGAATAAACACCAAGGACCAGAGGAATTATTTAGTGTGGTAAATGGCAATTTCACTAGGCATAATAAAATTAGGAAAGGGAAATTTTAGTATGAATATTGAAAGGAAAATTCCTTGGCAGTGAGATCAATTCGATTGTGCAATAGTCTGCAAAACAAATGGTGAAAGCCTCACTACTGGAGCCATTTAGAGTTACAATGGACAGGGAACTGGAAAACATACTGTGTGCAACAATTGTATACTGGCAGTGAGATGGACAAGATGATCCAATAGATATTTTCCTTGAACTTCTATGAAATATTTGTTTAATACTAGAGAGCCTTGACACACACACTCTTTCAAAGTAAAACAACAAGTTGAGCTGTCTCCTTAGTAATGGCAACTTACCAGAAAAATATATGTGGGAGGCAGCGGGGGTAGGAATATGTGAAAGGATGGGAAGGGTTAGACGAGGTATAAATATAAAATTAGCATGCAGATTTAAATCTAGGTACATTATATGAACAAGCACCACACACAAAGAAAACTTATACTGGAACACTACATCAAGAAGCATGCTTCCCTTATCACTAAAGAATAATAGAGTTGCAAAGCTGCTCTGATATTTCTCAGCCAAACTCCCTCATGCAGAGAGACAATGTAGCAAACTATGAACAAAACAAACAGTAAAAACAGGAGAAAACTGTCTGCTCAGGATAAGTCTTGCATTTCTTATGTTCAAATCCAGCCCACGGATCAAGTCCAGGATATGACCAGCTGTATTTGGGATCAGAAAAAATGGTGGGAAATTTGAGGTGGAGCACTTTGATAGATTTTTGGCTATCCTGACAGAGACATTGCCCACGTAAGGGTTTCAACTTCTAAGACAATGAGTCATGGAAACCTAAGCATGTCAAACAGAATCTCTGTCAGTTCCCCTGGGAAGTGTTTGAACCCAGAAGGGAATAGAATGGCTAGTCCATCACAAGGTTTGTTCTGGGCACGTGGTGAATAATGTGCCCTGGGTACGAGGAGTAAGATAACACCAGTCCTGGGTGCTTTATGTGATGCAGACCAAGTCAGGAGAATCATCAGCAACAGAATCATGGATATTTTGGGTGGTATTTTGGATTCCTAGATTATGAGTGCATGAGTCCCAGCAAACAGAATGGCATGTCAATGTGTTATATGAAAATCCAATCAAAATTTAAATTATCCCTTTCACACGGGGCCCTGACTGAAGGCCCTTGGATCCCAGCATATTGTTGTTAGTATTTCCCATCATAGTTGATTGTATGAGAGTCAGTTTGTTTCAGTGCATCTTCTTGTGTGAATGTAAACTCATGAGGGATCTACAGATGAGTTTTGTTTTTGCCGCAGCCTGCTTTCTTTGCTCAGACATCTTTGGCTTTTTGTGTTCTGCTGTTGTCAGCAGGTCTGCTGCAATCCTGATCTGTCAACAGCAGCAGCATCCCATGTGTTTGGGTTGACTTGACCAGCTTTTTAGGTGAGCTTTGAGTGTGTCCTAATATTGTTTTTGCTGGCCTTCCAGCATACATGCTCCTGTTTGCAACTCTCCATAAAATATGGTGTGGGGAGTTGCACATCATCCATATGTATGAGGTGACCAGTCCTTTGAAGTTATGTCTGTATGATTAGGGATTCAATGCACGTCATGCACCACCGGTCCAGGACTTTGATGTTTGGTATCCTGTCCAACCTCTTGATGTTATATATGAAACACAGTATATATTGATGGAAATGTGCATAGAGTTTCATATATAGTGTAATATTTTCTTTGTGGACTCAACTGAATGACTCTTACCTCTCACTTTTTATGTGAATGGATAGAGAAAGTAAGCAAACTAGCTTACAAAGCACCTTTCAGCTGAAGATCCAAAGCATTTTAAAAAGGGAGATGAGTATTACTATTCCTATGTCACAGGTGAGGAGGCTGAGGCACAAAAGGCAAGATTTTAAAGATATTTATGTGTCTAAAGCTGCAGATAGGTGCCTATTGGGATTTTCAAAAGCACCTAGGGACCTAACTCCAGTCACCTACTCCTTTAAAAATGTGTCCCAAAGAGTGTAAGTTAATCAGTTCCTCACGTCACTCCCAGTGAGTCAGTAGCAGAGTTGAGAATAAAACACCAGGGCCCCATTCCATACTTTGGGGTTGAAATCCTAGCTCTATTAAAATTAATGGTAAAACTCCTATTAAGTTCAAGAGAGGCGGGATTTCACCCATGAAGTCAAATGGGGTTTTGTCATTGACTTCAAAGGAGCTGGATTAGGCCCACAAGTCTCCCAACACCAAGAGGGCACCCTGTGCTAATCACTAGATAGCATTGCTTCTCACAGGATGAGAGCAGAAACGCAGCAGAGAAGAATGAGGATGATTTAAAAGTGGCTAAGGAGTCTGGGAGCACCAGTGAACGTCAAGAAAGTAGCCAGAAGGATAGCGAGTATCCTAGAGAACAGGAGTAGCAGTTGTGAGTGCTGGGTAAGTGTCAAAAGGGGAAAATAAGGAGGAGCAGATTGGAATAGTTTCCTTTACAATTTCATTTCTCTAACAGGTTTATGGTTCAGCTGTTTAAATTCACATTGGGCTGAAACTTGAATCACAAGCTGTTAAACATATGCAATAAGGCTTGTATTAAAAATGGTTTAAACCAGACTGGTTTAAAAATCCAGAATAATCACCTCTGATTTTTTTAAATACATTTCAAGTAGAAAGAAAAAGAAAGATAGCCAATAAAAATAGAAACCTCCAGCTTTTGTGAACACATGTTCTGTATTGTGCTGGGGTCATTCATTTTTTGTTCTTTAGTCAAGTTATTTGCCTTTGAAATGTAGCTGCAGTACCTGGGTGCTGGACATTGTCACAAACAATATGCTGTGCCACTGAAGCACTTAAGTGAAGACGCTCCTACACTAACAGAGTTTCTCCCATCAGCATAGCTAATGGCAGTAGCTATGTCAACGGGAGAAGCTCTCCTGTCGACATAGCCCTATATACACGGGAGTTGGGGGTTAGGTTGGTATAATGACGTTGTGGTTTTTTCACACCCCAAGCGACATAGTTATATAGATATAAGCTGTAGTGTTGACCTGGCCTAAGACTCCACATCGCAAACACATTTTAACTGTTTGCTGATACTGATAGGATCTAGAGATGAGACCATTCCATTATTTGAATGCTGCCTTTCTATTGGGAAGCTCTCTCCCACATTTGTAACAGTGTAACAACATAGAGAAGTAATAAACGAGCCGTTGTGATGCCAAATAAAGAGTTCTGAAACAGTTTTCTATTCCACATTTTATTTTATTAAATATTCTTGTTAAGCCAAACAAAGGGAAAAATGTTCACCCTTATTATCTGGAACCTTGTGGGAAGGTGGAGGGGGGAGCATAGTGGTATTGGCTGTGTACACATTCCCAGAAATATTCTGTTCGCACGAAGAGGAGCATTGAGGGATAAGAAGGGGGGAAAGTGGTGGGGCACACCTGACTGCTTCTTTAGGGCTTGATCTTTCACAATTGAAATCAATGGGAGAAATGCCATTAACTTCAGTAGGCACAGGAACAGGGTCTGCATGCATCACCAATTGTTACATGCTGCACATTGTAATCTATAGACTGTTCATCTAAGGGGCCCAGCTAGATGGCCACTCCACTTTCCAGTTGGACTTTGAGGTTCTGGTGGGCACCGTAGCCTGATTCCTTTGAGTCTTGGTTGAAGGCCTACCTTGCAGTTGCATAGTTGCTTGAAGGAGCCCCTCCATTTTCTTTACTTCCCACAGCACACCTATGCATCATGGGTGAGGTTTTCAACAATACTCATCATTAGCCTAACTCTGCTCCAATTCAGTCTGTGATAAAACTTCCATTGACTTCAATGGGAGCAGAGTCACGCCAATGTTGAACACTTGTGAAAATTCTACCCTATTGGTGTAAACTGAAAACTCTAGGACCAGGACTTTGTTTTATGTATATAATACCAAACACAACAAGGCTCTGATTCCTTGTCAGGGCCTCTAGGCAGCACCATAGAATATATATATAAATCCACACAAAACAGGAAGGATGCAGCCATAAGGATCTAACAACGTGACAAAATTAAAGCTAAACACTTTAGCTAAAGCAAAGTTGCTCCATCTCTGCGTATGGGATAAGAATAGGGGTGGGGAGATGTGTGGAGGCAAAGATGGGAAGCAAAGAACAGATGGAGTGTAATGTGTATCAACCACATTTTCCTCCCATCCTCCAGATGGCTCATCTCTGTCTCTGCCCAGCTCACTCCCTGATAGCCCCAGAGCAGGAGGCAGGACTGGCACTGGAATAGAGTTTGTATTCTGGCTCCATGCTGGCTCTGTACGAGCTGGGGAGGCCCCTCTGGGTGGATCCCAAAGGAGAACCAGGCCCTTTATCTTGCCTAAGTACTGCGGTGGCTCAGAACAATGGGAGACCTTAGAAAGAGATGAACAAGATGTCATTATACATAGGCACAAAATATTGAGTCATATTTACAGCGTTGACACCCACTCTTGAATGTAATTGCATTGCTTAATTTTAATTATCATCTACTATTAGGGACAGATTTTAAAAATATAAACTATGTTGTACCAGCAATATATGCAGCTGTAAAGATGTGCAACAATTACACACAAACCAGTGTTTGCACAAACAATTTTTTTCTTATGGGCTTTCTTCTGCAGTTCCTCTTGAACATATTTGGCACACATAGTTTGGATACCTTGTTTGGAAAACTTGGTCATCATTGCAAAAATAGCTTCTGATATAGTATTTTCTTTAATTTAACAATGAGGTTATCAATGAATGTGGGTGCTATGGATCACATTCTCATTCTGCTATACCAATATACACCAGATGAGGACCTACTCCTTTGTCTTTACAAAAAAAATAAAAATGACCAAACACATACCCACTGAAGGGAAGCTAATTTACATAGTAGCAGAAAGCCAGGTGTAGCTTTTCTTTTTGATATGGTGTCTGGGAATATTCTTACAGTTATCTCCAAGAGACAGATAATTAGCTCTGTCATGGCTTTAAAATATTGAGATAAAAAGGGACCTTCTGGAAAAATGACTTACGGCTTTAGATGCAATACATAAATATTCTCATGATGGAGAAATACATACAAAATTACACAGAGACCAAGGCTGAGCTCATTAATCATCTAGCTGAATTTATTTTATTTAGGGCTAACAGGAATTTTAATAAAGAATAGGATGAAGTCAGTGAAAATCCAGGCTTGCTGACTGTGATAATTATGCAGATAGATCTATCCTCGCTTTCTTGACAATACCAGTGTAATTTCTACAAAATCACAATAAGTTGAGAAACTTTTGTTGATTTCTATATGTCATCATATTAGTCAGATCTTTGCTTTTTTAAAAAGATCGATATGTTAATGAACTCAATCCTTCATTCAAACACGAGACAAAAGCTGCAGCTTCATAAGAAATTATAATTGTGATAAAGGCATTATAATAAGAGGGGGGAGGGAACCTCCTGGGGCGAATGAGAACCCTGAGGAATTCTGTGAATAATTTAAAGATCAATTAGCTCCTCATCTGTTAGGAACTTTTACTAATTCTTTGTAGACAGCATGTTTCTTCTTCTGTGCAGACGACAATAATTTCTATATTATTTATGAAAGACAACAAATGAGCTTAGATTTTTTTGGCATGGACTGGTATCATTAATCAGTTGTGACTGTATGATGTAGTTAAAGTCTTGGCAGTTCAACCTAATGTAATTTAACACAGGTTAATTTACCCAGATTGAGTGAGGTTTATGACAAAGTTATTCAAGTGTGTGTGTATGTCAGTAACTATACCCAGACTGAAATGATGCCCTATGTTATGTTGGTGCTTAACAGAAGTGAGAGAGCATAGGAAGGCTTTTCCCTCATGCAATCCACAGGTAAGGATACTCCTATAGCTATATGGAGAATACTAAGGATATGTCTATCTAATGCACCAGCCTACATACCATGCACTGAAGGGGATGCGGTCTGCCTGCTAGGGGTGTGGCCAGCTCCCCAGTGAGTATCCTGTAGTCAATAGTAAGTGCATGTATGGTAGTCCATCTCAAAGACACCATAAACACCTTTCATTGCTTTAAGGAGGCCTACCCTGACCTAATCCATCCTGCAATGGCACAATGGCTCTTGTGCCAGATACATGACAGACACTGTTCTGTTCCACAGCTCCTATAGGATGACTTGTCTTGTTCTGAGTGGTGTGAACTTCTCCATTCAGTGGAATGAGGTGCTAATCTATGTCCAGTGATAATAATTTAAATATCAATATTGTTAACTATTTCATCCCTCCTCTATGAAAGGAGAGGAAGGATCAAGAAGAAACCCAAGGAGTTTAGCAAAGCCCATGGGCATATTCAAGCTCCTCTTAGGGGGTGCCAAACATATTTTGAACATTTGCACAGTCTACTGTGAGGAGCATCTCACTCTGGCAACTCAAATGGCTGAAATTTACACTGTGGATGGAACCTGGAATAATATCACCACAATTCTCTTTTCTGATGGGTACAATTATATCTGTCATGTACTTCTTCAAAAGTGGATGCTTTTTAATGGTAGATTAATTATATTATATATTATATATGTTAATATATATAATTTTTAATTCTTTAAAGACCACAGAAGAAGCTAAGTACATTAACAATAAAAATATTGCAGTTCTTCTGACTCAATCATCCACTACTTTAGAATCATGTAGTACTCTAATGGGGCAGTGTAGCGGGGTGGCTACCCGCTCCTGCCCTTTGGGGCTTTAAAACAGCCCTGGGAAGGGGCTTTTGGCTGGGCTGATTGGGGAAGTGGCTGCAGCTGGGGGCCATGCCCCAAACTGAGCCCAGGGCCTTATAAAAGGCCAGGGAAGCTAGAAGCATAGACAGTCTCTCTCTGCCTTCAGAGGGAGATGGGCCTGGCTGCTGGAAACTAGAGAGAAGGTACCTGAGTGAAGCTGGGGGAAGGCTGAGGAGCTGGGGAGCTCCAGCCTGGAAAGCCCCAGGCTGCAGCCTAGCTATACGCCAAAGGTACTGTGGGTTGCAGAGGGCAGCCCAGGGGTAGGACAAAGCAGCAGGTCCAAACCCTCCTTGCCAGGGATGAGTTGGCTGAGACTGCAGTCTGCCCCAGAGTGTGGGGCTAGACAATGACTGGCAGTAGCTATACACTGAGGCAAGGTGGGGATAGAAGGTGGGGGTTCCCTGGGGAGGGGGAAACCCAGTTACAGGTTAAAGAGGCACCGGGGTCCTGGGAGGGACTCGGGCCAGTGGCAAACAGGTGGATCACCGGCCTGCAGAGGGCGCTCTGAATGCTGGACTGAGCTAATTTCCCAGAGCAACCAGTAGGAGACACCGCAGGGGTGAGTCTGACCCGTTACAGGCAGGATTAAGACAGGAGTATTGGCACCACATTTAATGTATTGGAGAGGTTTGAATTCATTAGGGCTGTCAATTAATCTCAGTCAACTCAAGCAATTAATGCAAAACAAATTAAATAGATTAAAAAATAGTCATGATTAATCACAGTTTTAACTGCACTGTTAATAATAGTATACCATTTACATTTATTATAATTTTTTTATTTTTTCTACATTTTCAAATATTTTGATTTCAGTTACAATACAGAATACAAAGTGTACATTGCTCACTTTATATTATTTTTATTATACATATTTGCACTGTAAAAAGATAACCAAAAGAAATAGTATTTTTCAGCTCACCTCATACAAGTACTGTAGTGCAATCTCTTTACCATGAAAGTGCAACTTACATATGTAGAATTATATAACTGCACTCAAAAACAAAACAATGTAAAACTTTAGAACCTACCAGTCCACTGAGTCCTACTTCTTGTTCAGCCAATCGCTAAGACAAACAAGTATGTTTATATTTATGGGAGATAATGCTGCCTGCTTCTTATTTACAACGTCATCTGAAAGTGAGAATAGGCATTTGCACGGCATTGTTGTGGCCAGCATTGCAAGATATTTATGTGCCAGATATGCTAAACATTCATGTGCGCCCCTTCATGCTTCGACCACAATTCCAGAAGACATGCTTCGATGTTGAATTTTTAATTGCTATTGTATTATTAACAGTGCAATTAAAACTATGATTATTCACAACTATTTTTTATCTTGTGATTAATTTCAATTATTTTTAAAATCATTTGACAGCCCTAGAATTTATTTTAATGGCAGCATGATAGAATCTACTTGGAATGCAAAAAAGATGACACAGAAGGCTATGTCTAACTTAGAAGCTGTTGCAGGCTACCATATAAATACAAGGGCCCAGACTGTAATTTCACACTCAAGATTGCAGTGCAGGAAACTCCAGATAGGATTATGATTTACAGAAACCATTTCTCTCTCAGCTCCCCAGTGCATAGTACAAGCGTGCACACTATCTATCTTTGATGCTTTTATCGCACCCATTGCTGTGGTATCTAAGCATGAGTACCTAACCCTTTGCATGGTGACATCTACTCTCTGAGAGCAGAAATTGCTCTTACGCCTGGTCTTTGTATGGCGGATGCAAAAGGAGGAAAAGCCTCTTGAGAGCAATCTCTCCCATATACTGTACTATGTACTCAGGGCCAGATTTTTAAAAGTATTTGGGCATCTAATTCTCAATGGGAGCTTTAAAAATCTGGCTTAATTCTGCCAATGTTTACTATTTGAATAAGGAATGGTTACATGGGTAAGGTGTTCCATATCTGATCCTTAGTTAAGTATGAAAATCCTTATTATTGTGTAATTCAAAGGATGGAACAATTACCACCCATTATGGCCACTTTCCTATACTTTTGTGGGGTATTTCTTTTATCATTTTTCTGAAATGAGTATTTAAAGAATCAGAGAAAGATACCTCTTCACAATGCTATCATTAAATGCAAAGTATTTCGGGTGAAAATCACACTCCTCACAAGCTCTCATTCTTGTAAACAATTGTCATAGTTCAGAAGGTCAATAATATGTCATTTATTTATGGGACAACATAAGCACAAAAATGTAACATAACATCTTCCATTTCCCTAAATGGGACAGAGGCAGAGGGGAATTACATAGAATGTTTATAATATGGGGGCGGGAGGGGAATAAAGTGTTGTGCTAATTTACAGATGTTGAGGACACCTGCTAATTTATCTTGTAGGCAGGAAGTCTGTGAAGGCTGATCAGTACAGGATTTACAGATTTTAATTATATCCATAGTATCAAAGGCTAATTAAAGTATTACAAATACAGCTATTCCAAACAATTTCAAGCAATGCATTCATGGGGAAATTTTGAACACAGGTAAGACAGCTGCAGCCAATTTCTAATCTTGCATTCCTGTAGTCTTTATTTTGCCAACGTGTGAGAAAAAAAATCTCTACTTGCTAATTGCAGGTAAATCTGCAGTTATAGAAATGGTTTGGCACCCCGCTGTGAACCTGATGTTGTATTACAGCCAAAAGGTAGTGTTTCTTTGATTGAGAAGATGAATAATTTAGTTAAAGATGTAGTAAAAAGAAGTGGTAGCTTACCATTGGCCTTTTTTAACATCATCTTTCTGGTTAGCAATTTCAATATTTAACTCCAGAATAGTAGCTTAACTTCTGCTCTCTGCAGAGAAATCTCTAGGCTTTCCACTCCACCATAGTAAGCTTAATAGTTCTACCTAACTAATCTAATGATAAAGGTTCTATCTTAAAGAGTATGTGTGTGCATTTTTATATATGTTGTGTGTTTATAATAAAAACCTCCACGACTCCGAATGGAAAGGATGAGGAAAAAATGATAAATATAAATTAATCAAGCAAGACATAGCTCATAATATCTATATATGTGATAACTATACTTAGAGATCAGTGTAAGGGATATGAGGAATTCAATTCCTCCTTCTTTATCTATGATCTTATGTTTTGCTCAACGGATGTAGGGTACTGTTAGTCATTTTTCCTTATCATTTTCACTGGAATAAAAATTAGGAGGATAACACTAGTATAATCAGGAAAATTATCAAGTCCCATTTACCACCTACAAAACAGTGGATCGCAAGCTTTAAAGTCATCTAAAGAAAATGATTGCTGTACATTAAATATACCCTCCAACCTAGATATCTGTCCTCTGATAAATAATTTAGGAAACATTATCACCCTGCACTTACATATAAGTAAAATGTAACCATAGAGATTCCAACAAACTGAACAACGGGAGAGTTAACTCCAAGAAAGTATAAACTATCACAGGAAGGTTATATCTATATGGCCCACAAGGCATGAAGAACCCTCCATTGGGGAGCCAGGCTTGCAAATTGTGGAGGCCTCAGGTTGTTGGTTTGGAGGACATCACTGAAGTTCTTTGTGCTTTGTTTTATGGATGCTGGGATTGATGATAGCATGTAATGCTGTCCTGGAACTGATGCTGTTTCTATATGCACAGATATCTCTCTGTTAATAGCTAGGATATACTTTAGCCTATTAGCTCCAGTTTAGAGGAGGAAAGCTGCATGGATCCAGGGACAAAAGAAATGGAGAAAGAGGAAAAAGTGTTTTTTTATCAACCTTATCTATTCATGGGCTGAGGGAGAAATAACTACATCAGTTGTCTCACTAAGACTGTATCTACTGGCAAGGCAACCCAAGTAGTATGGGTTAGGTAGAGTAAGTGAACTTAAGACATATAAGAATGTCCATAGATGAAAAAGAGAACATGACAGAAAGAAAAGTTGTGTAGGTCCTGACTTCATATGGTTTACCTGACTGATACTTCTTTAATCTGTCTTTCACTCTATGAATTTACAAATGGTGACCACTTGTGGTGAGGAGATATCCCACTGCATGTGGTGTACAAAAGAATTTCTGAATTCTGGCCATTTTTAAAATTCATGCTGAATAGAAATAGGCATACATCTAATATTCAGAATCATGATCCCAACCAGCATATGAACCAGTTTGGTCAAGAAGACTATCAAGGAAAAAAATATAACTTAGAGTTATTTTATTCAGGTAAAATATTTGGGAAGAGGCTATTTGATTTATATATTTAAAAATTGCCCTATTCTAGTCTTAATGTATGATTTTTATGTAAGCAGGGTCTGAATGAGCTCTCCATGACAGCTAGCTGAGGAGGGAAAAAGTCTTCAGGACTGAACTGTATTTACATGAACACACCCACTCTGTCTAGGTATCCAGCAGATAGAGCTGTGTTGCCAAAATGATCAACTTTGGCTGGTGCTGAGTTACAAATCACTTCAGTACTGAATGCAGGGTAATGGAAATGTTGTTACCCTTATTGTATGAGTAAAGGGCAGCAGAACTGTGCTTAGCCTGTCCTGATTGAGGTGTCACCCTCAACTGAACTGAACTTGCTAAGCCGGTACCTTGCATACCAGACCCCTGTGGTATCCTGTGTGAGAGAGAAGGGGCGGGGACAGGTGTCCCTGCTGGGAGATGTGGGCTCTGCTTAAGAGTCCTAGGCCTGGTTTATCCTGCCCTTCCAAGATAGAGCTAATTAAGACTCCATTAGGAGTCTTTTGTTTTGTTAAGTGATCACTAGAGCTGAAATCACTTGTAGGACAGGGTTTCTGACCAGCCTGTTTCAGCAATGAAGTTCCCCCAGTAAGAGCTGAAAATCACTAAGAGCTGGCTGGAACCTCAGGAGACAGAGCATACTCCAGAGGTCACAGTAGAGAAGCAGGTGGCAGCAGAAAGTGACAGTCTGCATCAGTGACGACTGGCAGGGTGGCCAGAGGAGCAGCTGGCAGGGCAGCCAGCAGAACACTGACCAGAGGAACAGCAAGCAGCTGGTAGGGTGGCCAAAGGAATGGTGAGCGGCCTGCACAGTGGAGCAGTGAGCAGGGTGGTGACACCAGAGCATGTGGTTGGATGGTGGAGCAAGCAAGGTGCCTTTTCCCCACACTAGGGTTGGAAGGGAACTAACACATATGCACCTCTGAACTCTGGGCTTTCAGTGACCAAGGACAACCACTGTGAGTGGGGTGTGGTGAGGAAGCAGAGGGGTACGTTAAAGGAACTTTTGGTTGTAGAACTCAAGAACCTGAAGCAAAATACAATGCCCAGCATACTCTGGGGTGGGTATTTTTTGCTCAAGGTTTTATGTTAATTAATCTTGCTTGCAGCATTTTACATATTTAATGCCGGGAGACTTCCCTCCTTTCATTAAAAGTTTATTTTCTTCATTCAGACTCTGTGCTTGTGAGAGGGGAAGTATTGCCTCTCAGAGGCACCCAGGGGTGGTGTGTCATTTCCCCAGGTTACTGGGTGAGGGCTCGAGCCAGTTATGTATTGTATTATTGAAAAGGAACCCCTAGATATTGAAACCGGCCCTGGTTGCCGCCAACTCCACCTGACAGAAAGGTTACATTTAATTCTGGGCCTCAGAAGTGAAATACAAATTTTACCTGTCTAAAAACTAAAGAGTCTAAAAAGGAAAATACTTTCACGCATTATAACATTTAAAACTTTATATTTTAAATGAATGTATAATTTCCAAATGCTCGTACTATTAGAGCATAAATACCATTGAATGCATTCAATATCCAGTACTCCAACTTCAATTGAAATAACTAAAATCTGTCTCCTTTTGCATGAATTATCAACAGAAAGGATTTAAAAAACATTTTTTGTGTGTGAAATACATTATCAGAGTAGTTCAGAAGCTACCAGCTTTACTATAAAAGCAATTGCTCTGTAATAATTTCTGCTACCAGAGAAAATAACTGTTTTTAGAATACAAGAGTGGACAATAGAAGCAGCATCAACATTTGCTTAAAATAAATGTTAACACTGGAGATTTGAATCAATGAAATGACCAATTGCATGTTCCTTCCTTATGGATAATGCAAATAGCATCCTTTGCTTTTGGAATAGCAACAGTATATTGTATGTCAGAGTGTATACTAGCAATTTTACATCTTATATAGATTCTCTTTGGCTGAGTTTGTCAATTTTATTGTTCACTATTGCATTGCATTTCCCTTCATTTTGCTTTCTGAAGCAGTTTAATACATTTTTGGTCAGCACTCTGGAATTAAAGATGTTATATAAATAAATCCAATGCAGTGACACCAAACAGGAACCCTGTCCCTTATTACAGTGAATGACCCTTATTTTAGACACAGATTTACGTGTGACTTACACAAAGTGAGTGGCATCTGGATCTTTATTACAAATTATTGACCTCAGCAATGCTGACTCATGAAACTGAGAATGTAACTAAATTTATGTTACAAAAATGATTCCCACAATGCTCAAAGTTTCCCGTGCTAATCTTGCGCATGTGCCCCTTAGTTCTGGTCCTAGTCCTGCATAATTTGTGTCCCAGACTTTGGCCTTGGCAGAGAGCTATGTTTTGGAGGCTTTTGTCAAACTAAGGTCCTGCAGCATGTTCCTGGCAATTTTGCAAGGTTTCATTAATCAAGCAGTGGTATGACAGCTGCTGCACTGTGTCCAGTTCTGGTGTCCATAATTCAAGAAGGATGGTAATAAATTGGAGAGGGTTCAGAGAAGAGCCACAAAAATGATTAAAGGATTAGAAAACCTGCCTTATAGTAATAGACTTAAGAAGCACAGTCTATTCAGCTTAACAAAAAGGTTAAGGGGTGATGATGTCTATAAGTATCTATATGGGGAACAAGTATTCAATCTAGCAGAGAAAGATATAACATGATCCAATAGCCTGAAGTTGAAGCTAGACAAATTCAGACTGGAAAAAGGGCGTACATTTTTGTCAGTGAGGGTTATTAACCATTGGAACAATTTATTAAGGGTCATGGTAGATTTTCCATCACTGAAAATTTTAAAAATCAAGATAGGATGTTTTTCTAAAATATATGCTGTAGGAATTATTTTGGGAAAGTTCTGTGGCCTGTGAGATACAGGAGGTCAGACTAGATGTTCACAATGGTCCCTTCTGGCTTGGGGAACTATGAAAAACTAGAGTTGGCAACACTGAAGTAATTCCTATGTTCCTAAGCGCCATTTACCAGCTGTGTTCTAGCAAGTCTAGCTATTATAGGAGCAGTATCTCCCCAAAAGAAGCTTGTTATTATAGACTTTTACTGTTACTAGTTGCCTTCAGAAATATTGGACCATTTATATATAAAACTATAAAGTTTCTGTCTAGTAACACACAAATTCATCCCTGTTACATAAGTATCTGGTGATTTCCAGGGTAGGTGGAAAAAAGGTGAGGGGGGAAAAATGCACCAGAACTTTGAAGAGGCTGACAGGAAGATGGTGGTGATGTGAACAGAAATTGAAAAGGGAGGCAGAAGGGAAGGCTTTGGAGAAAAGATAAGGAGGTTAACAATCACCATCATGAACCTGAGCTGGCAGTGAGACATGCTGGATTAGGGGCCAGATATCTGGGTGGTGAAAATAAAAATGGCTCCACCAAAATAAATGTGGTTGCTCCCATTTACAGCAGCTGAGTATCTGGCCTAGTATAACTCAAAGACAGACTAGACAGAAGGGAAGATAGCAGGAGTGGTACATAATATACCAGAGTGATATTGAAAATTTATTAAGATTGTCTGCCACTTCTAGACTAGCCAGTTCAAGGACTTTTATTTCTGATATGAGAAAGCAGAAATTAATTTTAATTCCTTGGTTTTAGGATTCAATGAGCATTTTATCTCAGCATCCTCAATTTCTGTTTGTACAAGATTACCCAGTAATTCATGAGCAGGAGGTAAGCCTGTTTGCTGTGATACATCAAGAACACTACAAACCATACAGTATTATGCTCTCCCTCAGGAGCTGGCTTGCTGCCATTTGGAAATTCTGCAGATGCTACTTCAGATACTCTTTTTATTTCAGTTTCACTCCTAGAGGTTTTCCAGGTTCATCATGATAAACCAGACATATAATACCTGATCAGGGATGAGTAAGGTTATGTCCACACTTGTGTATGTTTGCAGTTTCTTGTCTGTGTACTGCTAGATTGTGTACCCCATGCCCACACAGAGGGTACACATATGTTGTGCTAGGCACTGGTGTGTGCTGTCCACACCACTCCTTTTTGGTATGCTATGTCAGCGCCAGCATTTAAGGGGCGATATCCCACAGTCCTGTACATCACAGGAGACATTCTAGGAATGGCCTTGCTGCATGTTGCTGGAACTGTACACCACTCTCACAATGGCAATTTGACAATGGCAGCTCCTTGTTATCTCTCCCTTCTGCCAAACTGCATTAGAGATGTGGAGCAAGCCCATGACTATGTTCTGCTCCTACACAGGGGAAATGTTCATGTGGTGCATTACTGAATGTTGAATGGAATTGGTCCAGAGAGATTTCAGACTCAGTGGGCATGAAAATGCACTTATGTCCCATGAAACAAATGTTTTGAATGGTGGGATCACAGCAGTATGGCCATGGGTGGTCCGCCGCTTCTGGTCCCAAAGAACCAGCCTGGTGTGGTGAGCCTATATTATCTTGGAAACCTGGGACGATGACCAGTAGCTGCAGAATGAGGAAGCAGACCTTCATGGAGTTGTGTGAGCAGCTTACACAAACCCTCCAGCACCAGACCACTGGAAACCCATACCTGTGCAGAAGCAAGTGGGTATTGCCCTTTAGAAACTGGCAAATGACAATTACTAGTCAGTTGCAAGCCAGTTCAGGGTTTGGAAGTCAACTGTTGGGGCAGTGAAAAAAAGGGGAAAAAATTCTGAGAAGTATGCCCAACAGTTGAAAATGTTGATATAATCCAAGGCCCTGATGGGAAGAGAGAAGCATCTCTATTTAGAATTTCTACAGGGAATTATGGGTTAAATAGTAATTTAGTTCTATTTAACATGCACAAAGGTGGATTATGTGTAACATGTAAGGTTTAGGAAATAACAGATCATCTCATTTGGGATTGTATAGACTGTACCAGTGAAAGGAGGCGTTTATATAGAAAACTCAGAGGCTTTAAATTAACAGAAATTTTTCTTCCAATATCTATAAGAAATACAAGGAAAATGGGGCCAATAAAAAAAGCTCTTCTGCAATTCCTTAAAAATACCAGGAAAGGTGCAAGACTCTAAGTCATGAAAAAGATACAAAGTACAGTGCATGGTGGTCATATAGGTTCAGGATGTGAACCTGCAGAACCAAAGAAGAATGGGGCTGGAAGGCCACTCAGCTGGCTTCTGGGGGCTTGGCTGTGATTGGGCAGCTCCAGCCCCTGAGAGTCGGACTGTGATAGCGCTGGAGTTGCTGAGCCAGGGATTGGTAGGCTGCTGGCAGGCTGAGGCTTTGGTTGACAGGCAAGGCAGAGTGAGAGGGAAGAGATAACAAATGAAATGGAAATCAGGCTAGACAATGAGACTAAGGAACGCATTGAGGAAGACTGGTTGCCAATCATGAAAAGGAAAAGGGTAGATTCTCTGAAACCAGAACAACGGACACCCAATAGGAGGACAGGAGCACAGACGCCAGCTTTCTCCTTTCCCTAGGAGTGCTCAATCCCTGCACAGCCCCAGGACCTGCCCCCACTCCACCTCTTCCCCCAAACCTCCACCCCCACCCCAACTCTTCCTGTCCCCATTTCTCCCCAGGCCCCGCCCCCACTCCACCCCTTCCCTCAAGGCCCTGTCCCTGCCCTGCCCCAGACCCACCTCTTCCCACCCAGTTCCGCCCCCTTCCCTGAGCACGACCCATCCCTGAGCCTCCCCTGGAACAGAGGAGGAGGAGTTGAATGGCAGGGCCACCGACGTGTGGGAGGCACTGGCTGCCGGTGGGTGCTAAACACCTGCTAATTTTTTCCATGGGTGCTCCAGCCCTGGAGCACCCATGGAATCGGCACCTATGGACAGGCAAGGGAAATTAGGAGAATTAAATAGTAGTAAAATCCCTAGGTAAAGACATAAAGATAGGGGATATCAAGCCCCTGAGGACTGCAAAGTGAGTCCAAAAAATGCTGGGGATAGTAAGATCTAAGCAATAACCTTGTTAGTGGAATGTAAAAACAAAAAACAAATAGGGAAATTCCATAAGACAAAGATGCGATGTACAATAAAAATAAGCTATCAGATACCCAAATTCCTCACAGGAACAAGATGGGTAATATATGCCACTTGAAATGTCAGAAGAAGAAATAAAGAAAGGACTAGATGAAGATAAGGTGATAACTGCTAAGAGGCTAATTAGCAGAATGCGGTGATAGCAAGTCCTCCAGACCTGTGCTGGTCATATTTAAGGGAAGAATGCTACCAGACTGAGGCCTGGTCTACAATAGGAAATCAGGTTGATAAAACTATGTCATTCAGGGATGGGAAAAATCCACACCTCTGAGGATTTTTAGTGTAGCCATTATAAGTGTAGATGTGATATAAGCTCTATATTCCTCCTCCTGTGAGATGCTACAGGTGCCAAGGATTTGGTCACATAGCAAATAATTGTAAAGGGAAAATACAGTGCATTAAGTGTTGAGGTGAACATTCATATGATTGTGAGGAAGGGACAGAACTAAAATGTTGCAACTGTGGAGGAAAACAGATCAGCATATAGGGGATGTACTGAGGGAATGAGCTAGAGAAATAAAAAAACCAAAATTACTAATAACATCTCATATGCAGAAGCTGCTAGGAAATGCCTAAAAGGAAAAAAAAAAGAGGAAAAAAGGAAATCTGATAAGGGGAAAAGGAATCGCCAGCAACAAATTCATAGGAAGGAAGTAATGAATGATATTGGGATAAAAGGAGATGACATACTACTTACAGAAACAGAAGGATTCATTGAGTTTATGACTGAAGTAATACATTGTACATCTCAAACAGGAAAGAAAACAGAATATGAGAATTGTAATTAAAATAGCTGAAAAGTACCTATGGGCTAGCAACCTATCAGGTGAATAACTTCATACTTTCCTAAGGGAAGGAAATATTGAAGGTTAAAAGAATGGTGGTGACTACTCTCAGCTGGAATGCCTGTAGTGCATAGGCAAGAATTAAAGAAAAATGATACAAAAGGAAAGCCTGATATAATATGAACATAAAAGACTTGATAATTGGCTATGAAATCCTGGGATATGGCATATATAGACATAATAGAGAAATAGGAAAGGCTGGGAGTGTTTGCCCCTTTGTTAAGAAGAACCTGAATTACCTTGAAGTAGAAGTTAAAAAGCTAAATATTGAATATAAAGCTATTGAGACACTGATTCAAAACAATTCTGAATCTCTAAGGCTTTATAATGTTTATAACCCATTCAGGAAACTAGCGGCTATGGACTGGAAAGAATTAATTGCAGATGTCACATGCCTGTTCATTATCTGCAGTGATCTGAATAGTCACAACAGATTGTGGGGAAGTAAGAAAAATGATATAAACAGAAGATGTCTAGAGCAATTTTGGGAAGACAATAATTTAGTAATATTAACTGATGGAGCACCAACCCGGCTGAATGCAGCACACAGAAGCCTCTCTTGCCTGGATCTGGGAATAGCTTCTAGCACTATAGCAAGTAAACACAGCTGGGAAATTTATAGAAAGGAGGCAATGGGTAGTGACCACTTCCTGACGTTAATTATGTATCAAGGAAAAGGAAATACCAAAGACGAGGATAATATCTCCACTTGGAATCTAACAAAAGCAAATGAAAAACTCTGTAGAAACAAAAGTGAGGAATGTGAGTGAGCAATGTACACATGAAGATACTGAGGAATTATGTTGTAATCAGAAAGACAGACAGCCTAGCTATTCCTAGGATACCAGCACTACTGAAAGACAGGAAAAGTGCTCCATGGTGAAACAAGCAAAGTGAAGTGGTAATTAGGGAAAGGAATAAAGCATAAAGACAGCAAAAAATTCCTTAAATGGCCAGGACATAATGAAATATTAAAAACTAAGGCAGTTGCACAAAGGGCTACAAAAAGGGCAAAAAGAGAAAGCTGGAGAAAATACTGTGGGAAAGTAAATACAGATACCAATACAGCAGAGGTATATAAACAAAATTAGAAAAATGAATGGAATAAGAAATAACAGAAACATAATGCCAAGCCGGGCAGTGCAGGGCCTGGAGTAATAAGCTCCAGCAAAGAAAAAAATGGAAATTCTAGCCACCATGTTTCAAAATGTCAATAAGAGAGAGGCTCAGAAGACAGAAATTAGGGCGAGGAAAAGAACATTCATTAAGGATAATTATGAGATGGTGAAGAAGTGGAAGAAGGTTGTGGATATAATTTTAAATGAAAATTTTAGTATGAGAGAACTCCCAGAAAGCAAAAATAAGGAGCAAAAGTACCACATCAGCCAAGGATAAAATAAGCTTTGAAATGCCTCAACACTCAAGTGAAAAAAACTTCAGAGTGATACTAAAATTATATAATATGGTGAATAGATGAAATATCTAAGGACTCGAAACATGCAATTATTGTGCTAGTGAGGAAGCTGGGTAAGTTGAGATGAGTGCACAAGGCATACAGACTGACCATCCTCACAGCACATTTAGGTAAAACCACGGAAAGAGCAGTAATGGAGAGATTATTAGCATACCTAGAAAATAATTGATTAATAGGTGAAATGCAAAGCAGGTTCAGAAGAGGCAGAAGTGTGATTGATCACATTGTAAGGATAGAGACAGAAGAACAAAAAAACCCATGAGAACCAAAGAATTCATGATAGTCACCTTCCTGAACATAGAAAAAGCCTACAGTGTGTTATGGAGAGAGGAACTACTTCATAAAGTGGCCTTCATGGGTACTGTAGGAAAAACATTCAGCTGCATAAGGGACTTTTTAAGCAAAAGAACTATGCAAGTCTGAATAGGAAACCTTTTTCCAACATATATTCCAGGTGTGGCCAAACTTTTATAGTTAATGTACATCTCCTAGAGCCCACCAGGCCCCACCACCTTCTCCACCCCACAGACTGGCAGTGGGGATGCTCAGGGCTTCTGCCCTGACTCTGGGCACTGAAGCTCGGGCCTTCAGCCCTGCAAGACACACCTGCTGGGGCCCCTGTGGGGCATAAGCCCCAAACCCCACCACCCTTCCACAGGGCAGAATCCCTGCGCCCCGGCAGCATCCCTGGCTCTCGAGGTTATGAAGATTACCATATGTGGCTCAGAAGGTAAGTAAGTTTGGCCAACCCTGACATATTCAATTGCAAATGGAACTCCACAAGGTGTGTAATTAGCTCAACCCTCTTTAACATCATAATAAATAACCTCTCCCAGGAAATGCATACAGGAATAGGGATCACATTATTTATTGATGACTGTGCAATATGGACCAAAAGCAGAAACCTTGAAAGCATCACCAAATGAACCAACGATATACTTAAAAGAAGTGCAGAATGGGGAAACAGATGGGGCTTCCGATTCTCCATAGGCAAAACTAAGAGAATGATCTTTCACGAAAGGAAAATCCAAAAAGATGTAAAGTTATATCTATATGACCAACAGCTAAATATAGTGAAAATTTACAAATTCCTCGGTGTGGTATTTCGTAACATGCTCTCTTGGAGGGACCATATTGGAAAATATTAAAAATTAGTGCAAAGGTAGAATTGATTTACTTTAAAGTATTTCTGGAACATTCTGGGCTGTTGGGTAAGAAAATGATGGTAATGTTATACAGAGTGCTAATTAGCAGGAGTGGCGATTTATATGAGCCTGTGGTGCCTGTGCTCCAGCAAATTCATGGCCCAGGAGCCCAGCTCCACCAATGTTCGGGGCCGGGTCTCTCCCCTGGCCCCACCTGCCACTCCGCGCACATCCCTGCCACTCTGCGCTGTGCTCCCTCGCTGGCCGCTGCTGGCTACAAAAGGGAGTAGTGCTGGCAGCAGGCTGAGGTGGCGGCTGCATAGAGGAAGGAGGGGAGGAGGCGCATACGTGATGGCAGCCCTCCCCCTGCCTGGCGCCCACCACAGGGGAGGTGAGGGGGTTTTCTGGACCTGAGAGGGGTATGGCCCCTAGAAGCACATGCAGTAATGGTGCCAGTTGAGTGTGCTGCCTGGGGGTAGAGGGCTTGAGGAACTGTGGAGTCCTCCTCTCTGGCCCCAGCCACAGGGCAGCCTGCTTGCACCCCAGACTCCTCATCCCCAGCCCCACCCCACTGCAGAGCCCATACCCACAGCCAGAGCCCTCACCCCTCTCCCTCAGCCCTGAGCCCCCTCCTGCACTGATCCCCTGCCCCCGAATCCTCTGCCCTAGCCCTGAGCCCCTCCCACACCCCAAGCCCCTCATCCCCAGCCAGAGCCCTCACCTCCCCGCACACCAACCCTCTGCCCTAGCCCTAAGCCCCCTCCCACACCCCAAATCTTTCAGCCCCACCCCATTAATTTTGTTATGTGCACCAATATGCAGGTGCAGAGGGGCGGGACTTGGACCCATTCTAGGCACCACCAAAAATTATACAAACCTGCTGCACCTGCTAATTAGACTAATTATTGAATATGGATGGGTCAACCGCAAACACAAATCTGAGAAAACTACACTATATCCAAGCACATTGCAGCATACTTTAAGGGCCCAATTAAGTGTCACAATCTCTACCTCCTACTACAGAAAATAGCACAGAAGCACTGCAGAATACCAGGCACACTAAATACTTGACATAACTCTGTCGTTACTGACATACACAAACACATTAATAAATATAATAAAATTATACTATTCAACCATATAAAAGTCAAATACTGGGCAAATTACATAAAAGTAATCATATGGAGGTTATAAATGACAATGAACAGTGAGGTCAGATATATTATTATAAGATTCAGATTCAATATTCTCCACCTTATTACAAAGTAGCTGACCTTAGTGATACTAGCAAATAAAATTTATGGTTTTCAATAACTCATATGATTCACTTGCAATGCCTCAGGCTACACAGACCCATATTTTTATACTTTTTACACAGGTTAGTGCAATAAGCAAATGACCTATCATTGCCTGGATGAATACAGAGCAATGAAATAGTGTTGATACCCTGTTTAATAAAATGTTTGATGTTTTGACGCATTTCATTTTGTGCCAAGTGAGTGTCAGAGAGAAGTGAGATGGCCAAAAGCAGAAAATTATGTATATACCTGACATTTTTCATGCTAATTTTATATTTTTTGTGTGTGGTTGGAGAAATGGTTTCTTCATAGACTTTTAAAAAGTCCAGGTATTGTCCCTGTAAAGACTAGAAATGAGAAAAAGGTGGGATAATTTTTTTTCCCCAAATCTCAGTACTCAGGGCTTGTCTTTGCAAAATTCATGCCAGCTCCTAATTAAGTCAATGGAAAGGTTCCCACTGATTTCAGTGGGAGTTGGATTAGGCTTTTTGTATTCAGGCGCCAAAAGCTTCCCATGATTTCTCCATGAAATACCTGTATCTCACTACTCTTCATAGCTGTAAAGTGGTGTTGGGTGCCAAAGATTGTGGGCAAGGGTGTTGATGGCATTGCTGGCTGATGGTCATGTCCAATCATGCCAAATCGTATAAAATTCTCTCACTTGGAATTTAACTATTAGATTGACTTATAAATTGTTTATGGTGCACATGAATGTGGAGATGACTTCATTTATGTACTAGGAAAAATAATTCAAAAAAGGGGGTAGAAATAAAGTCAACACCTTCCTTTCAGTCTTCCAGTATGTCCTGCCTATCTGCATCTGTACCCTAGGGCCTGAGATTGTCATATATCCTCAACAATCTTTTAAGTCAATCGGAGTTGAGGGTGCCGTACACCTCTTGAGAGAGATTCAGCAGCTCATAGGAAGGGAGCCTCAGACTATAAACGCGCATCTCGGGTTGTGTTTGCTCTTGTACATCTCAATCCCCAGAGTTGGTACTTAATAACCTAATAAATAGTACTAATGAATTTGATAGAGCACAATTGACAGTGTGTCATATGGAGATAATTGCATTTTGTATTTAAATTGGAGTGATTTATAAATCCCATTTCATTAATGTAACTGATTGACAACAGACATTCAACCTGATGTAAAATGAGTTGGCAGTCTCCATGCAGCTCTTATTGGATAGCTGTCTGTGTCACAGAAACAATCTCCAAAAGGACAATGACTGGCTACCCCATTGACAGTCTCAGGAGACAGGCCAAGGACTGGATGGCATTCTCATGCCCAGAGGTGGATCCTCTAGAACTGCCTGGGGCATACTGATGAGGGCGGTGTGTAGAACAAAGGTGGGCAAATTACAGCCTGCAAGCTGTTGTAAGCCGGCCCTTGAGCTCCCACTGGGGAGCGGGGTCTGGGGCTTGCCCTGCTCCAGCGCTCCAGCTGGGACACAGGGTCGGGGCCACACCATGAGGCTCCCGGAAGCCATGGCATGGCCCCAATCAGGCTTCTACGTACTCCAATAGCCCCCTCCAGCACTCCAATGGGAGCTGCAGGGGAGGTGCCTACAGATGGGGCAGTGTGCAGAGCTGCCTGACTGTGCCTCTGCATAGGAGCTAGAGAAAGGACATGCCACTGGTTCTGGGAGTCACTTGAGGTAAGCGCTGCTGGCAGCCTGCACCTCTGAGCCTCTCCCCACGCCCCAACTCCCTGCCCCAGCCCTGATCCCCCTGCAGCTCTCCAAACCCCTTGATCCCAGCCCGGCAGGGGCGGCTCTAGGAATCCCGCCGCCCCAAGCAGGGCGGTGCACCGCAGGGCGCGCTCTGGCGGTCGCCGGTCCCGCGGCTCGCGGGACCTCCTGCAGACGTGTCTGCGGAGGTTCCGCTGGTTCCGCGGCTCCGGTGGAGCATCCGCAGTCATGCCTGCGGGAGGTCCACCCAAGCCGCAGTACCAGCAGACCCTCCGCAGTCATGCCTGCGGCAGGTCCACCTGTCCCGCAGCTCCGGTGCACCTCCTGCAGGCATGACTGCGGAAGGTCCGCCAGAGCCGCCTGCCGCCCTGCCGGCAAAAGGCCGCCCCAACCGCGCGCTTGGCTCGCTGGGGTCTGGAGCCGGCCCTGCAGCCCGGAGTACCCTCCTGCACCCCAAACCTCTCATCCCCAGCTCCACCCCAGAACCTGCACCCTGAACTGGAACCTGCACTCCCACCCCAATTTTGTGAGCATTCATGGCTTGCCATACAATTTCTATTCCCCGATATGGCCCTCGGGCCAAAGTTTGCCCACCCCGGGCATTGTTTGCACTCAAACTGTCCCTGTTTAGTGAATAAAGAATTTGTTCAGTATTATCACATTTCAGCAGGATAAAATTCAGCATAATAAAAAACCCAACTAAAAACCTAGAAGGAAAATTGGTTAAAATGTAATAAAATGAAATGAATGAATGCTGTTCCTCTGAAAAAACTGGTAATGAAAATCCCCTGGGGTGAGATCAACGTCTAAATGATAGTTTTCCACAGTATAAAAAGGTTTGTAAGTTATTACTACTATATTAGTTATTAGAATAAATAATAAAGGAATCAATATGTAAGCACTTAGATGTGGACATTATGTATCATAAGCAATATATGTTCATAAAAATCAGACTATCCTAAACAGTGCCAATCGTTTCCTTTAATAAAATTACAAGCTTGATGGACAAAGGTGATGCAATAAATTAAGTTTACCTACACTTTGGTAAAGACTTTGTATTTGAGTTCTACACTAAGATCTAAAATTAGAGGGATGCTGAGCATGGATACAAATGTGTCTCATAAATCAGTAACAAAAAGAGTAATTTCAAATGGGGAAAGGTTAGAAGCTGATTAAACACAGGGTTCTGGGTTAGGACTGATATTCCTGCCATCTTTGTTAATGATTGAGAGGACAAAATAATATATATTTAATCTATGGGTTTGAGTCTTCTCTCAAACACAGTGATGTAAATCAGGAGTGACTCCAATGAAGTTACACTGGTGTGAAATTGTGGGATCAGAATCAGGTCCTGTCTTCTGGCTTCCAGGCTACGATGGCATATGAGAGAGGGATGACAAGCAGGACTGATGAAGTGAGAGGGGAACTTCATTATCTGAGGGGGATGATCTTTTCTTCTGCCACTGAGAAGATGTAGAGTTACTTACATTTTATGTGTTTTATTAAATTATGTACTTGTGCCTCAAGTCATACAGAAGGGATTTTTTTTTCCGCAGAGGATCAAAAAAATAAACATTTGCAGATGATACCAAAGTAGGAAAGACGTCCAGAGACTGTGGAAGTTAAACTGAGATTACAGCATGATCTGGAGATCTGTTAGAGATGGCCTTATAGGTGAAGATTTCATTGAGATAAGAGTGAAATATCATGCTTAAGGAAAAGAAAATGCCTACTACAAATTCAAAATGGGAGAGTGTCATAAGATGCCCCACCTGTAGCATCCTGCTGAAACAAACTGTGACAATGACATGCATACCTACCTCAGTTTCCCCTTGCAGAGTTCCTAGAAATAGGTCTTAGTCTTTAAGTATATATAATCCTTTTGGAGTTAACTTATTACCTCCCAGGCAAGCTGTACCTAGTGATCTTTGGTTGCAATACACCAAAGATCACAAAAGATTCAGGTTGCTTCCAGTCCCAAGAGACTAGTCACTTACCCCAGATCAATTTGTACCTCAGATTGCACACCAAAGATAACACTTGTAGCCAATCCTTTAGTAAATTAACTAAGGATTTATTAACTAGGAAAACGAAATGACAGCGCTATTTACAGGTTAAAGCAAGCAAGGATATATACATAAATCAGTTACACCCTATGGTTCCAAAAGGTGACAGAGTTGTAGCAATCTGTCAGCGCTGAATGTCTTTTAGGGCTAACCTATGGCAAGAAGTATGGGGATCTCTTGCTGCTGTTTAGCAATCTTTGCCCCCTGAGTCCTGATAGCCTAAAAGATCCAGTTTCTCCTTGTCAGGCATTTTTATCCCCTTCGCCCCAGGGTCCAAACTGATGGGATGAGTTCATGCATAGGTCTCTTCATCCTGGAGGAAGGTAGGAATGCAGTCAACAGGGCCTCTGTCCCTTGATGCTACACAATACCTCATTAGCCTTCAATGGGACATCTTATACAGGATGAGCATTTTACCTTGGTTAATGTTTCTCTTCCTGTTTGGTGCGTTATACATAGAGCCCTACCAAATTCATGGCTGTGAAAAACATGGCAGGGACCGTGAAATCAGACCTCTGCTGTGAAATCTAGCTATTGAAGGAAAGGGAGACGGACAGGGCTGGAGTCTTAGAAGGATTCACAGCGTGAATTCTACAGGAAAGATATGGAAACAACCAGTGATGACCTGCCAAAATCTTAATAACTGGTTCCCTACCAGGTCTTTGGCGGCACTCCGGTGGTGGGTTCTTCGGTGCCACCGAAGACCCGGAGTGAGTGAAGGACCCACCGCCGAAGACTCGGAGCGCCGCCCAGTGAGTACAAGCCCCATGTGGTTTTTTTATGTTTTCTTTTTTTTTTAGTCATCCCTGCCAGGGCCCCATCGAAACTGTTCGAATCGGGCCCCGCACTTCCTAAAGCTGGCCCTGGCCGGGGGAATGGCGGGGGTGAGCCTCCGCCATTCTCGTGGGGGTCCCTACGGGGCCCGGGGCATGGGGCAAATTGCCCCTCTTGCCCCCCCCGGGTGGCCCTGGAGCAAACAATCAGTCAATTGTCCCTTGCAGCCATGCCTAGCAGCAAGTGCAGGGTAGGGGTAAGGGAACTCGTGCCCATGCTACTCCACCAGATTCTGACCCAGAGCCCTATGAGGCCAGTAAACTCCCTAATGGAAGTTCAAGTATCGGCTCCTTACACATTCCCTGGGTCACTTCCTACCACAAAGCACATCACAGACATCTCCTTGGCCAGCCATGGCTCAGCATCCCCATCATTCTTTGCGGTCGGCTGGTCCTCCCCAGTGCAGTCAGGGTCCATCACCTCTGTGGTCTGAAGAGTCAGTGGTTCCTCTGTAGGAGCCTGGGGTACACATCCATCCTCTTCCTCAGTCCACCCACAATGAGCTGAGCTACTCCCTTTTATATCATGTTTCCAGTTGGAGCATGCCCAGCAGAGGTGAGGGAGTGGGGACTCTTCCACCCACTGTGTGTGGTTTATCTCAGTTGGGACAGTACAGAATAGATACTCCCCATCACAGTGCTGTTCAGGAAAGACAGAAATAAAGGGGAAGGTGGTTGAGTAGCACTGTATATTAATGATGAGGCAGACTCTAAAGAAATTAGAAGTGATGGAATGTATGAAACAGAATGTGGGAATTAATATGAGAATTGAAAGGTGGATAAGGAACTGATTAAAGGGGAGACTACGATGGGTCATATTGAAAGATTCACTGTCATATTGGAGGGAGTTCTAGTGGAGTCCTTCAGAGACTGGTCTTGGAACCAGTCTCATTTAACATTTTTCATTGATGACCTTAGCTCAAAAGATGGGTGTGAGCTAATAAATTTTGTGGATGACACAAAGTTTGGAATCAAGTATCAGAGGGGTAGCTGTGTTAGTCTGGATCTGTAAAAGCAGCAAAGAGTCCTGTGGCACCTTATAGACTACAGAAGTTTTGGAGCATGAGCTTTTGTGGGTGAATACCCACTTTGTTGGATGCAAACAAAGTTTAGAGGTATTGCCAATATGGAGGAGGACTGGAATATAGTACAAGAAGATCTGGATGACCTTGAAAAATGGAGTAAGAAATAGGATGAAATTTAGTATCTTAGAATCATAGAATCATAGAATTCAAGATCAGAAGAGACCATTATGATAATCTAGTCTGACCTCCTGCAAGATGCAGGCCACATAAGCCAATCCACCCACTCCTGAACTAATTCTCTCCCTTGACTCTGCTGTTGAATGCTCCAAATCATGATTTAAAGACTTCAAGAAGCAGATAATCCACCAGCAAGCGACCCCTGCCCCATGCTTCGGAGGAAGGCGAAAAACCTCCAGGGCCACTGCCAATCTACCCTGGAGGAAAATTCCTTCCCGACCCCAAATATGGCAATCAGCTGAACCCCGAGCATGTGGGCAAGACTCTCCAGCCAGACCCTCTGGAAAAGGCTAACAATATCCCAACATTGACCCTTTGTACTAATTACCAGTGTGGCACATTATTGACCTATTGACTAAACCCGTTATCCTATCATACCATCCCCTCCATAAACTTATCCAGCTTAATCTTAAAGTCATGGAGGTCCTTCTCCCCACTGTTTCCCTCGGTAGGCTGTTCCAGAATTGCACTCCTCTGATGGTTAGAAACCTTCGTCTAATTTCAAGCCTAAATTTCCTGACTGACAATTTATATCCGTTTGTCCTCGTGTCCACATTAGCACTGAGCTGAAATAATTCCTCTCCTTCCCTGGTATTTATCCCTCTGATATATTTAAAGAGTGCAATCATATCTCCTCTTATTCTTCTTTTGGTTAAGGAAAACAAACCGAGCTCCTCAAGTCTCCTTTCATACGACAGGCTTTCCATTCCTCAGATCATTCTAGTGGCCCTTCTTTGTACCCGTTCCAGTTTGAATTCATCCTTCTTAAACATGGGAGACCAAAACTGCACACAATACTCCAAATGAGGTCTCACCAACGCCTTATATAATGGGACTAGCACCTCCTTATCTCTACTAGAAATACCTCGCCTAATGCATCCCAAGACCGCATTAGCTTTTTTAACGGCCACATCATATTGCCTACTCATAATCATCCTACGATCAACCAGGACTCCTAGGTCCTTCTCCTCCTCCGTTACTTCCAACTGGTGCGTCCCCAGCTTATAACTAAAATTCTTGTTAGTCATCGCTACATGCATAACCTTACATTTCTCATTATTGAATTTCATCCTGTTACTAATACTCCAGTTTACAAGGTCATCCAAACCTCCCTGGAGGATATCCCGATCCTTTTCCGAATTGGCAATACCTCCCAACTTGGTGTCATCCGCAAACTTTATCAGCCCACTCCTACTTTTGGTTCCGAGGTCAGCGATAAATAGATTAAATAAAAGCGGACCCAAAACCGAACCTTGAGGAACTCCACTGGTAACCCCCCTCCAACCCGACAGATCACCCTTCAATACGACCCTCTGCAGTCTCCCCTTTAACCAGCTCCTTATCCACCTCTGGATTTTCATTTCGATCCCCATCTTTTCCAATTTAACCAGTAATTCCTCATGCGGTACCGTATCAAACGCCTTACTGAAATCAAGATATATTAGTAGTGCAAGGTTATGCATTTAGGGATTAACAAGAAGATTTTTTATTATAAACTGGGCCCTTATCAGATGGAAGCAAGAGAGGAGGAGAAAGACCAGGGTGTATTGGTCAATCACAGAATAACTATGAGCTGCCAATGTGAGGTGGCTGTGAAAAAGGCTAATGCAGTCCTAGAATGTATCAGGCAAGGTATTTCCAGTAACTACAGGGAAAAGTTATTACCATTATACAAGAGACTGGTGAGACCTCATCTGGAAGAGGTGCATAGAAGGTCTACTCGGATGATCAGAGGAATGAAAAGCTTACCTTATGAGAAGAGACTCCAAGAGCTTGGTTTGTTTAGCCTAACCAAACGAAGGCTAAAGGCAGATATGATTGCGCTCTATAAATACATCAGAGGGATAAATACCAGGGTGGAAGAGAAGTTATTTATGTTAAGCACCAATATGGACCAAAAAATGGAAATTAGACAAATGGAAATTAGGTTTCTAACCATCAGAGGAGAGAAATTCTGGAACAGCCTTCCGAGGAGAGCAGTGAGGGCAAAAAACCTAACTTGTTTCAAGACTGAGCTTGATAAGTTTATGAAGGGGTTGGTATGATGAATCTGTCTGTAATGGCGTGAGGACTGTCTGTGACTGCCAGTACAAAATAGGCCCAATGGCTAGAGACGGGACAGTAGGTGGGTTACTACAGAGAGTTCTGCCTGGTGGGTCTTGCCAATGTGCTCAAGTTTCAACTGATCACCATATTTGGGTTCAGGAAGGAATTTTCCCCCAGGTTAGATTGGCAGAGAGCCTGGGGTTTTTTTTTTGCCTTCCTTTGCAGCATGGGGCACAGGTTACTTGCAGGTTTAAACCAGTGTAAATAGTGGATTCTCTGTAACTTGAAGCCTTTAAATCATGATTTGAGGATTTCAGTAACTCAGCCAAAGGTTAGGGGTCTATTACAGGAGTGGGTGGGTGAGATTCCATGGCCTGCAATGTGCAGGACTTCAGACTAGATGATCACGATGGTTTCTTCTGGCCTTAAAAGTCTATGAGTCTGACTCTATATCCTTCAATCCTAAATTAATATCTATTTTGAGGCTATTTGAGCTAATAACTATGCTGCGGATCTATCTGATTAAGTTAATGCAAGAGAAGATCTGAATAAGAAATTTAATATTTGGATAGTAACATACTCTATGCATAATTAGAGAGCAAAACTAACTCTTTCTTCTTGTCTTACGTGTGTTTTTCATTTTCAAAATCTTTTATCATCTTAACCTATTAACAGCAGGTGAAAATCACCCCAGGCCTATGCATCTCTTATGTTTCATTTAAGCACTCAAAAAAATCTTAAATGGGAGTTTAGTGGTTCGTAAGCTTTCTGCTGGCCCTGTGCACAAGGATGAATTTCATCCAGAGGGCAGAGCCTTGCTTTTAAAAGCAAAGCTTGGCAAACAAATATATGGGATACTCACAATAAACATGTTCCACTCAGTTTCTGTTTGTTTGTTCCAGTTTGGATTTTATATTGTTTCTTTTGTTGTTGCTTTTGAAAGACGTGGAGTGGCCAGGGGCCAGTGACCTGCTGGTTGTGAAGATTCAAAATGTTGTTCTTTACCACAAAATTCTAATTGAATTACAGTTCCCAGCTAAGTATCAAACATTGATACATATATAATAGGTAGCGCTGGTAGCAACCCTTTTAGTTTAAAGCAACCAAGAGTCCTGTGGCACCTTTAAGACTAACAGATGTATTGGAGCATAAGCTTTCGTGGGTGAATACCCACTTCGTCAGATGCATGTGTCTGATGAAGTGGGTATTCACCCATGAAAGCTTCTGCTCCGATACATCTGTTAGTCTTAAAGGTGCCACAGGACTCTCGGTTGCTTTTTACAGATCCAGACTAACACGGCTACTCCTCTGATACTTGACACCATTTAGTTTAGTTAGTCTAACATTTTCCATTATAAGACCCCCACTTTCATTGCTTATAACTTTGCCAAACTTTAATCATTTGGGCTGAAACCCTGAGGAGACCAGGACTGAGAAGGACTTACCCTGTAGTTGCTTCTCCTTTCTGCCAGGGGCTGTTATGGCATGGAGTCCTGGAGTTAAGAGCAGGGAGACTCTATCCTGTGTTTTCAGTGTGCCCCAGGAAGAAAAATTGAAAGGAGTGTGAGAGAAGCTATCGGAGGTGGAGACAGGAGATGAGAGATGAAGATGGGGGGAAGACTGGGACAGGAGCCAGGGTTGGGACAGAGGAGGAAGGAAGATCCTATAGCCACTAAAACACATTCCCCTTCAGAATTTGGAATTGAACCCAGATTTCTTGAGACTCAACATTCCTCTGCTGTCAGCAAATATCTGTGAAAACCACTGGCAAAATGTGTATCTCATTTCTCTTCATTGGTTGGTGTCTACATGGAGGATCATAACATTTTGTTATAGGTTACTGCAATAGCTCAACTGGCAGAGGTGTGTGTTTTATATGTAAAGGTTCCAACCCTGCAGATGTGTTGACAAAATTGAATTTCTGGATTTTTTCCATGTCATTTAAAAAAAACAAAAACTTAGGAAATTGCATTAAAAAACTACATAAAAATGTTTATGTTGCCCCCAACATGCCCTCTGCACTTGATGAGGGCTGGAAAGCAGGTGGCATAAAGCCAGATATGGAAAAATCCTCAGCTGCCTGTGTAAGCAGCACAAAAGGAGACTCAGGAAGCCAAGGATGTGGCCCCTTATTTTCAAATTCACACTTACAAATTACTGTAAATAAGGGTCCAATTTCCCTGCTGGTGTAAACTGGCACAGCTCCATTGATGTCCATGTTTTTTCCCATTCTGCCTTTATTTCTGATTGCTGCTAAAATAATGTGAAAGTTTTATAACATATTGGTGAAAATACCCAAAAGAACACCAAAGAAGGGATGGGAAAGGAGCTGGGTATATTAGAAGAGTCTGAGGGGTCTCTTACATGGGACTGTGCTATTAATCACAGCAATCCTGCTCACTTTGGGTGGTTGGTGGTGAAGCATCCTGGTACCACCTGTACTTCTGCTCCTCATAAGAATACCAATTTTCCTGGGAAATGGCATTTATGCACCTCATTACCATATTGTGGGCCACAGCTCAGCATTATTATTCCAGAAACACTCAATCTCTTCCCTACAGCATCCTCTCTTTGGGGTGCTTTACACTCAGGAAGAAGACAGTGAAGGCACAGACTCCAGTACACTGTGTGGAACATGGTGCTCTGGATTTTGAATGCACTTGCTGGCTGCCCATCTACTGATGTTGCATATACAGCACTGCACATCTCTCTTCCGCATAAAGCAGGATTGTGCCTTAGATTAACAAGCTGTGGTGAAATTTTAAATGTGAAGTGAGTCAATTACAATTTTTTTACTCTTCTGTGACACTGCTGTGATTTGAAACCCAGAGACTTCATCCTGCTTCTCTCTCTGAAAGCTGGAGATGTCATCCTGTTTCTCTCTGAAAAACCATGTAGCCAGAAGAACTGCATTCACACCAAGGGATTTAGAACAGTAGTTCTCAAACTTTTGTACTGGTGACCCCATTCACATAGCAAGCCTCTGAGTGTGACCCCCTCTTATAAATTAAAAACACTTTTTAATATATTTAACACCATTATAAATGGTGGCAAAGCAGGTTTTGGGATGGAGGCTGACAGCTTGTGACCCCCCATGAAATAACCTCACGACCTTGAAGGGTCCCAACCCCCAGTTTGAGAACCCCTGAGAACAAGAAAGCAGACTACAGCAGCAGTGACAACAATACTGACAATTTGCTGCTGTCCCTTTATACAGTAATCAGCACTTTCTTGCAAGGTTTTTATTGTCTTGTTTAGATAGCTTCAAATTGCATATTTGCTATTATGGATCAAAAGAATGAATTCATAAATATAGATATTTTTTCATTCTGTTGTTTCCACGGTAAAAGTTAGAAGCATATCAGATACCTTAGATGTGAATATTATCAGTAAAAAGATTTTTAAAAAAATCTAAAAACTCATAAGTAGCTCTCTATAGTTGTAATTAAAATAAATTATGTAAGAGGATGACAGACTTCTTTTTATTATCAGTTATGCATAATATTATATTTTCCTCGTAAGCCATTATATAGCCATGATGCTGTACAGGGCCGGTGCAGCCATTTAGGCAAACTAGGCGGCTGCCTAGGGCGCCTAGTGGTTGGGGGTGCCTAAAAGTCCCCTCAGGCAAGGAGGTGGAGTGGAGGTGAGCTGGGTGGGGGGGGGGGCGCACGGGGAGGGCGCGCGGGGAGGGCTGCCCGCAGTAACGGGGGGGGCACACAGGGGAACAGCTCCTCGCCCCAGCTTAGTTCCACTCTGCCTCCTCCGCTGAGCACACAGCCCAGCTCTAAGTCTCCTCCAATCAGTGCCGCAAGCCTGGGTGGGGAGGAGAATTAGAGCAGCGCTGGCGTGCTCAGTGGAGGAGGCGGAGCCGAGGTGAGCTGCGGCGGGCTACCCAGGTAGGGTTAGCTGCCGTGGCGGGGGGGGGGAGGAAGTCTCCCCAGGTGGGATTAGCTGCTGTGGGGGGACAGGGGGAGTCTCCCTGGGCAGGGTTAGTTGCCGTGGGGGGATGAGGGGGAGAGGGGTTAGCTGTCGTGGTGGGGGCGGTAGCTGCTGCGGGGGGGATCCCCGGGTGGGGGGCTGAGTTAGCTGCTGTGCGGGGGGTGGGGTTAGCTGGGTGGGGGGTGCAACGTGGAAGTTTCGCCTAGGGCGCGAAACTTCCTTTCACCGGCCCTGATGCTGTATTTTATATAAACTCTAGTAACATTTTACATGTTTCTCTTTAGAAATAAAATAAAACTTCCTATCTTATTGTGTAGAATATATATTAAAAAAATAGAATAAATGATCCTGAGAATTATGTATCACTGTTTGTACACTACACTGAAAATTGCTTTCCTGTCATTCCAGTACTCTCAACAAACTTTGTCTTAGTGCTATATTGTTTCACCACAAAGTAATTCCAGTGGAGCTATTGCAGTATGAGGAACCCAACAACTAGCATTAATTCAAATAACTTATTTTTTTAAAATATTGTTGACTTCCCCATGTTTAGTTCAGAGCACTCCAGACTGATCTGAATTTTTGGAATCCCTATTGTTTTATTCACTTTAGGCCTCAAATCCCATCACAGAGAAGGCTACATCTTCTGGATGGATGGGATACTCTCCAGAAGCCATAAGTGATTAGACATTGGAGCAAATTGAGGCTTAGCATCTCACCAACCTAGTTAAGAAAGGTAAATCCAAGAAACCAAGGGGAATTTGTCACGTATCAGTGAATGCACTTCTTACCTTGCAGTACATTTCTTGTCAGTAGATCTCAAAAATACTTTATCCAAATTGTTTTACAAATGGGGAAAATGAAGCACACAGCAGGGAAGTGACCTGCCCAGTGTTACCCAGCAGGCCAATAACAGAGCTGGGAATAGAACCTAGCTCTTGTGGGTCTGAGGCCAGCGAGCCATCTACTAGACCACACAGCCTATCTGCAACAAATTCTGTATATCCAAGTTAACCTTTATATAGCCCCTCAGTATGACCCCAGATCATACTTTTGAAGTGTCTGCCTTGGACTATAACTTCTCAAAACAGAGGATGAAAGCCTGTAATCAGACAGCTCAGGCAATTATGATAAATCTAATAAATAATGGCTGCTATATTTACACTGATCTTAGCTATTCAGATAACATTATTTAACACTTTCCATTTTTTAAGGGCTTTACCACCTTGGCTAACTGCCAAAGCAGCTGGTATTAGTGAAGGTTGAGATTTTCAAGGCAGTGTAGTGGATTAATTTTAAGTGAAGATGTGCGGCTAACTCCCCTGCACTACTTTGAAAGACTCAGCCAAAGCATCTACTTAACTATGTCATTTAAAACAGAGTACGTTGAATCCAAATGACAACTCACAGTAGGCCTCTCTCAACTGGAAATCTGCTGGCATCTCCCTGGTCTCACTCATCCATCAAAGACAATTTTTACTTATGTGGGCTATGGTGCTCACAGAGTTCGCTCAGAAAGTACTGTCCCGCTCAAGGTGCACAGCAATACTGTCATTTAATTTTAAAAAATGTACATAATCCTTATTTATATTGGAAATTGAATAACTGCATATAAATCATTGGTTACCATGATGGCACCATTTCAGAAAGTTGTTATACAATGGTGCCTTCTCAATACTTCTTCTTACATACTTGCAGTAAATACATGGGATGCTGAAACACAAGTGTTGATCTTTTTTGCCTGCATAGGTTACAGACCTCTGCACCGACAATTACAGCTCATGCCAGGTACAGTTGCTCCATTTTTTCACTATACCCAGAGTAGCGTCTACAGGAAATCAGTTGCTGCTCACTTGTCCTCAGCTACCCAGCCCTATCAGATGTTAGAGCAGCAGAGGGCCTCATCATCTGGAACTGGTGTAAGCTCTGTCTCGGAAGACAATGAGTGGATGGAAGAATCATTCAGCTCCTCAGCATCCTGCTGCAGAAATGGAGTCTAACTGCTTGTTCCTTTACACCCTTTACAATTGGGTTACATCAATTCACATTTTAAAGGCCATCTTTTCAAGGAAAAAGGCTAGAAACTTAACTTGTTTAACAGAAACAGAAAGATTATATTCTCCTTCTTGGGCCTAATGGCCAGCTCTGTTAACAAAAGGGGCTCACAGCAGCCTCTTCTGGCTCATTCATACTCAGTGGTATTTATATGTTTTATCCAACTCTCTGCCTAAATGTGAAAATCCAGAAGGTAATCTTTGTCCATTGCAACATATTCAAATTGCTTTATGACTATAATATATTAATAAACCAGGTCTCGACAGAGCACTGCCAATCCTTGGTATAGATCCATCAGTAAGTGACAGCTTGGCAATGCAGAGTCGCAGGAAAAGTTGTGTTCAGCATTTTTTCCCCCTGATCAAACATCTGATATAGCAATTTCAAGTGAAGAATGAGATCCTTGTGCCTGGAAGGAGGCAGACAGCAACTTTAGAAGATTTTGATAAAGTATGATTTTGCTCTATACAAAAGTAAGGCGAGAATGTTAAAATACTAGCAGTTGTGATTTTTATGTTTGCTATTTCTTGCAGCAAGAATTGTGGTTACATTTCCATTTCTTTGTTTAAAATCTGCAAGTATGTTTTTCAAACATGAATGAGCCCTCCCTTCACATTTTAGCTGTCTGGCTTAATTCTTTTTTCCCCCACTCTAATGGTTAGTGGTAATCTGGGAAATAAAAGTATGCTCTAAAAGCTGATTTAAAATGAACTAAAAGACTAAAACATCATTTTAGTGATACAGACAAATTTCCCTTATTTACTGTTTTCTGAACCAAAAGTTATGGCCTCCCTTAATAACAATTTCTCTAAATTATAAAGGAATAACAAGGAAGCCCAAGCAATAAATACACTAAGAGCAAAAGTAAAGATGAAGATTTGTTGAGCCAAAACATCAATCAAGAGTGTTAAATTTTGCTGTATATTATCAGCTCGAGAGAAGATACTACAGTTTGTTGAAAAAGAAACGTATTCTCACATAGAGCCCATGGCACCAGTGTAACACATAAGAACCTTAGTATCTGACTGACTGAGAGATAAAGGATTATGGGTATGTAGGATCTCTTTTTGTAGACTAAACTTAGAGTAAGCCACAAATGTGTGTCTGCAAACACAAATCTGTGCAGTATCTAGACTAGCATTTACAGTTCTGTTAATTGACTTGAGTTAATTGACAAGCTTTTAATTCATGTTAAAACAAGAACACAACTCTAGTTTAAAAGAATCTTAAGGGCAAAACACAGTACCCATTAAATCGCCACACTAAAAAAATAAGGGTTTTTTAAGGGTCTTCCCCCATGTAATGAAATATAATTTAGAAAATTGTTGAATTGAGAGAGCCTGATCTCGGAGTCCTTACTGAGGGGGAAAGTACATTGATTCAAATGAATTAGGATTGAAGGATAGGTGCTAACAGGAATTAAAGTATAATGCTCAAGAAGATAAAGTAATTCCTGCTGGGAGTATTAAGCAAGAAGTGATCACATAAGCACATTTACATCATTGCTAGGCTGCAAAATTTGCCCTCCCCTCACCCAACAAGTTTCTTTATTGTTGTGATTCTCCCAAGACATACTCCTTACTTTTGAATGGTCTGATTCTCAAAGTAAATAATTGTGTCTGGCTGCAAGGAGCTCTCATTTTAGTACTTTCTCTGGTGGAAATCCCTAGAGTTGGCATATCTACCCCATTTCCCCTGACAACATTGGACTTTTTCGATGGCTTTGTACTGGTATAATATTGGAATGTGTAGTGGGGAATCAGGCCTAATGTTTGTTCCATGTGTCAGCAGTTGAATTCATCTAGGGGAGGTAAATTTCCTGATGAAATGTTGTGATGTGATAAGAAAATGAGTGGCAAGTTGTGAAAGCCAAAAGTTACCACCATCAGGTTTGACAAACTTCTATTGGAAACTGTTTCAGATACCACAGTAAAATGTAAGTTCTCTGAAATATGTTAAGCGCTGAAACACAGAGCTTACAAAATACAATGATCTCAGTGGATAAGAAACTTAAAACCACTTCTACTAAAATGTATAAGTGAGTGACAACTACTGAAAAACTTCATGGCACTGAAGAGTTTACTCAGGATTTAAAGAAAATTATGCAAAAAGCAAGATATAACCAGTTACAGATAAATCATTTGACCGTTGAACAAAGAATGAAACAGCTTGAAAAATCAGATCTGGACAAGAAATACAGGAATGGGGAATTCCAGCTGGCAAAGTGTTACCGGACCCAGTGACTTTTGCCCAGAGTTTAACTAGATCCATTTTCAGACATATCACAAGGACATGTTGCACTTCATGACTTAAATTATTAGGTTTCCTCCCTGCAAAAAGTATAGAAAGGGAACTGAAATAACCACAATATCTGACAGTAGGGTTAGGGTCTGAGATCTTTAAGGAATGAAGAAACAGGAAATCCAGTAAAAAAAACTTCCTTTCTGATTTTAGGCCCAGACACCAGGCAACAAGATGGAACTGGCAAGTGTTAAGTTACTCAGTGAAGACTGCACACAAAAACTAAATATTTATATTCATTGTGTCTTCTCTCATATATGCCACCACTCCCTGCTCTCCCCCCCAACAAAGAGTATGGAGTTGACATCAACTCTGTACTGAGCATTGGGTAATGGTCAGTTTTCACAATGGAAAGAGGATCCTCCAAAGATCTGTACTGGGACTTGTGCTGTTCAATATATTAATAAATCATCTGGAAAAGGTGTAAACAGTGAAGTGGCAAAGTTTGCAGATGATATAAAATTACTCAAGATAATTAAGTCCAAAGCAGACTGCAAAGAGTTACAAAGGGATCTCACAAAAGAAGCTGAATTGGCAACAAAATGGCAGATGACATTTAATATTGGTAAGTGCAAAGTAATTCAAATTGGAAAACATAATCCCAACTATACATACAAAATGATGGGGTCTAAATTAGTTGTTACCACTCAAGAAAGTGATCTTGGATTCATCATGGATAGTTCTCTGAAGACATCTGTTCAATATGCAATAGGTCAAAAAAACATTAGGAAAAGGATCGCTAATAAGACAGAAAAAATCATTATGCCACTTTATAAACCAATGGTATGCTCACACCTTGAATACTGCATGCAGTTCTGGTCACCTGAAAAAATATATATTAGAATTGGAAAAGGTACAGAAAAGGGCAAAAAAAATGATTAGGGGGGCAGAATAGTTTCCATATGAGAAAAGATTAAAAAGACCGGGACTGTTCATCTTGGAAAAGACATCTAAGCAGGGATATGACAGAGGTCTATACAATTATGAACAGTGTGAAGAAAGTGAAGAGGGAAGTGTTGTTCACAGGAGTAACATTTACATAACACAAGAACCGGGGTTCATCCAATAATATTAATAGGCAGAAGGTTTAAAAATAATATAAGGAAGTACTACTTCACACAACACACTGTCAACCTGGGAACTCATTGCCAGGGGATGTTGTGAAGGCCAAAAGTATAATGGGATTCAAAAAAGAATTAGATAAGTTCTGAGGGATAGGTCCATCAATGATTATTAGTCAAGATGCATACAGTCCTGTACTCTGGGTGTTCCAGGTCTCTGACTGCCAGAAGATGGAACTGGATGACAAGGGATGGATCACTCAATAATAGCACTGTTCTGTTCATTCTCTTTGAAGCATCTGGCACTGTCCACTGTCAGAAGACACAATACTGGACTAGATGGACCATTGGTCTGACCCACTATGGCTATTCTTATGCTCTTATTGGTGAGACCATTGCTGGAATACTGTATCCAGTTCTGGTATCCACAAGCCACCGGGACACAGTAGAATATCCAGGCCATCTCATTAGAGATAATTAATTAGAGGCCTTTTAATTTAGGGAATAAAGGCATAACAAGTTCCAATGTTTGGAAGTTGAAGTAAGAAAAATTGAAACTTGAAATAAGATGCAACTTTTAAATAGTGAGGATAGTTAATCATTATGAATGGGTCCGAGGGATGTTGAAAACACCCTTAATCTTCTTGTCTTTGAATCAAGAGTGGGTTTCTTTCTAAAAAAATACTCTTTTTAAGCCACAACATAGTGGGCTTGATAATGTTCATTTATGTAGCAGGGAAGAATAATTCCCTAGACTGAAGAAACTACTGGGTGAAAAATCTATGGCCTGTATTATGCAAGAGGGCAGTGGACAGTCATAGTGTGTCTTCTTCTATTATAAGAACTCCACTGCAAATGATATAGTTTGGAACTCTCCAGCTGTAAGCACCTGGCAACTTTTCTTGTTGGTAAGCTCAGCAGAGGTGACAGGTGGAACCTCGACTATTCTTTATCATTCATTATTGTAGCTATGATTATTGCTTCATGTAATTTAAGTCTTGACAATGGGCTTGGCATTGTACTAGGCACACATAGAGACTATCCCCATCCCTGAGTTAACAATACAAAACTACTCTACTCCTAGACATTGTTCTGCCAGGTGAGAGCTGAGGCACATTGCAAATCACTGTGGAGAAATTTTCATTGCCAGCGCTCTACTGGATCAAAGGACAAATAAATGACTTAATTCTCCATGACTGTTTGGCTGGCACATTTCATGTTCATTACATTGACATATGGACATAATTAATAATTAGAAAGTAGCAGAGCAACTTTATTTAAAAATCCATAATATCCTCCTATGAGCTAGCATTCTGGAGGTTGAGAATATAAAGAAATGAGACATTAGAAGATTACAGTTGTGGGTCCTTTTTTTCCATTCTGTGTAATTTTTCATTGATCTTTTTCTTGAATTTGGGCTTGGGGGCAGTTCATTTTGGGGAGTTTGTTATGTCGATGATTGTAAAGAATCATCACAAACAAAATAAAGAGGTTCTCACATGAAAAATCAAAATATCAAAGTTCCCACTTATCTTTCCTTAGAGTCTGAATTTCTATCTCCTCTTACTGCTCTTCCTAACTGATATTACACTGTCATCAGAACTGAAAAATCAATATAGCACTTATTGCAGAGAACGGCGCATCTACTGCCTTCAACTGAATATACACTGACTATTTGGGATACATGGAACAGTATAGACATTCAAATGGTGAAACTTTTTATAAAAATAGGTATTTGATGAACCAAAAGAAGATAATGGTGCCATCTCTTCCCTCTTGGTAACGTTACAGATGAAAAAACCCTATTATCTAATCATTTAAAAAGAAATCAACACACATTATGGGCTTTATTCCCCTCCTGCCTTGTATCCTATGTGTGAATGACTGTAAATGTGCTACCATTTTTTTTGGTAGTGTTTGCATTCACTTCACACTACTGTAATATCAGGGCCTTATTATTATTAAAGATGGCGGCATGATTCACACAGCAATATTAATGGTGGCACTGAATGAATTGATAGATTAATAGAATACGTTTATTCTCATTTGTCCTTGACATCACTGCAGAAAATGTCACCAGGATTTCAATATTCAAAAAAGGAGAATAAAAGTACAAAACATAATGGCCTTTGTCACTTCAATTTTTCATCTTTTCACTAGAAAGACTGAAACAATGTTTAAATAATAACTTATGTTTTTGCCTCCAGATTAAATCTTTATTCCTTATGGAATGAAAGAGGGTTTTCTAAAGAGATATTATAGCATGCTCAGAAAGCTGCCACTGAAACAAGCCTTTGAGTGTTTTAGAAATATAAAATATGAAAGACTTTTTTTTAAATGGAGTGCGATAGTCTTGGTTTTCTGATTTGTCATCCCTTTATATCCAGGGTTGTTACTGTGTGAGTGCTAGGGTGCACAGCTGAGCAGGACAGATCAGAAAGAGTTCTTTAAGCGCTCAGCAGTCACTGTGATGTGTATGCTATGAACAACTAGATACTTTAGACAGATATACATGTAGGGAGGTAGCTAGATCCGATAAATGACTTGGACTTCTGAAAAGAGTTGGGGAAGAAATCATGCATGCCTCATTTTCAGAACCTGCAGAAAATTTAGGCCAAATGCATAGCTGGTATAAGTCAACATAGCTCTGCTGACTTCCATGGAGATATGCCATTTTACACCATTTTAAGAATTGGCCCTCTCTCTACCCCAGACTATTCTGCGATACTGTATCCAACCAGCCTTTGAACATCTCTACATTCAATACCCCTAAAATGTGCTTAATTTCTACATTATGTGAATGTAATCCCTATACATTTGCACTAATATATCATAGACTCAACTGCCATTCAGAGTTAGGTTTAATACTATTATAACGATATGCCAGGTGCTCTCAAAACACTAAAGAAACAATTTGTATGCTAAGACACTCACCATCTAAGGACCAGCAAGTAGACAGCCCTTAGGGACAAAGGACCTAGAACAAGAATGGGCAAATTATGTATAATTTATACACAAGTCCACTACATTAATTGTTTTTAAGAGCAACTTAATCATAGTCAGGGTAGGGGCCTTGTGGATGAGCTCAGGTGGTCATACTAAGCATTATAGGGGCTCGCTGGAAGAAAGCATTGACATGATTGTGTGAGAAGCTGCTGGCAAGCAGTGTGCAAGGAAAGGCTGGGAGCACCGGTGTGTGTGTCTGGGGAGCAACGTGAAACTTGAAAACACAGGATAAGTAGGGAAAGGCTGAATTATGCTGCGTTTTGAAGACAATGAGAAGCTTAAAATTTGATATGATGGTGGATATGGAGCTGTGGAGAGATTCAAAGAGGGGAGCTACCTGATCAAATCAACGAGCAAGGAAGATGAGTTGTAAGCTGACTGGTATTACTACCTGCTCATTTTTTGTGCAGTGTGTTCAGTTTAGATGGTGGTATAGTCTGCCCATAATAGCATCTATCCTGGGCTCAAGGCACCTTTACAAAGAATTAAAAAATACAATCAAATCAAATGTAAAGCCAGCAGCTCCTTCTCACTCCCCGGCCAAAGAAAATGAACAATCACAATGAAATCAAGTCCAGAGACTTTCTCCTTCTCCCATAGACACCAGCCCTAAATGTGCCCTTATCTCCCCAAAAGAGATGGGCCTGCAGCATGCCCTGAAGGCTGGCAACTATTAGGAAGTCATTTCGTCAATGCAGATGCCAGATGCAAATGAATCCAGCTGATTAAAATACTTTAAAGAAAGGTGGAGGGGAACATTTGTCTCCATCCCAGGAAACGCAAGATGTGGAGCCTTAATTGCTGGATAGAAAGGATGCCTTTCCTCAGGCAGCATGAGTTTTGCAGTTTGGGGGGGGGAGGTTGTGACGCTGCATCCCACACTCTGCCTCTCCTGCAATCTGTTCGTACTAGGACTATCCATCTGTTTAGTCTAAACAGCCCTCCAGTTGCTTATATGTTTGTTCACAGATGTAAGTAGGAGGTTGACTGCAGGTTTCCAAAACTCAAATCCAAGATTATGAGACACATTTGCAAACATACTTGCATACAGCAGAGTCTTATCTTTGTGCTGGGAAATGGCCTATTGTTTGACTTGCTAATCTGTTCCATTTAAATTAAAACATGGTGGTGATACATAAACCTATAAAATTAAATCTGCACATATCTTTTTAGTTAAGTCAAGAACCACAAAATATACAATGACATAAAACTTTAAGGACAACATCCAGATAATCATTATATATAACAGACGTTTGAAATCAAATTTCGTTGAGTGGAAATGAAATTCTGCAGGGAGGCAAGGAAAATTTGCATTACAACAAACTCGGTCTTCCTCCAAGGAATCTACAAGACCTAGAAATAACACTGTAGTTTTCAGTTGACTCCCCAATAATACTTTACATTAAATCAATTACTGTATGGGGGGCATGGATCAATGTTCATGTCACACTCCCCATTAGTACCCAGCCCAGGCCTGGGAATCTAATGATCCAACCAGTGGACCAAGGAACGTGCCACCCGAGGAATGTTGTGCATATGCTAAAAAGAATTAGTGCATTTTATCAATTAGTCAAATCCTGAGGTCGTTTCTCTGGCAAACTCCCACTGATTGCACCAAGGAGGCAGCACTTTAATTCCCATCGGAACAAATTCTGAAGTCCTTACTCAGTTTCTCTCAGTCCTGAGGCAAACTCCCAGACCATCTTGTTTTTCCTCAAACAAGCCCTGAGTGGCTGGAAAGTAATCAAACACAACAGAAATGGTACAGAACAGAGTGCACCAAAACCTGACTTTCCTGTTTTGGCATGAAGACAGTTAGATACCATAATATTTTGCACAATGTAAAGCAGAAGTTTCTCCCCACTCGCCGAACTGTTGTAGATTATAAGATTTCAGTCTAAAAGTAAGATTCGGGACCACTTACCTTCATGGCTACTCCAATTGAGTTTTTGAAGTTTTGCAGGAATAGCTCTTAGGCTAGGTCTTTGATTATTATTTTAGACCACATATAGACATATTTCATTGGGCTTAACTACTTGATCACTGAATCATAGAAACCTGGGGTGTCCAACTCATTCCTGGACATAAAGACTGTGTCAGGAAAGAGGCCTGCAGCTGTGCTGGCCCTGTCCAATGAGTGCAGCTGGGCCACAGAAGAACCACTGGATTGGCTAAGGCAGTCAGAGGGCTTGCTCCTAAGCTCAGCAGCTGCAAAGGGCTAGTGGCTGTTCAGTATGTGTAGCTGTGGGCTCTGTCTTGCTGTGTTTGCCACATTCCAAGCCTTGCTCCTCTGCTGCTCGAGCCTGGACTCTGACCTCCATCCAGCCTTGCTCTGGCGTAGACGCTGCCCTGCACCTGGCCTTGTCCCAATCCTGTCTCAGCTTTTGCTCCTGCTTTTATTTGTGCATAGTGGCTGTCACCCAAATGGTATCACAAAATGAGTGCAATCAGGGTGACACAACTAATTACTGTTATCAACAACAAATCATCTTATACAGGAACTGTGCATGATTTTTTGGGTATGAGGAACAACCGTAAGAAAGGGTAAGGCCTTTGAGAGACTTAAAAGCAAATAACTAACCTTGAAAATTAGTCCTGTAATAAACAGGCAGCTGGAGCTGGCATTAGAAGTTTTGTTGAATTTGGAAAATAAAGTGGAGCAGAGGGAAGTTGAACTAAGGTACTTTCAGGCAGTCCAAAGAAAAGTCTGTTAAGGTAATTAAAGTGTATGAAGGCAGAGCACGAGTTTTATAATATAGTCCAAATGGAAGAAGCAAACCTTGGCGACATTAAAGCGTGGTCCTACACTGAAATGTGACTTTGCAAAAATTGCATTTGGACTAGTTCAATATTTATATTTCATGAAATCCAGATCAAATGTTCTTGATTTAAATTAGAAAAAACAAAAACAAAACACACACACACACACACACAAAAATGTATTCCAATTCCAGCCCTGAAAATTCAACCTGGAATCTGTAAGTCAGTCTGAGTACCTTCTGGTTCCTGCATCACCAACATTAAATGGAACTTTGGTAATGTTTCTTTTGATATTGCATGAACCAGAATAAAATTTGCTTCAGTTTCCAATAAGTGTTGCTTCTGCAGTGTTAACAAGAGTAAAAAGCAGTAACAACTTATTTTAATCAGTGAAGTAGGCAGATGTGACTGTCAGTATGCAGCAGGAGCAGATCAGTTAAGTATACACCAATTTTAGTTGCTCTTTAGGATAAAACCACATTTTAAGAACATATGGGACAGATCCTTAGCTGGAGTAAATCATCTTTACACCATTTATTTCAATAAAACTGTCAACTAATATCTGCTGTAGAGATCCTAGCCCATACGTTTTTAAAGACAAAGATCTGAATTTCTCATGATATCCTAGTTTCTCACTTCTGATATATTAACTTACAGCTGCCAAAATGCACCTTAATATCAGGCATCCTTTCTGAGATATGTAGTGACAGTCAGGCTTCTGTTTAATCTGCATTCACCTGGAGGAAATTTTCTCAAAATGCAATAAACAAAATCAACGAATAAGCGTAATGTATGGTAAGTTTTTTGTTGCAGAGATATGTGGAAACTTTTATGGTTAATATGCCCTGAAAACCAGTAAAATTTGCCTCTCTGAAAATAGTGTTCTTTTTGTAAGAAAACAGTGTATATTTCACATCAGAGGGAAGGGCTAAAGGTCAATGATGAATTCTGCTTTCTGAAACATATGGTCTCAATCTGAATCTTAATGACATGATCAGCAGAGTACACCCTGCCAACCAAAAAAGTTAGGAGGTGGCTATGGAGCCAACATTATAATGGAAAAAGAAAATGGTAAAAGAGACTATCAACAGTGAATTGATGAAAATCAACTTCATGATATGTTTTAACTTTATAGGGTTTCTCCCTGCTTCCCTCCCCGACCCTGCTCCCAGATGGAGTTAACAAAAATCTGAAAAGGAGATTGAAGTTGGATGTGATTGTGGCAAAATGGAAGGAAAGAGAAACCCAAGAGCTAGCAAGAACAATGTATTTTCTTTACCAGTGCTAATCATGGCCTCCAAAAAAAAGGTGTGCTTTCAATTTTATGGAGACACAAATGGCAGGAAGGAGCAGATGCCAGCAAACAGAAGTACAGTAAAGAACTAGTTACACTGGTGGTATTAACTTGAATGCTGTTTTGGAATCAGCACGAGCTGATAACACCTTTCCTGGCTCTTGTACCTGTGCAGCTAACAATGCACAGGTGAAGGCCAGCAAAGATTGGTGAGGTGTCAGTTTCCTCTCACTTGAGAGTTGGAGGGAAGAATCATGGTGTAACGTGCTGCTATTATATGAATGAGGATGCCCACCGAAGATATTGGATCCACTAGAATTTGGTGGGGGGAAAAGAAAGGGGTTGGAACTTGAATACAAAAGTTCTAGTTGTGGTGAGTGTGTGATGGTTATTACTAACCAGCAGAGTGCAGGACTGGAAATGGCAGAAATATGAACATGTAGGAAGGCAAGGCATTACTGGGAAGACTTGTGAAAAGTGGGGGTAACTCTTATTATCTGTTGCTCTGCCTTAAGAGTCAGGCAGAATTTAAAGAGAATGGAAGGAAACAAAACCTATACTTACTAATAGAGCTAGATTAATGCCACAACTTTTTTTAATGACTACTTATTCAAACAAAACTCTGAATTAGCCTCCCCTGTGCTCATGTCCCTCTTTACATTGGCTTCCTGCAAATATTCTACCAGACACTTATTAGCTAGAAAGTTTGCAGAACCAATGCACTGTAATTATATTTTAGACAATGTTTGCTAGGAGTGAATTTTGGACTTATAAAGGTATTTGCAGCAGAAACTGTTATGCTCATGCAGTCAGGGAACAGAAATCAACTGAGTTTGAAGTTCAAATTCTGAATAGCACATTTTTGGAACTGCCTACAGCTTACAATCCAAAAATTTATTTGTAAATATTATTAGGTTTTCCTTAAGTGTATTTAGAGTTACCAAAGTTTCTTCCAGACATTTTTGGGAAAGTAAAATGAGAATTGGAATAAACTATGCTATGAATTATTATCTCAACTTACTTACCATTATATAGTCTAAAGACTCCCTTGCATGGGTTGTCAGCAGGGTTTGAAAACTGGATCTTTGTCATTGCAGTAGACCTGCATCACTTGACCTAAGGTGTAATTCCTTTACCTGGTAGCAGTAGTAGACCATTATCCCCCTTACTGGTTTGCTTCCTGGAGGATAAAACATGCTTTTCAGATGCTTTGACATAGAGTGGCACTGCTAGAATTAACTTAATCCTCCGAGAAATGTTAATATGGATGTCTGTATGGGTATCCTAAAATGTAATTAGTAATGTTGTCTAACTTCTGTACCTGTCTTCTAATTTTTATCATAGAGATATCTTAGTGGACAGGGGACAGATAGCTCAGTGGTTTGAGCAGTAGCCTGCTAAACCCAGGGTTATGAGCTCAATCCTTAAGGGGGCCACTTAGGGATCTGGGGCAAAATCAGTACTTGGTCCTGCTAGCAAAGGCAGGGGGCTGGGTTTTATGACCTTTCAGGGTCCCTTCTAGTTCCATGAGATAGGTACACCTCTCTCTATATATATATTTTAGCACCTCTGATGTTGCCATGCACATTGTGTGTGGGGGGAGCAGTTGATGTGCATTATATTTTAGTGTTTGTTTTTAAACAGATTTGTAATTTTCAGTTGGAACTTCACTTATAGAAACTGTTCCTACTATAAGGCATGAACTTAATGTTAAAATCCTCTTGGTTTATTTACCTTTAGGTAATTAATAATTTAGGTTACAGGAAGGTTTATATTTAAAATTTTCATTTGTCATGTCTAATACACATAACTATAGAAATTTAGGTAGAGTATCAAGGATGTGCAGAACTTATTCTTCAATATTAAAACTACTGTCCTTATCCTGTCATACTGTAAGGTGAATAGGTGCATTCATTAGCACACATGTATAGTATACTGCTGATTTCAAGGTTGAATCAAAACATCAGTACATACACGTATAAAGTGCCTTTCATCCCAAGGCTCCGCACAAGAAAAAAGTAATACACAGCTGGCTGTGAAGGTTATATTTGTACATCTTTGGTAGCCTTCTGAAAACATGCATTTGTTAGTGCCTTAGTGGTTAACATATTTTTGTATAAATGAAGCCACAGCTGATGCCAACTCTATCTAAAATGTCTCCTTTGGTTAGTCAATGACATAGAAATGTCCAGGAATCAGGACATGAGAAGACTTCTGAATACAGACCTGGGGGTGAGAAACTAAAACAGACAGTGTTTACTTAAAGCTGTCTACAATAGCTCTTTACTGATTTTACCTATTGGAGCCACAGAAGGTAACAATGAGAAATGCTTCCAAGAAACTTTATGATGACTATGCTGCATTTACTGTCACTTACTTAATGGAAGAGAATGGAAGAGCAGGAATGTTATACTGCGTTTTAAATTGATTGTTCTAGGAAATGATTGTCATTCCTATTTGTAACCCTCATGCTTAAAATAAACTGATTTTGATTACTATAAACTGCACCTCAGTCTTGTATTAAACATTTTAGTACTTAATGTAAATTAATTCACAACTGTTAAAAAGGGCTATTGTATAATAATCTGTACTTTCCCTAAAGTGTTCTAATGGTGATACACAAGGGAGTGCTGCCAGGGGCCATTACTATACCAAACAATAAGGTATTTGTTAAAATAAAGGGTGTCACCTACTGAATCATCAATACCCACCTTCTTGTAGCATCTAAGGGCCTACACCTCACTTGTGCAAAGTGAGCTTAAAATGTTGTGGCCCTCATTGTGGGCTGGGTTCTAGCTTCTTATCCTGTTCTGATTGGATAGTTAGGGAAATGGCTGGCCATTTTCTGATAGCATAGGGATGGCATAATGTCAGGTGGTGCCATTCAGTATAGAGTTGGACGACAGAGTGTTCTGCTCTCCAGCTATTCTCAATTGCTTGAGTGGCGTCTAAGCAGCTGTGTGGGGCCACTGTAAGTTAGGATGGACAGCCCCAGGCAGCTGAGCAGGTCCCTACCATAGCTCAGAATTCAGGAGTTGCACAGGTGTCCCTCCTGGGCTGGTGCACTCCTGTGGTGTATCTCCTGAGAGGTGCAGCTCAGAATCATGTCCACTCATTCTGTTTAGGTTTTCTTTCATGTAGGTATAAATGGCTACACAAGGTGCAAGACCTGTGGAGAATCAAGTCCTAAGTGTTTGTCGCCCGCCATCCAAGTACTGACCAGGCCCAACCTGAGATGTGGCAGGATCACTACATAGGTCAGCGTGGCTGTTCGCTAATGCTGATACAAACAATGCTATGTATAACTAAATATTAAGTAGCACAGTTCTGTTAAAAATGCATTAATTTAAAAGCATTTAGCCTATGACAGAAATTTTTGTAGGAATCCAGTGGTCTCTTCTTTCTGACTTTGAATAAGCTAAAAACCTGTGAATAGGCGCTGGAGTCTCAACTCTAGCATGGAGCTCTTCCACAAACTACATCATGACAGCCCCATAATGACGCTTTTTAAAAGAAAGCACAGGTGCAGAGCACAAAAACCTTCCACCATTCGGCTTCTAAATAAAACTGGCATGTTTGGGAACTAGATGAAGCCAACTCCAGCATGGAGTCAAATAGCCTTTACATTTTTCTTGACTACACATCTTCTCTCTGTAATAAAAGCAAACCTGTTCCAAGGCACCTTGGAGGGCAAACAATGAGAGAGGATCTGAAATTGAGGCCAGGTCTACACTACAGACCTATATCAGTATAATTACATCACTCAGAGGTGTGAAAAATCTACATTCCTGAAGCAATGTAGTTATACTGATCTAACCCCCTGTGTAGACAGTGCTGTGTTGGCAGGAGAGCTTCTACCACCCACATAACAACTGCCTCTTGGGGAGGTGGATTAACTACAGTGACAGGAGAAGCTCTCCCATTGGCTTAGTAGCATCTTCACTAAAGTGCTACAGCAGCACAGTTGTGCTGCTGTAATGCTATATGTGGAGACAAGCCCCAAGTGACAGAGGCATGAAACAATCAAGGATTATTTGAGGAGATATGTTTACCTCTCACATTAAAATTTCTAAAATCAAACTGGGATCCAAAAACCATGTAACAAATGGTAAAACACATTGTTCCCAGGCAACTTTTCCTTTCACGGTGTACTAGGACTTTTATTTTTCACTTACAGAAAACATTTTTAACTACAGGTGCTCCCCGACTTATGCAAGCCTTCCGTTCTGGAACACCTCACGTAAATTGAATTTTGCATAAATCGGGGACGTATACCTAACAATTACACAAAAACAAACAAACCCAAAACCACTTATGGAACTTACGGAACTTTTTCTGTAAGTGCAGGTTTATGTAAGTCGAGTTTGCGTAACCCAGGGACAGTCGGTATTTAAATGAAGATTGGCATATAGGCATGGGCCAAGTAGATGTCTCTACGTTTGCTTTTTTTTTTAAACAGTAATTAGCAATGCTGTAAGCACAACTTATTTTCTTAGATTCTCTTGGACCAAGAGGTCTTTACTCACGGCCCCATGCTCCCTCCACAAGAAGAAAGATGTCTGCACTAGATGAGTTCCATCACTGAGGCATGTCCCCCAAGCCCACCAATCACCTTTCTAGTTGCTCTGCAGTATTTCAGCTCTACGGAGGTGGAGGGAGCAGTGAACCCAATAAAGTGTTGCGTGGTGTGTTGTGGTGATCTAATAATACTGAGTATGGATCCAATAGGTTGCTTTAAAAAACAAAACAATAAAAAACAACCAAAAACAATTATTTGCTATTTCCATTAAGAAGAAAAGTTACCTATTGGACTAGGCATTGATCTGTGCTCTTATTACATACATGACACTGCTCTCCTTGTTGTAAGGCATCGCTACACTACAAAATCAAGTCGACTTAACTTGCAGTGGCATACAGCTGCCACAGTAATTACATCACTTGTGTGTGTCTACACTTTGCTTCTTGTGTTGGTGGTGCACATCCTCACCAGGAGCGCTTGCACTGATTGAACTGTCAGTGTGTGGCATTGTGGGATGGCTTCTGAAAGCCAGCAACAGTCAATATAAGCCATGCACTGCCTACACTGACACTGCATCGACCTAACTATATCAACATTGACTATATAGTTCTTATGGACTTGGAGTTACTAAGTTGGTGTAGTCGGCAAGTTACACTGGCGGGAGTGAAATGTTAGTGAAGACACTGACATAGTTAGGTCAACATAAATTTCCCTGTGTCAACCTAACTTTGTAGTGTAGACCAGGGCTTAGACACCTTTGCATTGTTATAATTATCTCTTCCATTTGTTTACTCTTCTCTGTATGCCTGGGTATATTTTAATTAGATGCATTTAATTTATTTTGCTCCTTGCTAACACTTTCTTTTGGGAAGCAGAGTTTCCACTAGTCCTCCACCTGTTGACTTTTTTGAAAGAAATTGAAGTTTTCCTTATCTTTGTTTTTCCCTGGTTGATCAGTTATACAACAAAGTTGCTAATTAATCCATATGATGTTCCTGTGTGGATCACACAGTGCTTGAAATGTTAGCATGACTTTGTCTATCACTTTTCAGTCCCCTTCATGCTCCCATTGGAAAATCCTTTAGATCTCTAATGCCTTTTTGCTGAAGATTTAGTTTTTGTTCTAACACCATGTAATAAAGGGGTAACACACAGGACTCCTAGTAAAAGACTGTTCATTATTTCTTGACCCTTGTCATCAAGCTGGTGGCATGGGTTACAGAAGACTGTAAATGGGATTTTCAAAGCAGGCTATGTAAGTTAGGTGTCCAAATCCTTTACAAACTACTGGGATTTGGGTGCTTAAATCCCTTAAGCATAGGCTGGGATTTTTCAAAGGAACCTCCCTTGCATGACAGGAGTCAATATCTATTGACTTTAGTGGCTTCTGTTAGAGGGTGCTCTTTTAGAGTCAAGAATCCTGTTAGACCCTTACAGTCCAAAATGGGCAGAAGCCAGTTGGTGCAGCAAAGAAAAGAGACAGCTGTGCCAATTTCATTTGCTTCCTAAAAATCCATAACATCCACTGAGGTCACGGAGATCTGCACATACAGGAGGGCAATCCCTAATTTCTTCCATGGGGGCTTGAGTGTTTGGCAGCCTAACCCCAGAACAGAATAAATCAAAAGAAACTTTTGACATTGTAGGGCGGAGGAAAGTGAAAATACACACATTTCAAAGTTAATTCTCATGCAGGAGTGCATAGGAACCTTGTTTTAATTCCATATTTACTTGGGCTATGTCTACACTACAGCCTATGTCAGCATAACTTATGTTGCTCAAGGGTGAGAAAAACACCTCCCTGAGAGACATAAATTACACTGACATAAGGGCTCATGTGCATAGCACTATGTTGGAGGGAGAAACTCTCCCGCTGACCTAGCTCCTGCCGCTCGCGGAGGTGCTTTTATTATGCCAACGGAAGAGCTCTCTCATGTTGGCATAGAGTGTCTTCGCCAGACATGATACGGCTGCGTCACTGCAGTGCTGTATGTATAGACATGGCCTTTGTCCCACTAACTTCTGTAGGAATGTGCCAGAATAAAGACTGAATAAAAATGATACTGGAATTTTCAAAAGCAATTAAATCACTGAGGTGCTTTTGCAAATCCTGCCCTAAGAAAGAATTTTAGGCTCAGTATTACAATCTGACTAAAATATTGGAGTGTTTCATGGGTTACTAAGAGGAACCAGGGCATGAATAAATAAAGATGGTATACATTTATTATAGCAGCAACGGGTTCAGAAACAGTGGGAATCATCTAAAAATGGGGGTGGGGGGGGAAATCAGAACTTCTTTACACCAGAGGTTATGGCTGTCTCTTGTAATTGACAGTGATGACACAGCATCTTGTGGGTTCACTTGTGGCTGTGTAGTTCAATCTGCAAGGAGAAAGGACATGACATTTTTTATGGACATGATATTGTAACAAGGATGTTACAAAGGTATATGTAAGCGCCAACTGAAGACTAGGAAGGATGATTTGCCCTTTTTAAGATGAGTTTACACCATGAGCGGGAGGGGCGGCTCTAGGTATTTTGCCACCCCAAGAACGGCAGGCAGGCTGCCTTCGGTGGCTTGCCTACGGGAGGTCTGCCGAAGCCGCGGGACCAGTGGACCCTCCGCAGGCGTGCCACCGAAGGCAACCTACCTGCCGCCCTCGCGGTGACCGGCAGAGCACCCCCCATGGCTTGCCACCCCAGGCACGCGCTTGGCGTGCTGGTGCCTGGAGCCGCCCCTGATTGGTGGTAATCATTTAGAATAAGTAACCTAAGATAAGAAAATCAGATTGAAACAAACTTAAATCTCCAGAAGAAGACGATGGCTGAGTTGTGGTAAAAAATTAAAATAAAGATAACCACAAAAGGCCGGCTGTTCCTAAAATCTGAATTTTCCTGTAGGTCATAAATATATACACACACAGATATTCTGAGGGGACTGCCTGGAAGACTGTAGGTAGAAATACTTTACATACTCAGACTGGTGATATGGTGGCTGCTTGTAATTTTTAGCATTATCATTCTATGCAATGACATCACAGCACCCACCTATGCTGTCTGACAAACTCTATTATCACATATGGAGCAACCAACCAATGAATGTTTTTCTGAGCCTGACAAAAACAGAGTGTGGCCTTCTGCTGTCTGGTGAGTCATTAGGAAAGGATCATAGTCATTAATGGCTTGGATAATGGAGAGAAAATTATGCTTATAATATTTGCACATGACAGCAAGGTGGGTGGGGTTGTAAGCACTTTGGCTGACAGGATTAGTATTGAAAATGACCTTAATGAATTGGTCTGAATTCACACAAAGATGAAATTCAATAAAGACAAGTGTGAAGAAAAATCAAATGCACAACTACAAAATGGGGAACAACTGGCTAGGTTATAGTACTGCAGAAAAGGACCTGGGAGTTATAGTGAATTACAAATTAAATAGTCAACAATGAGATGCAGTTGCAAAAAAAGGTTAATATCCTTTTGGGGTGTGTTAACAGGAGTGTTGTGTGTAAGACACAGGAGGTAACTGTCCTGCTGTATTTGGACCTGGTGAAGCCTCAGCTCGAGTCCTGTGTCTGGTTGTGGGAGACACAGTTTAGGAAAGATGTGGACAAATGACAGAAAGTCCAGAGGAGAGTAACAAAAATGATAAAAGGTTTAGAAAACCTGACTTATGAGGAAAGATAAAAAACAAAACTGGGCATAAAGATTGAAGGGGGGAGACCTGATAAGTCTTCAAATATGTTAAGGGCTTCTATAAAGAGGACAGTGATCAATTGTTCTCTATGTCCACTGAAGGTAGGAAAGAAGTAATGGATTTAATTTGGAGAAAGGGAGATTTAGGTTGGATATTAGAAAAAACTTTCCAACTATGTGGGTAGTTAAGCTCTGGAAAGGCTTGCAAGGGTAGTTGTGGAATCTCCATCACTGGAGGTTTTTACGAAAAGGTTTGATAACCATCTGTCATGGATGACCTAGGTTTACTTGGTCCTGCCTCAGCACAGAGGGCTGAACTAGATGACATGTGAAGGTCTCTTCCAGCCCTACATTTTAATGATATTTTAGAGGATTTTTTGGTCAGTCAGGAAAGATTGTTAATTGGTCCTAGCCCATTTTGGGATTAGTCACACATTCTTTCTACAATGCTGATAGCAGTGGGAAAAGAGGCAATGGACCATCTAATAAAAGAAAGGACAAGATGAGAAGGAAAGTTATCAGTTCTGGTTCCAAGATGGGGTAGGGAATCTCTCTCTCTTGTTCACAAGTCTTGAGGTGGGGCTGGTTGAGGAAAGCATGTTGTCCAACCCACTTTCCCCACACATTGGAATACTTGGTAGCATGACTACATGAGTAACTGTGAATTGTAGGTTATATGTAGCATTTTACTCCCACCTTGCACAGCTGCCGTTGACTACACAGGATGCAAGGAGGGGTAAAGTTAAGCCTCTGATCTCTTTAAAGATATGTATAGATGAACAGATCATGGTGTAGAAGTGGATATCCTTCTAACTATGACTATCGACTAACACAGTAAAGCATATGGCACTGCTAGGGTGACCAGACTTCCCAATATTATCAGGACAGTCCCAATTTTAGGGGACTTGTCCCATGTCTCGACCTTACATCAGTCAGGATGCCCTTTTTCCTGATATCGGGGACCATCCAACTGCAGCCGTGGCACCGCAGCCATGGCGCTGCTGCTCATCGCTTCCTGGGGCAGCTCCTGGCATCCGCCCGCCAGCAGGAGTGCTGCGTGCTGCAGGGGCGGGGTTTGCAGGTGCCAGGAGTGGGCAGAAAACCCTCCGCCCCCCCACAACTCAACCCAACCCATGACCCTAGGAGCCAGAGGGACCAGCCTGCCGGATGCTTCCCAGGATGGGAGCCGCCCCAGGTGAGCACCGCTGGGACTCCCTACCTCGCCCCCTGGCAGGTCCCTCTGGCTCTTGGGTGGGGGGGCTCTGCGTGCTGCTGGCGCCTACAAGCCCTGCTTTTCCCAGCCAATGGGAGCCACGGAGCTCACGCTTGTGGCGGGCACAGCACGTGGAGAGTCTGGAGACCTCCCTTGCCACTCTCACCCAAGGAGCCAGAGACCTCCCAGCAGGGCTGGTGACTGCGGCCAGGAAAGGGGGCAGGGTGTGATGGAGTGAGTGTCTGGGAGGTGTGTGTGGGATGCTGGGCTGTGATGGTGTGGAGGGTGCTGGGCAGTTTGTGTGTTTTGGGATGCTAGACAGTGGGGGCCTGTTTGGGGGTGCTGGGCAGTTGGGGAGATGTTTGTGTCAGGGTCTGTGTGGGGCATTGTGTGGTTGTGGTGGTGGGGCTGTGGGGAAGGGCACTGGGAGGGAGGAAGGAAGAGAAGGAGGGGAAATCTGTGTGTATTGGGAAACTAGCAAGTGGGAGGTTCTGTGTAGGGTGCTGGGCAGCTGTGGTGGTGCTGTGGGCAAGGGGGTGCTGGGTGGGATGTGTGTGCGCAGCACTGTGCATTTGTGGTGGAAGGATTTATAGGGGGACTCTGGGCATAGTGGATCCAGGGGGCGCTGGGCAGGAGAGCTGTGTGGTGCAGCATGGGCCCACCCCCAACAGGAAGGGGCACCAGCCCAGTGTGCCTCTGGCTCCGATCGGGGCTGTTCACCTGTGTCTGTCTGTTTCCCCCCCACCCTTCCCCCTGCTCACCCAATGTGTCCTGATATTTCACTCTTGCAATCTGGTTCCCCTAGGCACTGCAAACTGTGAAATGGAAATGAAAGAAACCGTGGTTCCATTCTTATTTCTGGGGATCAGGACTGTGACTTGAGAGCTTCACAAAGTTTCGCTGTGACAAATTAGCGGGAGGAAAAAATTGTTATGCTGAATTGTTTCCAACTGTTGAATTAGACAGCTCTGACTCATTACATACTCAGAACATACTGCTCAAACACCCACCATATCATGGCTAAACATTAACTACAACCTTGTAGTCATCACAGTCATGACCTTAATCCATTTTCATTACACTCTTGATAGAGGATGTTGAAATGCTTAAAGATCTTACACTATATGGATTATTAAGTAACACTTTAGATATGAAATGAAAATTTCCTCTTCTTTAATTATGTAGAGAACTAGACTAGAGTACTCCTGGGGGAATTCTGCACCAAAAAATTCAAAGTTCTGCATACAATATTTTAAATTTTTTCTAAATTTTCCCAGTGAAGTAAATAACAAACTTCTGATGACTTCAAACTGATTATTAGAATTTTGCTGGCATCAATTTATATAAATATCATAGCTGAGTCACTCTACTTCATGAAAATGTGTCTCAGCATAATAACCTACATAATTTTTAATTAAATTTGTACTCTTGTGCACTCTTTTCTTAACTCACTCTGTTTTATCTGGGTATTGCAGGGTACTTTGAAAGGTGAATAATCATATATACTGTACAATCTAGTAAAGCATATGCTGCAAAGCAGGCTATATGGTGGTGGGACTTAGATCACTAGTGTATTTTCTCTTAAATGATCACTCATGTCTGCTTTACACTACCAGCCTTCGGCCTCATGGCTTTATGTGCAGTCACCTTGTTCTCAGTGTACTGCTGGAGGAGACTCCCATTACAATCCACGAACACACCTGCTGCAAGTTGTCACTTTTCTGCTCTCAGGGTGATCAGCATTTGTAGCCCCAGCAAGGGAGAGTGGGAAGTGCACTTGTCTCCTGCATGGAAGTGTGAAACACTGCTATTTGGCTACTAAGTTGGTCTGCTGATGCTTGTGTTGATTGTCTTTAGAAGCAGTGATTCCCATAAATCTGATGAGCTACAAGGGTACACAGATGACCACAGATTCACTTGCAGTTAACTGTATTCTAGCCACCTGAGTTAGTAGAACTAATGAGGAATGAAATTGTGAGTTCTTTTGTACAGATTTTCTAGTGTATGTTATCAAGCATCACATTTGAAGTTAATCATGGTTCTGTTAGCAGACTGTCTCATAGACCTGCTTGAAATCTCATGCAGCAGTGAGTTGTCTGGACCTGAGCAAAGTTTTTGCTGCAGTTTCTTCTTCCATCTATTAGATATTGTTGTTTCAGTTGCTGCTGTGTTGTAGATGGTGCCTCTTTCTCATCACCCCCACACCAGATCTGGATTACCACTTAGTGCCTTGAGTACAACACAGTGGAGAACAGGTGAGAAGGAAAACTGAGATAGCATGAAGGATGTGGCAGACACTGGATGCATCATTCAACTGTCTTCCAGCCCTTCACAGTATAAGCAGAACAGGTTGTAGGGTATACTTTTTAGCAGGAATGAGGGGGAATAAAGAGAAGAAGAACTGTAGGATTGATGGAGGAGATCAATGTGGAGGAAGGTAAGGTTGGAAAAACTGGACTGGGCAATGGAAGACAAGATTTGACCATTTGGGAGAATAATGGAGGGGAGTGAGGACAAAATGTGTCAAAGAGATATTGAAGTACAAGGAGTTCGGAGAGAGACGGGACTGAGAAAGGAGGAGAAAATAACTGAAGGGTTTTAAAAAAAGTCAATAGGTGAGGTCAGATCAGAAAAGGAAGATGATTTTGAAGAGAAAAGTTTTCCCTTTCCAACCTCTTAATTTCTCAAACACAGTTTAAAAGAAAACAGGCCTTATCTACAGTAAGCCTTTTTGCCAAAAGGTTTCCCAGCAGCGATAGCAACATTAGTACAGATTTAGTTTTTGGAAACTAAAAGTGCGTTCCAGTCAGCTACCAGCATTTTAAGCCCAGTATTGCACAAAACATCTCTGCACATTTGTTTCTTCTAATTGCATATTGCTGTCCTATTCTGCAGAGATCCTTGAATGAAATTTCCTCCACTTGCCACCTATGTTCACTTTCAGCAATGAGGTGAGGAACATCTTGGAGTCTTGTATGATTTAGTCACTTGAACATTAAGGCCCCACTCTTGGATGGAGCTCTGTGTGGGGAAACCCCTGAGCGTGGGCAGAACTCTTTGCAGGTTTGAGGCCTTGGTATGGTGGATACCATTTAAAATCACAATATCATTTTGGAATAATGGAGGTGGTAATCATTGGTAATTGCTGATGACACTAATCACAGCCACTGCAGTTATCTACCTGTTAGTAGCTTGCAAATGTCAGCATGTCCCATGAAGTTTAATGCAATAACAACTGTCTAAGTAAGCCATTGCCCTCTGCTAGAGGAAATGTTAGATTTGCTCACAAGTGTGCAAACAGAGCCAAAGGTCCTGTGTTCTCCCTTGTCACTGTACATGCAGTCACAAAGAGTGGAATCAGAGCTGATTTGCAAGAGTTTTGAAAATATTTTGATCAATTCAAACATTTTTGAAAAGTTTTATAAATGTTGTGGGGTTTTTTAAAGCCACCTTAGAGAGTGGCCATTTAAAAAAAAAATCTCAAAATATTGACTGTTCTCATGAAAATATTCAGACATAGTTTGTTTGCAAAAAATATTTTCTGCAGTTTTCAACCAAGTCTCTGAAAGAGTTGGTGTGCATGAAATCCTGTGGGGAAGTTACTGGAATTACCTAAATAGATGCTAGCAAACGTCCTTGAGAGAGAGCTTACTATACTGTAGCTGAGCAAATATGGAACCTACTGGCAGAAAGTAAATGATAGTCATGCCTTTCCTTCAAAAAATTATGAAATGCCACATCTTCTCTCTCTCTCTCCTTCCTCTCTTTTTAGCTTTCTTATATATTCCCTTCCATATCCAGTTTAAATCAAGAAAGTGACACATGGCATATTCTGCAGATGGATCTTCAGCGTTGTGCAGACATAGGGCTGTAGTTCCAAGGAGTGTCTAAGTATCTGCCAGGAAAGTTTTTAAATTATTTTAATTGAAACATTGCTATTCACACTGCAGGGCTGGTTACTTGCCAGCTGCTACAGTATATAGTCAACTCAGAAGCAGCAATATAACACTCTGCAATTTGCAGGAAAAAGAGACACCTAAGAAATTAGTTGTTTACTACTTGCTAGGAACAATTCTGCTTTTCAGCTGATTTGTTGGATTTAGTAGCTTAACTTTAGGCATCCAGGTTTGAAAATTTTGGCCATAATTCTTATCTTTTAAGTTTGGCTGTATGATTGTACCATATTTTGGCAGAGACTCATTTCCCACAGATCAGCATCTATACACAGCTTCCATCTGGCTCAAAATAGGTTTTTTAATGGCATTATGCAAATCACAGGAGTTAAGAATTCTTATTCTTCTGTTCTATAAACATTCTATATGGCTTGAGACTATTACAGTACAAGTAGGAACAGTAGTAATTAACTTTGCTTCAAAGAAGTGGGGTTCACTAACTGTATTGAACTAAGCCAACACTTATTTCCATAAAGCCTCGGGCACTAAGCTTTGTGGTAGAGCAAATGAAACCTGTAAAAGAAAAACATCCTCTGAATGTTTCCCCCTATGCCTTTAATGCTTCTTATACCTGGGCACTCCATGCATTCTTTTACTGTAAAGGAAAACAGCGTGCTGCTGACCACAGACAGCTCAGCCTCTGGGCAGTGTCAAATCAACAGTGGTTATGGGTATCTTAGCACTGTGGGTTTGCTTTGTTCTCCCTCTCACCCCCAAATTAACCAATATTCCTACATGTTTATTATTTTTCAAAATAATTGCTAGATGCTTTTTGACTTATTTACACCTCCAAGGTCCCACCAGGCTCTATGACGAGCCTTCTTTAACAAGACCCTTAAGGACCTGGCTACCACTGAGTTAGTGTGTTGTATTCCTTTGGAAGTAAAGAGACCCTTGGCAGTTCTTAGAGCTGGCCAGAAATGTTACAATGGAATGGTTTTACGCCAAAAGTGCTGATTCAATGTAAAATTATACTTTAGTGTTGTGTCCTGATTTGGGACAAGTAAATAAATACTGTGAAACTTTTCATGGGAAGGAATTTCCATTTTCCCCACTGGCACCAGTGGTTTAATTTCCTACACAATTGAAGCAAGCAGGCATTTGAGTCCCTTATTCAGGTGTCAAATTTATTAAAAGGGCTGCCTGCCTAGCAGCCCACTCATTGCAATTCAGATAGATTTGTCAGGACACTACCCTTGGGTAGCAGGTCATGGTGGGTCTGGCTTTAGACTCTGTTGCTGCCTCTTTTCCCCCTGTTAACCAGTCTTCATGCTACAAGTTGTTCCTTAAGAACCTTCCCCTTTAGGAATCCTGGTTTAGTAATGTAAAATTCAAAACACCACAGATCTTTCACCCAGCCTCCTGCTGGGTCACAACCTTCAGTGTAGGGTTCTTAGTCCTGTCCTGGCTGAGACTTTTCTCCTACAAGACTTAGTCTCTCCAGCCTTCCTTGCTGGTTCTGGGTCCCTGCAGGCTTGCTTCTTACTCACATGACACCCTCCTGCCCCAGTCATGTAGTCCTTTCATTCTCTCCCTCCACCTGGGGAGATGGACTAAATCTGACACAGGAGAGTCTGATCCCCAGACCCCATAAAGAGCCAGCTCCTCCTCCATCTTGAGTTGGCATTCCAAGATTGCACTAATGATATATTATCTATGTCTTGATAGAACAATTGTTCAGGACAAGAAATTTCTACGAAGGACTTTTTGTACAATGACAGTATTAGAGCATTTTGAAAAGACCCTGATTTAATTAGTTTGATTATTCCATGTTGTTGAAACCTTTCACGCAGTTCTTAGACTAGTTCGGGCAGTTCCAGATGGGGCGCTGTGTTGGGGGCCACACTATGCGATTCGGCTCTGCTTCAGCACTCCTGCTGGGGTGAAGGGTCAGGGGCTGCACCATGTGGCTCTCGGAAGCCATGGCATGGCCCCGCTCCAGCGCTTTAGCCAGGGCGCAGGGTCGGGGTCACTCCGCGTGGCTTCCAGAAGCCATGTCATGGCCATGCTCTTATGTGCTCCAATGGCCCCCTCCAGCACTTCAAAGGGACCTGCAGGGGCAGTGCCCGCAGATGGAGCCAAAGAAGGGACATGCCACTGGTTCCGGGAGCTGCTTGAGGTAAGCGCTGCTCAGAGCTTACACCCCTGAGCCTCTCCCCACACCCCAACCCCCTGTCTCTGCCCTGATCCCCCTCCTGCTCCCAACCCCCTCGATCCCAGCCCGGAGCACCCTCCTGAACCCCAAACCTCTCATCTCCAGCCCCACCCCAGAGCCCACGCTCCCAGCTGGAACCTGCACCCCTTCCCACACCCCTTCCCCAGCCCTGATCCCCCTCCCACCATCCAAACCCCTTGGTTCCAGCCCAGAGCACCCTCCTACACCCCAAACTCCTCATCTCCAGCCCCATCCCAGAGCCTGCACCGCCAACCAGAGCCCTCACCCCCTCCCGCACCCCAACCCCAATTTTGTGAGCATTCATGGCCCGCCATACAATTTCTATTCCCCGATGTGGTCCTCTGGCCAAAAGGTTTGCCCATCCCTGATGTATATAGTGACATATTTTCTGTCTTATTATCCATCCCATTCCAAATGCAATAAAAGCTCTTTTATCCGGCACTTCACCAACCAGAAAGCTTTGTAAACTGGCATTTCTGATCTTCATTGAAATTCTGGTTTATAGTCTGGTTGGCGTGGGCTCTGGCAGGGAGTTTGGGTGCGGAAGGGGGCTTGGGGCACAGGAAGGGGTGCAGGGTGTTGAATCTAGGGGCTGCTCACCTTAGGCGGCTCTGCACAAGCAGCGACCTGTGCTGGCTGTTCCTAGGCAGAGGCACGGCAGGCAACTCTCCACACTGCCCGCTCCCCACCCTGAGCACTAGCAACGCAGCTCCCATTGTCTGGGAACCACAGCCAATGGGAGCTGCGGGAGCGGCGCCTGTGGGCTGAGGTAGTGCACAGAGCTGCCTACTGCGTCTCCGCCTAGGAGCAGCCAGGACAGGTCACTGCTTATGGGGAGCAACCAAAGGTGAGTAGCCCCTGGATATGGCACCCTTCCCCCCCCTCCCATGCCCCAACCCGCTGCCCTGAGCCCCCTTCCATACTCAAACTCCCTTCAAAGCCCCCTCCTGCGCCCAAACTCCCTCCCTCTTAGTTAACTGGCATTTTTCACTTACTGGCACCCCCCCCATTCCCCCAACATGCTGGATAAAACAGCTTGTTCTGCAGTTCCTGGTATTGTTGTCTTTTTTTTTTGTTTTTTTTTACTGCTGTCACTGCACATAGAGTGGATGTTTTCAGAGAACTATCCACAATGACTCCAAGATCTCTTTCTTGAGTGGTAATAGCCAATTTAGACCCCATCATTTTATATGTATGGTTGGGATTATGTTTTCTAATGTGCATTACTTTGCATTTATCAACATTGATTTTCATCTGCCATTTTATTGCCCAGTCGCCCAGTTTTATGAAGTCCCTCTGTAATTCTTCACAGTCAGCTTTGGACTGAACTATTTTGAGTAATTTTGTATCATCTGCAAATTTTGCCACCTCACTGTGTACCTCTTTTTCCAGATCATTTATGAATGTTGAACAGCATTGTTCCCAGTACAGATCCTTGGGAGACCTCACTATTTATCTCTCTCAAATTGGGAAAACTGACCATTTATTTTTACCCTTTGTTTCCTATCTTTTAGCCTGTTACTGTTCCAGAAGGACATTCCCTCTTATTCCATGAATGCATAGTTTGCTGAAGAATCTTTGAGAGTCCAGATACACAAAATCCACTGGATCACCTTTGTCCACATTTATTGAACTCCCTCAAAGAATTCTAATAGATTGGTGAAGTATGATTCCCCTTTACAAAAGCCATGTTGACTCTTCCTCAACATGTGTTGATTTGTGTGTCTGATCATTCTGTTTTTTACTCTGTTTCAACCAATTTGCCTGGTACTGAAGTTAAGCTTACCAGCCTGTAATTGCTGGGATTGCCTCTGGAGCCTTTTTAAAAAATTGGTGTCATATTAGCTATCCTCCAGTCGAGGCTAATTTAAGTGATAGGTTACATAGCACAGTTAGTAGTTCTGCAATTTCATATTTGATTTCCTTCAGAACTCTGGGGTGAATACCGTCTGGCCCTGGGGACTTATTACTGTTTAATTTATCAGTTTGTTCTAAAACCTCTTCTATTGACACAGCACTGTGCAACAGTTCTTCAAATTTGTTGCCCCAAAAGGATAGTTCTGACGTGTAGCTCCCTCACATTCTCTGTAGTGAAGACTGATGTAAAGAATTAGCTTCTCTGCAGTGGCCTTATCTTCCTTGAGTGCTTCTTTATCACCTTGGTCATCTAGTTGTCCTAGTCTCTGTTTGGCTGGCTTCCTGCGTCTAACATACTTTAAAAAAAAATTCTTGTTTTTTTTTTTTTCATCTTTAGCAAACTGTTTCTCAAATTCATTCTTGGCCTGCCTTTTTATAGTTTTACATGAAACCAGGTACAGTTTGTGCCCCTTCCTATTATCTTCACTAGGATTTGATTTCCAAATTTTAAAAGATGACATTTTGCCTCTAACTGCTTCTATTACTCTGCTTTTTAGCCATGGTGGCATTCCTTCGGTCCTCTTATGGACTTTTCTGACTTGGGGTATACATTTAGTTTGAGCCTTTTATGGTGTTTTCAAATAGTTCCCATGTTGCTTGCAGACATTTAACCCTTGTGACAGCTCCTTTTAACTTGTGTCTAACAAGCGTCCTCTTTCTTGAATAGCTACTCTTTTTAAAAAATCAAATGTTAATGTAGTGAGTTTTTTGGTATCCCCCCTGTAAGAATGTTAAATATAATTATATTTTTGTCATTATTACTGAGTGGGTCAGCTATATTCACCACTTGGACCAGATCCTGCACTCCACCTAGGACTGAAGCAAGAATTGCTTCTGTCTGAACCATGTGCTCTTAGCACCCATTGGCTTTCCCCTAGCCCTTAGTTTAAAAATACCATTACAACCTTTTAGACTTTATGTGCCAGCAATCTGGGTCTGTTTTGGTTTAAGTGGAGACCATCCCTTCCTGATAGGCCACTCCTTCCCTAAAAGGTTTCCCAGTTCCTAATAAACTTAAATGCCTCCTTCATACAGGATTGCCTTAGCCATGCATTGAGATCTTGCAGTTCTGCTACTGTTCCTGGCCCTGCACGTGGTACTGGAAGAATTTCAGAGACTGCTACCATGCAGGTCTTGGACTTTAATCTCTTAGCCAAAATTTGGCCTCCAGGACCTCTCTCCTACATTTCCCTATTTACTGTTACCTACATGTACGATAACCACTGGCTCCTCCCTAGCACTAACTATAATGCTATCTAGATGTTTTGTGCTTCTATCTTTGCATCTCGCAGGCAATTTACCATATAGTTCTCTTAGTTACCACAAACCCAACTATCTATATTTCTAATAATTGAATTCCCCACTTTTATTGCCTGTCTCTTTCTAATAACTGGGGTCCCAGCCCTGGAGGGATATCCTCGGTGCAAGAGGATATCATAATGTCATCTGGAATGTGGGTCCTAACTAGGGGACCATTTCCCTCCACTCCAGCTTGATGTTCTCCTGCTTCGAGACTTTAATCCTCCTTATCAGCATGTGGGCTCTCAGACAGGAGGCTGGACCATGCTACTCTGTCCCTGAAGGTCTTCTTTATTTATTTCTCTGTCTCCCTTTGTATCTCCAGTTCACTCCACTCTGGTCTAAAGAGCCCGTTGTCAGTCTCAGGGAGCCATGAGTTTCTTGCGCGCGAACACACACACACACACCCCACCAGGCAGATATTCATACATGTTGCACTTAGTGCAATAAACTGGGTAGCCCCCACATACTCCTGCAGGTCTTCAGCCTGCCTTTTTACTCTTATGGTGTTTGTTTTGATCGCTTAAGTTTCTTAGGTGTATTTGGTTTTCTTTATTCTGTCAGTACCTTTCCAGTTGTTAAAATCCCTCAGTTGCAGTCTGACTGCTGCCAGACTCTCCTTATCTTGGCAGCTCAGTCTGCCATTGTGCTCTCTGTCTGCTGCAGGCTCTCTCGCCTCAAAAGGGCTCTGATAGGAGACCTCTAAAATTTATACCTGTGGCTAGGTCACTCTTCCTTCCCGCCTCCTGTACATTACTTGGGTCCTGGTCTTTACAGTCTATCCTTTTGATCCATAAGCATCACTAAGGAGTCACTTACGCAGCTGCCACAGTGCCCAGTCCCTCCCAGGAGGCTTTGAATCACCAGGCTTGGAAGTTAAGATTTTGATCTAGGTAAGCCTTTAGAATTTAAACTAGAATAAGGTACAAAAGATTGTCTTCTTTCAGCAACGCCCCAGTGTGATGGAGTATGAGTAGTCTAAGGCTGCCACCACTTGGCAAGTGTCCCCACCTGGGCCAAAATGAGGAGATAAGTGGTAAAGGACTGGATGAACCAGAGAAGCCTGAAATCTCAGGGATGTGTGATATCTGCCTACGGAGAAGGTAAAAGTCTTGTATTGTGGGGGGGAAAGGACTTGTATAAAATACTATAAATGAAGTACTTGGTGTTGAAGTTGCTGCTGATGTGTGTTAGGACAATTTGCAGAGAGGAATATAACAGGAAGGAACCCTGTCTTGTGACACCTATTATGCCCCATTAACACACACAACTTTACTCTGCCAATCTAGGGTCACCATATTTCAGGTTCCAAAAAGGAGGATACTGCTGAAAGTGGGGGGCAGTGGAGTCAAGGGAAAGGAAGAGTGCTGGAGGGAGTACCTGTGGTGGGAGTACTCACTGGAGGTAGGGGGCAGTGTCACTCCCGGTCACGGTGGCAGGGCAGCTGGGGCAAGCCCAGGACACAGTGACAGCCGTCAGCCAGTGTCTCCCTGCGGGAAAACCTCCCCAGGGCTGGCTGGGTGGGCTGGATCTGGCAGTTGTGGCTTGCAGGGGAATGGACCGATCAGTTGCGGATGCAGGGGAGGGACCAATCAGGAAGCGGATCAATTGGGGCTCTTCCAGGGCTGCAGCTTCTCTGCTCTGCAAAAACCCAGGACATTTCCTGTTTGAAAAATTTGCCCAGAAAAAAAAGGAAGCTCAAAAAAGAGGCTATGTCCAGGAAAACCCTAATGTATGATAACTGTACGCCAACTTCCAGTTAATGAAATACGCAAGCTCTGCCTCTCCTCTTACAACTCATTCAGTATCACCCGCAGGATTCCATCAAACCCTACTAAACAGCCAGAAGGGGAGGAGCAAAAGCAAAACCAAGAAAAGATTGGCCACGCCACCTTCCCTCTTTTCCACTGGAGCTGGCAGTAGCCAATAGGACTGATTTGCAAACACTCCAGGTGCAGTCAGTGTGTTGGGTGTACCTGTGCCAAGCAGGGCCACCTGGGGGGGGGGCAAGTGGGGCAATTTGCCCCGGGCCCCACAGGGGCCCCCATGAGAGTTTTTTTCAGGGGCCCTGGAGTGGGGCCCTTCACTTGCTCTGGCGGCCCCGGAAAACTCTTGTGGGGCCCGGGCCCCCGGAGCTGCTTCTGCTCCGGGTCTTTGGCAGCAATTCGGCAGCAGGGGGCCCTTCAGCTTGGGGACCCACTTGCCCTGAAGACCCGCAGTGTGGGGGCCCCCACTGCCGAAGACCCCAGGCCTCCTGAATCCTCTGGGCGGCCTTGGTGCCAAGTGGTGGTGTCAGTAGTTGGACCTGCTTGGTAATGGTGTTTTTTGTGATATAGGAGATGTGTGGATTACTATGAGATATGTGACAGAGCTGTGATTATATGAGGAGATCTATGTTTTGTACCCTCTGATGTGAGAACAAAGAGAAATGCTGCATGTGCATCTTCAGGATCCAGTATGGATCACTTCAGTACAGAACTGCGTATGTTATATAATTAGAAGGATGTAGGGCTTTTATTACGAAGGGCATTGTCATTAGTGGACTGTGATGTAAGAGTAGTGTCAGTGTTTAGTATCTGCATGCTTTCTAGGTAAAGTGAGTGTGGCCAGTATCAGGTTTAACTGCCCTGGAAGCAGTAGTTAGCTGTGCTTGGCAGAAGTGCGTTTGAAAGATCAATGGATTATAGCTCAGTCCCACACTTTAAGGTAATAATGATATGAGGAGATCTGTTTTGCATCCTCTTATATGAGGAAAAGGAAGAGCCTTGGAGCACCCACAGAAAAAAAAATGTTGTGTGCTGAGCACCACTGGCAGCCTCCTATCAATGCCTTCCCAGCACTTCCTGCCCGCCAGCAGCCCCACTGATCAGCACCTTCCCCTCCCCTCCAGCGCCTCCCGCCCACTATGGATCAGCTGTTCTGCGGTGTGCAGGAGGTCCTGGGAGGCGTGGGACGAGCAAGGACAGGGCATGCTCAGGGAAGGGAGCGGAATGGGGCAGAAGAGGTGTGGCAGGGGTGGAGTGGGGGTGGGGTCTGGGGCGGAACCACGGGGAGCCCTCCCCCCCCGGCACATTAGAAAGTCGGGGCCTCTGGTATAGGCTATGTCAGCAATGCACAGGGTTTCTATTACAAAGAACACTGTCAGAGGTGAGATGGAATATGAGAAGATTCTAACATTTTGATGGTGGTTAAGTGAACATGTGGGCTGAGCTGGAATCCTGTCAGTAAGTCTATAGGAGTTGTTAAAGGCTGTGAAGTGGTTCTTAAACTGTATATGGGTGGTATTCTATCTCCGGAGTTGGCTAAGTGTGGGATTGTATGCCAGGATCTGAAACCTCCTGAATCTGATCTCACATACGCGTGCTGGCCCTTGGCACTATGTGTTTTGATGCATTTGTCAAAGAGGGTAGAGGGAATGTGGTGTGGGCAACCTTTTTCTTTTGGGCCCTTTTAACAGTGTTAAGTAGAATCCTGGTGGGTGAGAGTGACTGGGTTGTTAAAGGAGGTGAAGAGTTTGTACATTTAATCTACAGCAAGTGTGGGGTTGGCAGAGTAATGGTATTTGTGTTAATGGGTTGCATTGGGGCATTGCTGAAAGAAGGCAGAGTTAGGGCAGCATGGAGCAATCCTTAACTGTGCATTTCCTGGTTTTCAAAAGTTTAAGTCTTGCTCAATTCAGCATTCTTCAAGGGGATGACATACCACCAAGCTACCTTAGCTCTGCATAAACATAGGGTTTGGTGGCGGGGAGGGGTTTGCCACTGATTATATCATTCCCTCAAGCCCCTAGCAGTTTTTATTGTTCTTCTCTGAATTTTGGTTTGGAAATACCTTTGTGGTAAGGTGGTGGTCATGAATGAATGAAATATTCCAAGTGTGGTCACACCACAGCTATTTAAAGAGACTATTACTTCTCTGCATGGTGACCTGATGACTTTTGTGTATGATGCTCAGATATGTAGTGGACTTTATATTTGTTTTTGAAAGTATGTGAGAGTTCAAACTCAGGTTGGATTTGCTGTTTAATAATTATCTTTAGTCTCTTTAGGCATTACTTTTTCCCAGGTTTTTTTCTTGCCACAAAAGTACTTTTTTTTTTTTTAATTATTCTTCTTCCCCAAATGTATTAGCTTATTATTTCTCCCCCTGACCCAAGCTGAAATTACTAAGGAAATACCAGATATCAGTGTGATTTTTTTTTTTGTTTGTTTGTTTTTTGTTTTTGAGAGCCAACAAATGCCTCATGGAAAATGAGGCCAGATTGAGAAGTGTCTTGCCTCTAAATTGATTAGAGGTCGGTTCTTCTCCAGCAACAGTTGTTGGAGAGACGGAGATGTGAGCCCAGCCTGAGCCCAGACATCTACCCTGCAATTTAAAATACACCCATGAGCCTGACTCAGCTGTCCCTTGTCAGTTGCGGGTGTTTTATTGCAGTGTAGGCATTCCCTACCAGAGTATTGCACATAACTATTACTGCATAGTTCTGGGTCTCTGCAGTATCTCCAAGATATTTATTTACTTTGGGTCTCATTTTCATTTACAAAGCTCCTTTTCACTGCAAAGGAACCTTAATATTAATTAGAGTCAGGCTCAGGCCCTTTTTCTTTTAGATTATCTAGGAAGTTTCTCAGTTAAAGCGAATCCTTGTCCTCCCAAGCAATAACTGCAAGGTACTAATATTGCAATTCAACAGAGCGTAATTTGTACTAACACCAACATAAGGTTGAGAGTGGAAAAGAGCCCAAGACACAAGATTGTGATTTGGATCCCGACTCTAAAGTTTCCATGGTATTGGGATGTAAAGATAAATATATGTGGTTAAAGTTCTGCAGCATTGTTGTGGTTGATAGATCCTGAAGCTCTAGAGAAGTATTCAGCCCCTGAGCAAAGCTTTCACCCTTAGCTTCACAGAGATTATGCAATGTACAGCACACGGCTATGACCATAGGAATATTATCCTCCGTGAGATCCGACCTGCCATACAGGCATCACCAGTGTGCCTTTAATCTGCCAAAGGCACATTCAATTGTCATCTAGCACCTACTGAGCCTGTTATTGAACCACTCCTTACTGCTGTCCAGGGGTCCTGTGTAAGGTTTCATGTGCCACAGCTGTAAGGGGTACACAGAGCCCCCCGGGATCACTATAGGTATTTCAACACCCCCCCCCCCCATGTAATCTTCTGGTTAGGAAAGAAAGTCCCCATTTGAAGCTTTCTGTACAGGCCAGTGTTCCATCATGCACCTTCCCAGACAACCCCACGTTGATGTCAGTGAAATGCCCACAGTGATCCACAAGTGCCTGCAACACCATAGAGAAGTACCCCTTCCTATTGATGTACTCTGTCGTAAAATGGTCTGGTGTCAAACTGGGAATGTGTGTGCCATCTATTGCCCCTCCGCAGTTAGGGAAACCCATTTCTGCAAAGCCATCCACAATTTAATGCACATTTCCTAGAGTCACGGTCCTTCGTAATGCGTCCAGTTTTGGGCCCCCCACTACAAAAAGGATGTGGACAAATTGGAGAGAGCCCAGCCGAGGGCAACAAAAATGATCAGGGGGCTGGGGCGCATGACTTATGAGGCGAGGCTGAGGGAATTGGGCTTGTTTAGTCTGCAGAAGAGAAGAGTGAGGGGGGATTTGATAGCATCCTTCAACTACCTGAAGGGGGGGATCCAAAAAGGATGGAGCTCAGCTGTTCTCAATGGTGGCAGATGACAGAACAAGTTGCAGTGGGGGAGGTCTAGGTTGGATATTAGGAAAAAGTATTTCACTGGGGGGGGGTGAAGCACTGGAATGGATTACCTAGGGAGGTGGTGGAATCTCCACCCTTAGAGGTTTTTAAGGCCTGGCTTGACAAAGCTCTGGCTGGAATGATTTAGTTGGTGTTGGTCCTGCTTTGAGCAGGGGGTTGGACTAGATGATCTCCTGAGATCTCTTTCAACTCCAATCTTCTATGATTCAATGAATGCATTTACAGAACATTACATAAATCCTGCATTTAATACAGAATTAATTTCCTCATGAGCTTTTCCATGGTGTATTTACCAAAGTATCAGAGTGCTTTGCAAATATGAATGCATTTATCTTCACAACAACATATGAGGTGAGGTGATATTATCCCTATTTTATGCCAAGTCAATTGTGAAGTGTCAGTGAATTTTGGGTGCCCTATTTGAGATGAGGACCTGATTTTTCAGAGTATTTAGCTTTTCATAGTCCTCTATATGTTTAGAAGGGAGCTCCCATTGACTTCGGCTGCAGCTGTGAGGGCTCAGCACTTCTGCGAATTGGATCCCAGATGTCTCAAATCACATACCCAGAAAATGAGGAGCACACAGTAGCTACCTGTGAATATCATGCTTGAAGACATGTACCCAGCATCACATGGGACCACAGTAGCAGATGCAGAGATAGAAGCCAATTCTCCAGAATGGTATTCAGATGTCTTAACCAGGAGAACATCCTTTCTTTTCCTTCAATCCCCTGCCTTATTCACTGCATGCCTTCTAATTTCTGCAATAAATGAGGGTTCTACAGATAACAGTCTCATTCACTATATAACCCTGATTCATTCCCTGAGCATAGTCTGTCCTGTGCACTGAATGAGTCAAGGATCTCGTGGAAAAAATAGTGCAATATCATGTAATTAAAGACTATCATAATATTTTAGCCCATTTGTGTATATTTGCACCAGCAACCTTAATTCTGGCCTTTCCTAACTTTTGAGTACTTGACTTTGCAACCTTAACATTGTCTTTGGAAGTTACATTAAAAACGTTAACTTATGTTTAAAAAATTGGGGAAAAAACCCAAACATTTCATCATGTGGAACCATACTGACAACCCACATGTGTCATCACCAGGATTAGGATCTTTAGATTCAGATCATGGTCCTCTACACTTTAGCATTAGATCTGCCACTACAGAGGGATGGAGACACATACTTTACCAGTGATTTTCACAGCTAGTTGCTAGAGAGCAAAGGAATGTGCAAACTCAGGAATTCCAGGTTCTTTAGGGGCATGTATTCTAGTGGTTAGACCTCCTGTCCTCTGAACCCTCAGTCTCTCCTTGTCCTGTTGTGCTCCTAGCCTTATTGTCCCATGCCCTGCTCTTCCACACTCTCATTGCTCTTGTTTCCCCTCCCAGCTCTTGTTCTAACTGTCTCTCTCCACCCTGAGCTCCTGCTCTCTGTCCTTTCCCCTTACCCCTTTATCACCCCTTTGTATTCAAGTGAGGCTGTTTCCTCCTCCATGCTTTGAATGCTAGAAGAGGGAGCATTAAGAGCATAGGAGAGATAGTGACTCTCTACTCTCAGTTCTGAACAGTGGCCCCTGAGAAAAGCAACCGCAGGGGAAGTCTTGCTTAGCCCCTGCATCCCTGAAATGGAGAATGTGGACACAGGTAGCACTTTACAGTTTGTTATATTAGCAGAGTGGAGAGTAATGATTTCTGTTTAAGTGCAGCATAGTGATTGTCAATATCTATTTGCTATAATAGTTTAAATACATTGCACTAAAACTATTTTTCCTATGTTATAACTGGTAACTTTTACAAAAAATCCATTGTGTTTAAAATACTGTGGTCCGGATTCTGCTATCAGTTACGCTGGTGATCTCCAGAGCAACTACTGAAGCCAATATTAGTAAAATGGGATTGAAGTAGTCAATGTACTTACACAGTACAAATGGATTAATATTATTTGTATTATGGTCATACCTAGAGGCTGCAGTCAAGATCAGGGTCCCATTGTTCTAGGTACTGTACAAAGACATAGTAAGAGACAATCTATGCCTTGAAGATTTTACAATAGATAAGACAAACAAAGGGTAGGAGGGGAATCAGAGGCAGAGAGAGGTAAAATGACATATCTCAGGTCACACAGCAGGTCAGTGGCAGACAGAGCCATAACTAGGCATTTTAGCACCAGCAAGCATATTTATGCCCCCTGCTGTTCTTTTCATCATTTTTCTGCCCCCACGGCTTTGCACCCTGGATGGCCGCCCTGTTCACCCCCACCCTGGTTATGGCTCTGAACCTCTGCCACTTGCCTCCTCTGTGATCTTGGGCAGATCATATGTTTCAGTTTTCCCTTATACAAAAAAAGGATGATACTTAAAGGGATGGTGGGCAGTATAGTTCACTGGTGAAGTGAAGGCATTATAAGAGTGCAAACTAGAGTAGTTCATCTCTCCAGAATATGTACATGGGAAATAAAGGGAAGCTTTCCTTCCATAAACCAGAGATCACGAGTTAGGAGCCCTTACAGAAAGCAATATTCCAGTGCTCTGCAATCATATCTCTAAGGCTAGAGTTTATAATGGAGTCACTACGATGGGATTGTAGTATCTATTTTATAAAGATTCTGTAATATCTATTTTATAAAGATTTCAAATGTGCCTCTCTGGAATTTAATCCTCCCCCCACTAAAATCCATGCCAACGTGTGGCTTCCAGAGAGACAATCCTGCCTAGTAGTACATGTCCTGGTGACTGGGATCCACCACTGTAGCTGGACTCCAGCTGAGTCCCTCCTACTTTGGTCAGTAATCTACCTGTCCCACCCTAGCTCATAGAAGTGGTACTAAATTCCTTTCTTCTGGGGGACATTCCCACTCTCGTGTCCAGCAGTCATAAAAACCTCTTCCATCAGGCAAAATCAGATCAGTGTTTTGCTTCCAGCAAAGAAAGTACAAGTTTATGATGAAAGCAATTTCCCTGTCTCTTGATTAACAACAACAAACCAAGGCCCACAGGCTGGGGAGGAGAAAAGAGCTTAATTGACTCTTAGTTTTGAAATGGCTTAATGACTAGGTTCAAATTAGCCAGCATCACCTTTTCATCCTGGAGAATTGAAATGAAATGTGATTTTCTACAGCAGGCTATGGCTAGTCCAGCTCCACCACATACACACAGCCCTTTTCAAACATGTCTCAGCTAAAGTAGGTATCTTCCTCGTTCCTAGGCTCTGTTATTTTCCTCATTGTATTGTCTGAAGTATATATTTTTAAAAAACCACCCACATATCTAAGCCACCGGCATTTTATCTGCAAATCAAAAGGAGGAAAGGGAAACAAAAAGAAATGGTGTTGGCCTGTTTTGTTTTTCTAACGAAATTATAAGGCCATATACCAAAGCACAAGAAGAGTATCTAAAAGAGCAAGACATGATTCTCCATCAGCAAAGGCACAGGGGCTGTCTGATAGGAAGTGTGAGTGGAAATAGTGATGCCCAAATAATAGTAATAATTAATACCTGGCATTTCCCATGGCAGAATTTTGCAGTAATGGTGCAAAGCACAGAAGAGCACTGATAGTAACTAGGGTCTACTGGGCTGGGCACAAGTCTGGGACTCTGATCTGCCTCCCAGTTCTAATCACTGTAGCAAGTCACTCTGCCTGGTCAGTTTCTCCATCTACAAAATGAAGATAATGATGCTACTCCCCTTTTGTAAAGTACTTGGGGTGGAATCCGTGAAGGGATTTCGATGTTGCAATGCTGAGTGTCACAGTACCTAGAAACTCACAGCAATGCAGAGTGAGCCACAAAGCTGAGTTTGGCTTCTAGGTTCCCTGTACAATGCACAGGGAGCGATAAGTGCCTAAGAATGCCATCCGCAATAGCCAGCATTGCTGCTTCTTACCTAAGCTAGGCAATGGGAGAGGCCAACAACAGGCATGTGTTAAGCCCTGCCCCTTTCTCAGAGATGGGCACCTACGTTCAAGCTGCATTGAGGCACCTATGTCAGTTTAGCAATCCCCAAACAGGAACTCACCACCTGGAATCAGACAGCTTAGTCATGTACTTCATGGATCCTACTCTTTGAGAGCTAGAAAATGCAGTCTAACAGCTAAGTGTTATAAACAGTAATGGATTGATGCCGCAGAACAATGTAACATAGCTCTTCATGTCCTCAGCGAGATCTCCTGAGGGAAGCAGTGCAAACCCTATTGCTCGGCACATTTAAAATTTTCCTGGACCAATTACTAATAAATGCACAAGTGGGCACAATCCTGTGTTGGCAGGGAGAAGGACTGGATGATCTAACTGGTCTTTTTAATCTCCCGAGTCTGTGATTTACAAACATTGACTAATGAATCCACAATTGTCCAATGTGAGTGGAGAGGGAACTGGGGTTTGAGGGACATCACCCTAGTGCAGACTTGTTTATTAAGATGCCTAGGTGCTGCAGGAGTAGGCAGTGTGGCTGAATAGACTGGGCATTGAGCTGGGAGCCCGGAGAGGTGAGCTCAGTTCTTGGCTCTGCCATTGACCCACCATGTAATCTCAGGCTTAAACTGTAGGGGCCTCAGTTTCCTCATCTGTAATTACACTTACACTTGTTTGTAAAGTGCTTTGAGATCTTCCAGTGAAAGGTGTGATGTAAGTGCTGAGTATTTATAGGTAGATAAAAAAGACAGGAATGCTCCCTGGAGGAGCTTACAAAATCAAAAGGACAGTAAAGATGCCAATGGGCAATGGCCTAGGGAGGAGGAATAGGACAGCAAGAGGCTGACAGAGAGAACAAACCATACTTGTTGCACTAACTTCTTCCGTATTACATTGGTTGCCCTAGATTTCTGTTAGCCTGGATATGCTTACCAGGTTAATTCCCAGCAGCTTTGCACCTGACCAGAGAAAGAGCCTTTTAACTGTGGTGTCCCCGGGCAGCACTTTCCCTTATGTCTGAGACAAACAGACAGCCCTGCACTGATAAAAATGTTAAAGTCCACAGACACTGATGCTTTCACAACCAAGCTATCAATCCTTGGGGCTTTTAACCTCACTTGAGGACATGCAGGTATCAGTCCATTCCCCTCCTACACCCCCCCTTTGCTCCTAACCCCTGCACTCCCTTGTGGTCCTAGCTCCCTGCACCCCCTTCCGGCGCAGTGGCCCCAGGCACTTGGTGCAGCTGACCTCCTACCTCCAGCGCGTGGCTGCATGAACAGTGCCCTTCCTACCAGCCAGGGCACCCAGAGCCCTGCCACTGCAGTCCTAGCGCTGGGGAGAGCTGTACCCCCAGAGGCTGTGCACCCTGAGTGCCTGCCCTGCTCACTCTGCCCTAGTTATGGCCCTGGTAGCAGAGCTCAGAACAGAACTTGGATCTCTTTACTCAGTCTAGGGCCAATGGTACCTCTCTGAGAGTAGAATGTGAAAGGATGTTTTTTAAAAGGGGAGGAGGCTGAGGGCAAGGAAAAGGAAGGTCATTATTCTATATTACACTGACGGACCAGAATGCTCAGTCTCTTTCAAGATATTTATAACAACAAATCAACTGACTGTTGAGAAACCATTATTAAAAAGGCATTTTAATGCCTCCAAATTAAAATGTAGATAGCAATAAATACATTGTATAAAACTGCTATATTAGTACTTGGATTTTACAGATAAAACCCTTTGGTGCATGCCATTGTGGATATCTTCACTCACACAGATTATTGTAATATTCTTCTGGAAATATATCCTTTACATATTTTATACAAGGAACAGGTTCATACTTTACATGCTGATTTCTCAGTGATAAGAGTTTTGAACTGATTTCTTATCTTTCTTTCCTCTCTTCTTTTTGCCTTTTAATCTCCACTGGTTCCCTCTTGCCTCGAGGCTGGAGTTTTATCCTGTTTATTACTTGGAATTCTCCTCTCATGCGCCCTCATCCCCGCCCCACCCCCCCATGCTTATTTATTTGATCTTAGTAAAGTGCATCAAACTCTGCCAGAAAAACAGAGGCAAAACCTTCAGACATATCTCCACTGCTCTGATGATGAGCAGCACCCCCAATGCACCTTTAATCCATGAGCCCTACCCAAGCTTATCACAGCATGCGGTGTACCTCATCCAGTGCACTAAATGCCCCAATAACTATGTGGGTGAAACCAGACAATCACTAGGCTCTCAAATGAACTCAGTCAGGAAAATGACAAAAGACAAAAACACCGCATCAGCCATGGGCGAACACTTTTCACAAAATTATCACTCCATATATGACATCTCAGTCCTTGTCATCAAGGGAAACCTGCACAACACATACAAAAGATGAGCCTTTGAGCTTAAATATATAACTTTATTATTAAAAATACTGGTTTTAATAAAGACACTGGTTACTACAAGAATCTGTAAACTATTAACCTCCCTCTTTTTTGTCCTTTGATTGCAGGGATGTTAACAGGCCACTTCACCTAGAATGATCCCTTGAAAATGTATTAACTACTTATGCTAAACAATCTGTTCCACCTTGTATTTGGTTGTAATACTCTGAGCTTGTCTTCACATACAGTGCTGTAGTACTTTAGGGTACGTCCTCGCTACCCACCGGATCATCAGGTAGTGATCGATCCCTGAACGCGCTCCCGTTGACTCCGGAACTCCACCAGGGCAAGCGGCGGTAGCGGAGTTGACGGGGGAGCCACGGACTTCGATTCCACGCCATGAGGATGGGAGGTAAGTCGAAATAAGATATGTCGACTTCAGCTACGCTATTCCCGTAGATGAAGTTGCGTATCTTACATCGACACCCCCACCCCAGTGTAGACCAGGCCATAGTGAAGACACTACAATAGTTCATCCACCTCTCCAAGAGGTGGTAGCTATGTTAACAGAAGAAGCTCTCCTGTCAATGTAGCACTGTCTACACACACAGGGTTAGGTTGGTATAACTGTCACTCCAGGGTGTGGATTTTTTACACCTCTGAGTGATCTAGTTATACCGACATAGGTCTATAGTGTAAACCTGGCTGCAGAGTACCTTTCCCAGGCCTGAAGAAGAGCTCTGTGCAATTCAAAAGCTTGTCTCTCTCACCAACAGAAGTTATTTCAATAAAAGATATTACCTCACCCATCTTGTCTCTTGAATATCCTGGGACCAACATGGTCACAACACCACTGCAAACAATTCAGTAAAGTGACACATACAGAATCCCTACTAAAGTAGAGCTTTTCCTGTGATATTTTGTGGCTTATAGGCTGTTGTTCATTCAGTTACGCTGCTCGTACACTGAAGCCATTGAAGTAGTATCTCTAGTTAGATTTCAAAGTATTGTGAAACCTTGCCTTTGGTGAAGAAGTTTAAGATGTTAATTCTATACTGTATGTTTTGCTATTATCCATATTTTCCTTAGAGTTTGTATATGGATGCTGGTTAATTTCCATCGCTTAAATTAGCCAATTATGTTTGTCAGATGGTGACTCCTTGGGGTTGGTTGAAGGGGTACTGGGTCATGTGCCACTGAGCACCAAGCCTCTTTGCAGGAGGCAGGCGACTAACCCCTAGAAATGGAGACTACGCTTACCCATAGGATAACACCTTTATCTGAGTTGGAGTGAGCCCTCCCTCAGTACCAGGAATGATCCCTTAATGACTCCTAAAGAGAGTTACACATGTATCTTCCTCTAAAAATAGGGCAAAGGGCCCAGTCCCCAATGCTTAAATATACAGATTAATGCTCATTGCTCTGATCAATTGTCCAGCCAACCCAACTCAATTTATCATGTCAGTTCCTTTTAGTCTCCTTTATAGTACACATTCTGGTGCTTTCTAGAGAGCAATGTGAGCTCATATGAGTCATCCTGCCTGCTGCACAGGGTCATCCTGGTCTCCTTGCTGTAGGGTTGGTCTTTGCATACTGGACTCTGCTCTCTGCTGCTCCATCCTCTGCTGTACTGGCACAGCCCTTCCATTGCTGCCAGCTGTGCTGTTCCCCTCTCCTGCTGCGCTCCTCTTCCAGCACAAAGTGAAAGTCCATATTAGGACAGGAGAAAGTGTGGCCTTTCTCCTCACTCCATGCCGCTTGCACGAAGGAGTCAGCTAGCTCTACAGAGAAGTGTAAGCTGCATTGCCTGAAAAGGTGTATCTGTGGGCATGCTCAACCTTGCACACCTGAGAGCACTGGGAAGCATTAGACTCCACACCATCATGAGTAAAGGGCTATTTCAGTACCAGATGCTTCAATGGGTTTGCACCTTCTTTCCTTGTATCCCAGAACATCTGCTGAAATCTAGTGGGTGTGTTGAGGGCCCAAGGAATGAAGGATGGGCCCAATAATGGAAAATATCTGCATAGATTTGTGTTCTCTGCATACATTCATGTTTCTAAACAATACAACTATAATTAATTAAATAAATAATAAAATATTTTTAATGGGCTGAATCCCTACTCCATCTTCAACAGAGCACACAAGTTCTGATTTAGTCTTCAGAATGTATCCCTTTTTGGAGTTTTTGTATTGATGGCTCAGGAGCAGTTAGAAAATATGAATCTAGCCTAAGCTTCCACCTCAGTCTTGACTGTTTCTGCTTCTAGCATTTCCCTCCAGGGCCACCTCTGGTCTAGTTCCTACTGCATGCAGAAATACTCCTTAATAGGCTGGTTGGAGTTAATAGGATACAACAGCCAGCCTAGCTGAGCAGTAATTTCCCTGAAACTTAATGCAGGGTTGACTTAACAGCTATACTTTCCTGTTCAGGATCTTTAGCCTTGTTATATTGGGGGAAATGACACACAGACATTCAGGCTACTTCTAACACTGGTTCAGCATGTTAGATTTGAAGGGATTTTTTGGAGTAAATAAGTGCCTGCAAATGTATATTCTCTTTGGTGTTTTCTCTTGCTGTTTGCTGCTGGTTGTGTTCAGGGCCGGCTCTACAGTTTTTGCCGCCCCAAGCAGCGCACCGAATTGCCGCTGCGGCGGGGGCAGTCCGTGTGCCCTTAGGGCGGCAGGAGCGTTTCCGCGGCAGTGACAATTCGGCGGCAGCTTCTGTGCTTAGCTGAAGCCGCCGCAGACAGCTAAGCATAGAAGCTGCTGCCGAATTGCCGCCACCGTGGAAACACGCCTGCCGCCCTAAGGGCACACGGACTTCCCCCGCTGTCCGCGGCGGCAATTCAGTGCACTGCTTGGGGGCAAAACAACATGGACTGCCACCCATTGCAGGTTGCCACCCCAAGCACCAGCTTGGAATGCTGGTGCCTGGAGCCGGCCCTGGTTGTGTTCTCTTGCTTCCCTTCTGTAGTATTAGAACCAGTCCTTTGGCCACATTCAGTGTGTGCTTAGTAGCTTTATTTCTCCTGAAAGTAACCTGGAGAACATATCAATTTTTCTTCCCAAATGGTACAATTGTAGATTTCTGGTGGGCTCCATCTCTGGTTTCTTTGACTCTACTCTTGACTTGATTTCATCAGCTGTAACTTTCTGGTTGCAGCTTTGCCTGGGATCCAATTGCTGAAGGGCTGTCCTGTCCTTTTGAATGCTATTTAACTTTTGGTTGTGTTTTTAAAAAAAAAAAATCAGTTACATGGTGTTCTACAAATACCGCATTACATCCATATTCAATGCCCTTCTATGGTGAAACTCTATGCGGCTCCCCTATGTCTGTATTTATTCTAGTAAATGTGTGCACTCTTCTCTACCCATTGCATGAGTTTTCCATATTAGTAAATCAATTAATGACATATTTTCTCAGCAAGTCAGAATTTAAACCCATATTCTTCCTTCTGCAAAGTTATAGATGTCTGAAGACTCAGTCATGGAAGCTCGCCTCCCCACTCCCCAATAGGTTCAAAGAATTGATAGAGCTTGCTTCCTTATTTAAAAACATATATGAAACAGCCTTTGCACAATATTGCCATGTTTAATCATGCTCCGTTGTTTTTATATGCTGCAGTGGCAATGTTTTACTGTGGAAATGCTGTATGGATAGCTCTGCAGGCTAGAGAGGCTACAATATAAACATATATTTTGATAAAAATTCTAGAAAGCAGAATGTCACTTTCTTTTCTCCAAGTAACAAATCGCTATGTGGAAGGCCAAACTTGTATCTTTTCCATTATCAGAAACAAACCCTTACCAGCCTTTTAAAAACAGCTATTCCTTAAATAGTGGGGTGGGGGTGGTGATGATGATAACAAATGAGGGTGAATTACTTTCCTTTCCAAAAAGGGGATAATGAGAGAAGAAAATACACTTAATCATGACAGTTTTACTCAATTATTGAAAAACACTAGACAGTTTATAGTCTTGCCTTGTTTGTATAGCCCAGTGTATTCATTTCTTTTAAAACTAACCATGGACACATCTTTGTAAGTCTTCCTTCACTTCTTAGTTGTGCTTTAAATAACCATCCCGTTTAACTCAATTCAACAATTTAACTCAATTAAATTGAAGTTTTCTGATTTCAAAGGTGAAAAAGAGCCTACCTTCCTCATGGCAACATAACACTGTGATCCTACCTTGGATAATGATTTACTGTGTAGTCTTAAATCACTTAAACTCATTGTGTCTTAGTGTCCCAATCTGTAAAATGGAGATAATGTTACACATTTTCACAAAGGTATTGTGAGGGTTGCAGTTTGGACATTCCTTCAAAATGTAAATTGTCACATAAATGTTTAAATATCATTCCTAAAATGAATGATGCCTTTTTGAAAGAGTCTGTTCAATATGCCAGCGTGCATGAAGTCAAGTACCAGCATAAATGCACCGAATGTGTTCTGAATATTTGAATTTCAGGAAAGGGTCAAATCTCAAAGACATTCAAAATATTAAAAAGTACATAGCAATGCTGTTTCCCAGTTTGGCTTCCATATCTTATATATTTATATTGCAATGTCCTTGTAAATTCAGGAGGTAAATCTGACAAATTGTCTATCAAATACATGCCTGGCAGTCTGATATTACCATGGAGGTGAGCTAACTCTACAATCTTTTTGTGAATAGCAAGATTTATTCTTCAACCAGGAGTTTAATATATGCAGTCCATCTCGCAAAGAACAATGGAGTGTAGAAAAAGGGAAGTGTGTGTTAGGCTATAGTTTATGCTTTTGAAAGGATCTCTGCTTCAACTGGCTTACCTTGTGTGTAGGGGGAAGAGCAAATAGTTCAAAGTATGACCTCTCTTGAGAGATGCCGGGCAACTGTTATATGATCACTAGCTTTTGTGCTGTTAAAGCAACAGTCTTTTCTCTGAACCATCTAGTCTCTTATTATCTCTCATCTGTCACACCTGCTGTAGCAAAAGAGTTTGGGTTAAGGTCAAGCTGTAAGTAGCAGTGGTGGAAGATGAAAGATATGCTCTACTCTTTGGTGAACTACTTTCAGTTGTCTTTCTATAATGCTGTTAATCAAATCTCCAGGACTTAATGAGTGCCAAATATTTTCTTTCTCTGCAATGTTATCTAACTACAAAGGTGCTAAGTGAAACCTTTTACTTTAACCATTTTCCAATTATTCTTTAGGAATTCTTCAGGCACACATGATCCAGTGGTAAAATGCAGCTGTGGTCAGTCTTTTCAGGAAATTAAAAGAAAGTTAGCATCAATCAGCCTTTTCTTCTACATTTGGGCAAAACGGTAAGTTCCAGACTCTCGTAGCCTGGAGGGTACAAGTCCAACAGGCTCCAGCTCTGTTTCTTTTATGTAGCACATGAAAAATGAAGTTCAGCAGTATATGGAAGCTTCATTTAACTTCAGTTAAATTCCTACACCTCAACATTTTTCAGCGCTGCTTCAATGCTCCACAGATTACGGATTTCTAGCAGTGACTAATTCTTCCAAATTGTCCCGAGGCCTTGATCCTGCATGATTGAGGCCAGCATATAAACCTTGATATTTGTTATAACCATTTTTACTACAGCCCTAATTTTCAAATGAGCTTTGCTTTGACTCAGCCTGCACCCACATGGAGCTCATTGCAGGCAAAGTTGGAGCCTTAATGAAACAGAGTAGATGATGAACAAACCCATCCTGATGTACAGAAAGAATAGCAAATATGGCAGGCGACCAGCTTGGCTTAACAGAGAAATCTTCGGTGAGCTTAAACACAAAAAGGAAGCTTACAAGAAGTGGAAACTTGGGCAGATGACTAGGGAGCAGTATGAAAATATTGCTTGAGCATGCAGGGGTGTAATCAGGAAGGCCAAAGCAATATTGGAGTTGCAGCTAGCAAGGGATGTGAAGGGTAACAAGAAGGGTTTCTACAGGTATGTTAGCAACAAGAAGAAGGTCAGGGAAAGTGTGGGACCCTTATTGAATGGGGGAGGCAACCTAGTGACACATGATGTGGAAAAAGCTGAAGTACTCAATGCTTTTTTTTGCCTCGGTCTTCACAGACAAGGTCAGCTCCCAGACTGCTGCACTGGGCAGCACAGTATGGAGAGGAGGTGAGCAGCCCTCAGTGGTGAAAGAACAGGTTAAGGAATATTTAGAAAAGTTGGACATGCACAAGTCCATGGGGCCAGATCTAATGCTGAGGGAGTTGGCTGATGTGATTGCAGAGCCATTGACTACTATCTTTGAAAACTCATGGTGATCGAGGGAGGTCCTGGACGATTGGAAAAAGGCAAATATAGTGTCCATCTTTAAAAGGAGGAAGAAGGAGAATCTGGGGAACTACCAACCGGTCAACCTCACCTCAGTCCCTAGAAAAATCATGGAGCAGGTCCCAAAGGAATCCATTTTGAAGCACATGGATTCACCAAGGGCAAGTCATGCCTGACCAACCTGATTGTCTTCTATGATGAGATAACTGGCTCTGTGGATATGGGGTAAGCGGTGGACATGATATATCTTGACTTTAGCAAAGCTGTTCATACAGTCTCCCATGGTATTGCCAGCAAGTTAAAGAAGTATGGATTGGCTGAATCCATTGGACTATAAGGTGGATAGAAAGCTGGCTAGATTGTCGGGCTCAACGGGTAGTGATCAACGGCTCAATGTCTAGTTGGCAGACGGTATCAAGTGGAGTGCCCCAGGGGTTCCTCCTGGGACTGGTTTTGTTCAATATCTTCATTAATGATCTGGATGATGGGATGGATTGCACCCTTAGCAAATCTGCAGATGACACTGAGCTGGGGGGAGAGGTAGATATGCTGGAAGGTAGGGATGGGATCCAGAGTGACCTATGCAAATTGGAGGATTAGGCCAAAAGAAATCTGATGAGGTTCAACAAGGACAAGTGCACAATCCTGCACTTAGGCCATAAGAATCCCATGCTCTGCTACAGGCTGGGGACCGACTGGCTAAGTGGCCATTCTGCAGAAAAGGACCTGGATTACAGTGGACGAGAAGCTGGATATGAGTCAACAGTGTGCCCTTGTTGCCAAGACAGTTAATGGCATATTGGGCTGCATTAGTAGGAGCATTGCCAGGAGATTGAGGGAAGTGATGCTTCCCCTCTATTTGGCACTGGTGAATCCACATCTGGAGTGTTGCAACCAGTTTTGCCCCCCCCCCCTCCACTACAGAAAGCGGTGGGGAACAAAAGTGATTAGGGGGCTGGGGCACATGACTTACAAGGAGAGGCTGAGGGAATGGGGGTTATTTAGTCTGTAGAAGAGAAGAGTGAGGGGAGATTTGATAGCAGCCTTCGACTACCTGAAGGGGGGTTCCAATGAGGATGGCGCTAGGTTGTTCTCAGTGGTGGCAGGTGATCAAACAAGGAGCAATGGTCTCGAGTTGCAATGGGGGACGTCTAGGTTGGATATTAGGAAAAAAGTATTTCACTAGGAGCGTGGTGAAGCACTGGAATGGGTTACCTAGGGAGGTGGTGGAATCTCCATCCTTAGCGGTTTTTAAGGCCCTGATTGACAAAGCCCTGGCTGGGATTATTTAGTTGAGGTTGGTCCTGCTTTGAGCAGGGGGTTGGACTAGATGACCTCCTGAGGTCTCTTCCAACCCTAATCGTCTATGATCCTTGTTCACTGAAAATAGATTTATTTCCTTGTGTAATTTATTGGGACAGGGCCACATTTTAGCCAGTAGTCATTGACGTGGTTTTCTATTGGAAAATAATATTTTGCCATTGCAGGGGAGAATGAATTTGATTTATTTTCCTTCTTTAAGTAATATGATCATATGAGTTTCAAGACAGTACCATGATTTGGTTCTAAATGATGTAAGTAAAATCAGTAATGAATATTTACTCAATGTTAAATTCAAGAGTATAATAGTGAGGTATATCTATTTCCAATTCTTAGCAGATTACAGAACCTTATTAAGGAAGGAACAAATTTTGAATAGGAATATTGGATGTAACTTGTGACTTTCTGAGGCAGGGACTGCCATTTACTATGTGTCTGATGGATATGGATGTACTTACTGTTGGTAAGGTGAGCACAAGGCCTTCAGTGAGACTGAAGTGGTGCATAGATTTTGGGCTGACGTCTGTACAGGGATGAATTTTATCTCAGTGCAAGACATCCCTGTGGGAGAATAGGTGTCTGCATAGCTCTCTTGTTAATTGAACTCGGCAAACATGCTCAGTGCTGTGTTACTGATTTGTAGGAAATTTCAACTTGATGATCTGGTGTGAAGTAATATAGAAGTATTCGCCTATAATAAACTTGTCCTAAGGTGCTGCTTTACCCCTGTAATAAAATAGCATAAACTGAATCTTTGGATTGGGTTAGCTTCCTCATGCGCCTCTCAAACTGAACGCAACAACAGGTCACCAAATCTTTTATTAATATAGCCAAAGCTGGGAACCAACCAAGGCTTAATCTAGAGACCTCCTTTGTCTAAAGGGATCAACATCAGAGGGCCTTCTGTAACAGAAATCTACTAATAATGAACTGATAAATGTCATTGTGAAAAAATATTATAATGTAAAAATATTGTCTTTGTTCAGTCTGCCATATGCTGAAAGAATTTTCAAAAGATGATGATTTTAGAAATTTTGAAAATGATGGTTCTATAATAAAGCATGTGATACTTCTTTTTATAAAAATATGTCAGACTTTTTCTTAATTTAAAATTACATATACAGCACAAAGGGTAAAGGATATAATGAAAAAGTATCATTAACAACTACAGAGATTTTTATATAAAATTTTGAGTCTGTGAAAGTTGCCATCTTGGCTGACCTGAGAGACTGAACTGGAGATCGCCAGATTTTGAAAGCATGAATCTTTACAGCTTGAGCTCAAGAGCTAGGCTCTGTAGATGAGAGCTGTAACATATTCATGTTCTCAATAGATTGGGCACAGAGGGGGACACACTGACCACTGGGTTACATAGTTCCTCTAGAAAGAGGAAGTTCATCCTGAATATCTGAGGCCTACAGTGGTTCATATGTTGAGTGAACCCCTGCTCATGTGATGGCTGGCATCTGGATTGACATTCCAGGGACTGAACCAGTTACCTACAGAACTAAAAGCATCAGCTGCTACAGCTTGAGTGAAAGAATCAACTCTCCTTAGCTGAGGCTGTAACAGATCATATCTGTTACAGCCTCTGTAGATAGAGCACATATCTGTAGATAGAGCACAGCGGGAGACTTGCAAGGCACTCTCCAGTGGGTTACATAGGGGTTTTCACAAAGTAGTGTCGATAGGTAGAGGATGGGTCCTGCTGCTGACAAGAAAGTTCTGCAAATATCAGAAAAGGAAGAGCCAAAATGTTTTTAGAGAGAATGGAAATAAACTATGTTTGAAGATGATGCCAGATTCATATCTTATGTAAGCAGGAAAACTGTATTGGTTTAATTGACTCCTTACTTTCCTCATCCTCCTTGGACATTAGACATTGTAGGAGAGGGATGTCCAAAAATTGTCCAAACAGTCTTTATAAGGACTACACCTTTCAAGGTGCAAAATCCATGATGGAACAGGTAGTCATGATACAATGCAAATTAACTTATAAAATTACCTAACCATACACCTTCTTCTTCCCCACATATCCAAAGTGAGTCACTGATTATCTGTTTTTAAAAAACATATACAGTAACACTCCCTCTGTATTGTCCTGTGCTATTGGAATTACATAGGCACTGACTGTGAATAGCAGTGGCCTTAGCAAACACCTCAACTTTTGGCTACCAAAGGGCAAATGTTTCTGAGATGCAAGCACTGTACCTGGAAATCACAACTTTGCTCCTGAAGCCTGTGTCTACTTAACTAAATAGCAACTGTCATTTTTGTGAAATGGACCCTGGCTTGCTGTGCTCAAGTACAGATATGTTCATGAACTCCAGGAAGAGGCACAAGTATTTCCAGCTCATTTCACACTAAAATGGTAAATAAAAGCTGATATAATGATTTGACTAAAAGGAAGAAACTTTTTGGTTATTATTTTGTTTCCCCCCAGGATGAAATCATAGTCGGATAAGTCTTAGTTGTAGAATGTGTGATGTTGTTTAGTCCCAGCAGACTATTTGTTTTTAAATCACAGAAGCCTAAAATTAGAAAATTTGAGGAATCCTGCAATATATGTAAATAACTATTTGATTTTTTAAGTGTTTACCTTGATTTATAATCAATAGGGCTCAGTTTTGTCACTACATTTTTTGAATAAAAGGTGGTTATAGTTAAAAGAGAAAATGATAGGCCATTTTGTTTTCTTATATTTCAAGTCAAAAACCTTGTACCCAAAGTAACTTTATTGTTCTGTTTCACTATAAATAACCAGTGAATGAGCTGTGGGCATAGTCAATATCTTTGAAGATACAGTAGGAGGTAAATCTAACCTGAATCTCCAAAGTTTCTTTTTTTAGCTGGAGGGAAACCTCGTGCATCGCTAAGCCTGGTGGCCTGATGCCGTAGAGAGTATGGGTATGTCTATACTGCAATTAGACACCTGCGTCTGGCTTGTGCCAGCTGACTCAGTCTCACAGGGCTCAGTCTAAGGGGCTGTTTAATTTCAGTGTAGACGTTCGAGGTTGGGCTACAGCCCAAGATCTGGGAGCTTTCACCCTTGCAGGGATTTAGAGCTCGGGTGTCTAATTGCAGTACAGACATACCCTATATGACACAAGTTTGAGGCATTTTGGTTAACATACAGTTAAGTTTTGAGTTTGAAGGCAATAAAATGCTACTGACCCTGTGGGAAAGGAAGGCATGAGAGACTGACACTAAATGTTCTTGGGCTAATACTGTAGTTAGGCACAGTTGGGCAAGGGAACCGCAATAGCACTCAGAACGGGGAGAGAGGGGAAAGACGTCCCTCCATAAAAAGCTGGGCAGAGGAAGGTTCAAAGCGACAGATGGCACAGAGCTGAGGTGGCTTTGAGGTGACAGAGAGCACAGTTAGGCAACGATGTAACAGGTCCGGCCCTTTAAGTGAGTCAGATGCCCAGTCTACCTGTGACAGGCTCTACTGAAGGCAATGAGCCAACCCAGCTTCAACTGGGGATAGTTAATTGCCTCTAAGTAGCTGGAAGGCAATTAATAAGTAAGGAGCATCTGGACCTAATAAAAAAAGCTTAGCAGAGCTCAGTTAGAAAAGCTCCTGAGGAAAAAAGAGGCTCCCAATGATCCTGGACTAGGCAAAAGCTCTCTAGGCAGGGAAGCCTAGGAAAGTCCCTGAACAACAGGGGAAAGACTGAAGAGCTCGCCAGGCAGCAGAGAAGTCTGAGGGCTTACAGCAGAAGGAGTTGCTGATGGAACCTAGAGACTATTATTTTGGGGCTTAAGTTTTGTCTGGGCTCTGAGATAGAGCCCTTAAACCATTGTACAAGTGCTCTTTGCAGAAGGCTTGAGCTCTGTTGTAAAGTAGACCATCTGACTTGCTTCTCCTTGACTGGCTGTTACCAGTGATCTGTTACCTCATTGAGGGGATGTGATGGGATGGACTGGGTCTCGAGGCCTCATGGGCCTGTCACACCCTGTCCCTGTAAAGGGCAGTAGAGAGGTCCTCCAAGCTGCCTAGAGCGGCTGTATAGGAAGGAGCCAATCAGGGCCCAGGAGACTATTATAAGAAGAGTTGCAGAACAAGACTGAGTTCAATTCTTTGCTAGAGCTGGAGGAGTGTGGATGGTGTGTCTTGCTGAGGGAACCACAGGTGCTTGGAGACTGCAGTGCTGTTGGGGTGGGGAAGATGCTAAGGAGTTCCAGGCTGGCTGCTGGGACTCAAGCAGGACAAGGCCCTGAGATAAGGGCAAAGAATGAACTGGGGCCATGGGGAAGTGGCCCAGGGAATTGTAGCAGCAATGCAGTTTATTTAGAGGGGCATGGTGGATGCTGCTATCTATGGGCTGGGACTCAGAGTAAAAGATGGGCCCAGGTCCCCTGAGCCACTGGGAAAGTGGCCTGGACTTTGATACACTCCAGAAGAGAAACTGAACTCTCTTCAGCTGGGCCACTAATAGTTGGGTCCAGGAAGGCCTGGAGAGGCAAAGAGCCTCCAAGGAGGGAGCCTTATGGGGATGTGGCTCCTACGAGGGCCGGGACTGCTTGAGGATCAGGGACAATTTGAAAAAGCATAGAAGGGGCTGAGACACAGTTTGAAGCAGGGTACTGTGATAGTCCCACTGGACTATTGAGGAGTGAGCCCAGAGCTAAGGCTACAGATCAAAGGACCTTACAAAGCGCACTGCAATAGGTCCCCTGTTGGACATATATCCTGGAAGGGGTTTGCTCTCTTTTTTATTTCACATAGAGTGTGTGTGTGAGAATTGGCCAGAGGGCTCAGTCAGCAAAGACCCACCACCAACACAGGCACACTCACTTAGCCAGGGGGCACTCATGAGAGGTGAGTGGTGAGTGCACCCCATTCTGGAGTGACCAGTCATGGTGTCACTCCCCATCTTTTATAGGTTCTTCCAGCTTGCTGGAAAGTCTATGCATGTGATGTGGGAGGTCCACACCCATTGGCCAAACATTCTCTACTATCTACATACTCCCTCTGAGGAAACTTCCTTATATAAAATTCCTGTAATAGTGGATTCTTCCCTAGATGAGTCTTGATTATAGCAATTAACACTATCAGGCTACCCCATTGTTGTACCTGAAAGGCTAGTTGTGGGTGTTTCCAACTTCACAACATCTTTCAGTAACACATACATAGCAAAACTTCATAACTTCACCTACAATGATAGCACATATAAAAATACTAATGTTTATCAGATCAAGACTTTCAGAATGATATCTCACAAGGCATACTTTGTACACAACATATCATAATTATATGACAGTGGTGAATACGGGGGTGCCATGGTTTTGCAGTTGGTGAGTGACAGTGGGTGACAGCCCCGCAACCTGAAGCAAATACTCACCAGAAACTACACACCATGCCACAGAAACATTAACCCAGGAACCATCAGGAACTCATTCACCTGAACATATACTAATGTGATATAGAGTATCAGAGGGGTAGCCGTGTTAGTCTGGTTCTGTAGAAGCAGCAAAGAATCCTGTGGCACCTTATAGACTAACAGACGTTTTGCAGCATGAGCTTTCTTGGGTGAATACCCACTTCTTCGGATGCAAGCAGTGGAAATTTCCAGGGGCAGGTTTATATAGGCAAGCAAGAAGCAAGCTAGAGATAACGAAGTTAGTTCAATCAGGGAGGATGAGGCCCTGTTCTAGCAGTTGAGTGAAAACCAAGGGAGGAGAAACTGGTTCTGTAGTTGGCAAGCCATTCACAGTCTTTGTTTAATCCTGAGCTGATGGTGTCAAATTTGCAGATGAACTGGAGCTCAGCAGTTTCTCTTTGAAGTCTGGTCCTGAAGTTTTTTTGCTGCAGGATGGCCACCTTAAGATCTGCTATTGTGTGGCCAGGGAGGTTAAAGTGTTCTCCTACAGGTTTTTGTATATTGCCATTCCTAATATCTGATTTGTGTCCATTTATCCTTTTCCTTAGAGACTGTCCAGTTTGGCCGATGTACATAGCAGAGAGGCATTGCTGGCATATGATGGCATATATTACATTGGTGGACGTGCAGGTGAATGAACCAGTGATGGTGTGGCTGATCTGGTTAGGTCCTGTGATGGTGTCGCTGGTGTAGATATGTGGGCAGAGTTGGCATCGAGGTTTGTTGCATGGATTGGTTCCTGAGCTAGAGTTACTATGGTGCGGTGTGCAGTTACTGGTGAGAATATGCTTCAGGTTGGCAGGTTGTCTGTGGGCGAGGACTGGCCTGCCACCCAAGGCCTGTGAAAGTGTGGGGTCATTGTCCAGGATGGGTTGTAGATCCCTGATGATGCGCTGGATCTGGATGATGGGATGGATTGCTACCAACATGGCAGCCAGCTAGTCCCAGCCATTTTACAGTTTTGCTGTGCCTCTTGTGGCTACTGAATTAGCATTAAGGTTAAAAAAGTGGTTTGGATAAAATGAATGAAGCATGAAATTACTTAACCTGCTGTGCTACAGTGATGAGCATGGAATTAATAATTAAAATGGGGGCGGTCAGAAAAACTAAAATTTAAAACAAAATTCATGTATCCCAAAGCTTTCTGGTTTTGACTGGGACCCGAAATGGATATAGACACATAACAAAGATAGGCAACCCTCCACTGAAATCTGAACCACTTTATCTCTATCAGGCTGTAATATCCACATATTTTGAGCATGGAAAAACCCTCCTTGACCACTGCTGATGTCTGAGCTTCCAAAGTCAGTACCAACAGAATACGGGAAATAGTTTTTTTTTAAAATCCTATTACAAACTTTACAACCAGTTTCCAGAACAAAGAACTTCACAGCAGGGTTGGATGCTCGTTCATACAGGATGTATGGAACTGTTGAACTTCATCCTTTCTAGTCTAGGTTATTCTATACAGTTTCTTATTCTATAGTCTCCAAATGCCTCCCATAGTACACTAAGCAATGTGAGTAACAGCTGTCATGTGTTTGTTCTCTTCTCTTCTCCCTAGAGGAAGAAGTGTGTGCAGTGGAATGGTTTTTTGGGGTGTTTTTTAAACTTATAGCAACATGTCTGTAAGTTAGAGAAGACTAGGTCAAAGAAATGAATCTTGCATTTGGAGCAGAAGGTGGTGAGGTTAGTAATGGTCTTTAGTTCATGTGGGAGTTCATTCCACTGTCTTGAGCTGGCCTCTGAGAAAGTTCTGTCTCTCTCACAGATGAGCTTTACTCTTATTGTAGAGATCTTTGTTGTGCAATAGGAGCAAAGTTGTTGACCACAGTCTTCATCACAGAACTTCAGTTGTTCTCTTGGAACCCACTCCACTGAACACCTTGAGAACAAGGACCAAGACCTTGAATGTGATTTGAAGCCAGTGTAGGGAGGGAAGGGTAGATTTTGATGTGTTTTTGGTAGCAATGTCACTAGAGAGATGCATTGCCATATTCTATACCAGCTGGAACTTCTGAAGTTCTGGAGGCTTCATGCCCAGGTTTGTTGCATTTCTGTAGTAACCCTGAAAGCGTAAATAACTGCAGCGAGGTCACCATCCACTAGAATGGGACAGAGTCTCCCAGTTAATCCAAGATGATAGAAAATGTTTTTAATGGATAATGGCACAGAGAGTACACTTATAAAGTTTGTGGATGATACCAAGCTGGGAGTGGTTGTGAGTGGGGGGGTCAGAAAAACTAAATTTAAAACAAAATTCTTTGGAAGACAGGATTAGAATTCAAAATTATCTGGAGAAATCATCTGAAATAAATAGGATTAAATTCAATAACGATAAATGCAAAGTACTGTACGTACACATACAAAATGGGAAATGACTACCTAGTAAGGAATACTGCGAAAAATAATCTGGGGATTATAATGGATCACAAACTAAATATGAGTCAACAATGTAATACAAAAACAAACAAAACAAAACATGATTCTGGGATGTATTAGCAGGAGTGTTTTAAGCAAGACATAAGAAGTAACTCTTCCACTCTACTCAGCACTGATAAGGCCTCCTCTGGAGTACTGTGTCCAGTTCTGGGCACTTTGGGAAAGATGTAAACAAACTGGAGAATATCCAGGAGAGAGGAGCAAAAATGATTAAACGTCTAGAAAACATGGCCTATGAGGAGACATTGAAAAAACTGGGTTTATTTAGTCTGGAGAAGAGAAGGCTGAGGAGGGACAGAAGTCTTCAACTTCATAAAAAATTGTTATAAAGAGGAGAGTGACAAATTATTCTGTTTATCCACTGAGAACAGGACAAGAAGTAATGGGCTTAAATCGCAACAAGGGAGATTTAGGTTAGACATTAGGCAAAACTTCCTAACTGTCAAGGTAGTTAAACAGTAGAACAAATTACCTAGAGAGGCTGTGGAATCTCCATTACTGGAGGTTTTTAAGAACAGGTTGGACAAACACCTGTCAGGGGTGGTCTAGCTAATATTTAATCCTGCATCTGGACTGGGGATTGGACTAGATCTAGATAACACATCGAAGTCACTTCCAGTCCTACATTTCTCTGGTTCTGTGCTGCTATGTGAGACATCTGGGAGCACTCCTAAGCTACAGACTGAATAGACCAGTTACGGGTATGAGCCTTCAAACAAAGGCAATGACACCATAGCTGCAAATTCTTCAAATTCTTTCCTCTGCATATCAGTGTCACCATTGTTTTGCTCAGGTTCAGCTTCAGCCAACTGTTCTTCATTCATGTGTTGGTCTTGTACAAGCATAGTAGTGCTGTGGTCACAAATGGTAAAGGACAGGTAGAGCTCTGTGTTACCTGCATACTGCTATCACTTGAGCCCATGTTGTCTGACTAGTTCACCTAATGGTTGCATGCAAATATTTTTGAAATGACTGAAGAGAGAATTTATCCTTGTGGGATTCCACAAGTGAGGGATCTAGTGGTGGAGGTGCAGTTTCCCATCACTATTTGGTGGGTGCATCCCATCAGGAAGGAGTCAACCCATTTTAGTGCACTCTCCTGCACCCTCTTGCTCCCTTGCTCAGGTTCATCACTAATTGCTCTCTAAACCAGGTGGATCCAAACTGGAGGAAAAAAAGTTTGAAACTATAATCATCCACTAATACATGTTCTAATTTTTAACCTGATACAAACTTGCAATAAAACCTGAAGTTAAACTTACACATATCTTTGAAATCCTGGTCCCACTGAAGTCAATGGAAGTTTTTCAATTGATTTGCTTGGAGCCAGGATTTTACCCTGGACTTGAACACCTCATCATCTTTACTTGCACCAAGAAGTACCTTATTCAACAAGTAGTCCCACTGATTTCAAGTGGGATATTGCGGTGTAAGTTACTGTTATCATTAGTCAGTGTATCAGAATCTGGACCTGTATTCCTTCAAACTGATTCACTTTTTTTTTTAAATCACAATTTATTTTTTTCTCTAAAAGATACATCGTGTAACTTTCTCAAAATGTTTAACCAAAATTCATACATACATAGATCTTTTAAAAGGATAGTCTTACCTTTTTAAAATAAACTATTCACTTACCCCAGGAGTATAATTTCACTATAGTCTCACTAATGCTACCACTAAATTAGCTGAGATCCATTTACACATCTGCCTCTGGCAGCAATTTGTCCTCCTAGACAATGCAGAGACTAGAGCACAGATCTGCATAGTTCCACTGATTTCAATGGTTCTGTGACAATTTACACTGGCTGAGGATCTGCCTTGAGCAGAGGCTTTCGTGAGGTTGCTTGTGACAGCTCGTCCCAGAATGTCCCGGGGTCGGCCCCGGTCCCCCCGGCCGGCGGGCCCGCCTTTTCTGGCCCCGGCCGCCCCCTGGGCCCCCCCCCCCCCCCCCCCCCCGGTCTATCTATGGCCTTCCCCCTCCCCCTCCCCTCCCGCCCTTGCCCCGCCTTAGTGGCTACTAGTAGCTACTGTCAGTAGTCCACCCCCCCCACACCCTGGGCAGCAGACTGCCATCCATCACAGGCAAACAGGCAAGGGGGGCTTGGACCCTGCTGCCTCCTGCTGCCCTGGGCTGCCCTCTGCAACCCACAGTACACCTGGCGCAGGGCCCGCAGCCTGGCCTGGGGCTGGCTGGCTGGCCTGCTCAGCCTATTCCCAGCCCTATCCCCAGCACCTTAGGTCCTAGAGCCCTAGCAGGCCCATCTCTCTCTGCAGAGAGAGAGAGAGAGTGTCTGTCTGGCTTCCCCTCCCTATAATCCCCAGGCTTTCAGTTTGGGGGGTGCGTGGCCCAGCCTGCAGCCACTTTCCATGCAGCCAGCAGCCAAAAGCCCCCCTTCCCAGGCTGTTTTTAAAGCCCCCCAGCGCGGAGCGCGGAGCCACTCCGCTACACAGCTCAATAGGTAAAGTTTGAATTGTGTGGGTTTGTCTTTTCTCTCCTTCATTGGCATATTAAAATTCTTAAAATCCTCACGTATTCCTTAATCGTTTCCTTTCCTGATGATTGCAATTTCCTCTTTTATGATCTCTTAATTTCCTGCTGCCTAAACTTCAAGGGAATCACCAGAATTCTGCAGCTGGGTTACTTTCTTTTCCCAGCAAACAAAACCATATCAGCTTAAATTTATTTAATCTAAACGATTTCAAGGATGCCCTCTTTCTCTACTTCTTTCAACCTTGACTTCCTGTTCTCCATCTTACTAGAACTCCCACTCCTCTCTCTCTCTGAACCATTGAGTCATTTCTTCTCTTTAAATACCACCTTTATGCCATCAATTTCTCTTTAGTTTATGACGGACTCTGGATAGAGCATTGTTATATTGCATTTCAGTGATGCTGTAGAAACATAATTTCATAGGATGCAAATTGGTGCCTTTTTCAGATTTCAGTAGAAATGGGTCTTAAACCAATGAGATATTGGTATTTTCAAAAGTTCTTAAAACAATTAGGAAACATGATATCTGAATATATTCACATTCTCTTCATGGCAATATGTTTAATTAATGATTTTCATCTTCCTTTGATTATTTAATTCACTCTGAACTACAGGAACTTGCAAATTTTAAATAATGGACCTTAAACATACAGCAAATGACATGAAAAGATTTTCAAGGTATTTTAGCATTTTATGAAACATTTAAAGCATAACTGTCTATCAGCAGTTTAAAAGGCCTTGGAAGGTCAAGTGTAATGGCTTTTACTTTATAAAAGGTCATATTTAACATTTAAAGTAAATTTGCAGTTTCGAAAATGCCCTATTTTTCAGCCATCACAGTTGAAAATATTATTTAAAACAAAACTCAGTTTTCAGTCACTAATTACTGTCTATTATCAAAAGACTGATTTACCCTTCTACTTCTCTAAATACAGTGCTGAGCTTATTGGATTTAAGACTTCCACAAATTGTAGATTTTATGGGGAACATATGTTCATGTCAAATGTAAAGGAAGATTTTCAAAGTTACAAAGGGAAAATAGGCTTCCAACTCCCTTTGAAAGTCAATGGAAACTGAGCCCCAATTCCTGTTTGTGCCTTTGATAAACTCCCCCAGTAGGATTTCACACAACTACATTGCGGGCACAAGTTAACTCATTAGGTGTGCAAATGGATAGCTACATGCACAAATTTCTCTAAGCATCTAGTGTAAACAGATTTTCATATGCATGTACACTTGCATATTTTTTGCATATCTTAGTCTCTACCTTTTGATATTTTGTCCCTTAATTCTCAATAATTCTTTGTGATAGCCTATTTCTTAAAAATATGGCTGGACCAACAAAGGATGCATGTGTGAGACCAAACAGATAGCTTGAGTGTACAAAACATAGTTACCAACTTGCTCTCATGAGGATACGTTTATGTGGGCAGTATTAATGCCTCACTTATGACCTATTGTCATATTGTACTCATGGGAAATCTGATGTCAACTCAATACTGTAACTACACCAACATTAAATACACATTTCAAAAGTGATGTTTAAGGTTATATGCAAATTAGCCAATTACCTAATGTCACACTTGGAGCTACACAAAACATGTCAACTATGAATCAGCAATTGTGCCACCTGTAGTACCTACTATTGTGTTCATTAGAAGAAACCTTCACCTACTTCTACATCAGTGCATGAGTAAAATAAGAACTAAAGCGAAATAGTGATGAGAGAAGAAAGCAAACTCTCTGTGTTGGATGAAATCAAACAGGGCAGAGATTGAGTTACTTAGCAATTAGAACAATAATCATTTCATCTACAGATGGTGAACTACAGGAAGTAATGTTCCTTTCTGCTTCTCCACAGGACTCACTGCTGAGCAACAAGAAAACAAAGATAGTAGAATATTATATAAAATGTGACTTTCGTACACGAAGGCATGCCACAACACCTAACAGACATGTTGAATATAAATATACCTGCTAGTTCTCTGTAGGATCTGGACAAGAATGGCTATGAACATAACTGTCTTGTGAGCTTGCAATGTCAAATCACACTGAACTATAGTAAAATATGAGTTCAGAAGAAAATATAAATATATGATAAAACCTCTCATTAAATTTACATTGATAGGTACATCACAATGTAAGAAAATTAATACTTACATATACTTTAAAAATGCCAGTAAGATATAGCAGAAGATAGAAAGAATCCAAAAAGTTGATACATTTTTCAACTGAGTAGTCATGTGGCATCTGAAATCTCATCAGCGGGACAGGTCTGTCACGGTGAGCAGGAAGAGACATTTATTTCGTCCAATCCTTTACTAATCTTCTAAGAATTTAAGCTTCTAACCCTTAAGGTTGCCAAAATAATTTCTGAATGCAAATTGATGCTGTGCTGACTTCCTGACTCATGCGAACTGTGTATATTGACAGGCTACAAACACAGTATATGAGTGCATGTGCATGCTCAAGGGGACAGTGGACTGCAGATAGTACTAAAGTCCATAAGCCTTGTAATATTTTCCATTCTCCAAACCCCTGCCTTGGTCTTCCTGTACAAAATCAGCTTACATAAGGTTTTTGCAAGGGAATAGAATTTCATCCTTTAATAATTCGGCACAATGTTTTTAGAGTGAATTATCTGTGACTTCAGTCACTTTGTGTTTTATATAATTAAGTGCAAGATGCAATGCTGCATTTGTTTGATTCCCCTCCAAAATTTAGTATTTTCCACTTTAACAGTAGTGAGTGAACCAATTCAGCTTATCTTTGATATCAGGCATTTCTTTTCCATTCTGGATATATTATAAAACATTATACACCTAAATTTAATTTAAGCATAATGAGTGAGCAGGGTAATTTTTAGTCTTTGCTGGATGATATTTGTTCATCTGAGTAGCTAAAAGGAAATAAAAAGTTAAAACCCTATAAACACATCTGTTGCAGTTACACAGTGGTTGCCCCTAATATTTTTTTAATGTTAACGTGTACTGAGTTACAGTAATTAAATATACTGTGGTATTTCCTCTATTTCTAAGAGGAAATAGAGCAAGAAAGGCAAATTCACTATGCCACTATATGTTAATCTTTATATTTTTCAAAGTTTTTTAGTGACAGTGCCTTTATTTGGGAATAGGCCTGGATCCAGAAAATCACTTAAGTGTTGTGGTAAAAATTTTAGGCACCTTGTAGATCACTTGAATCCACAAAGTCTGAGTTAGGCACCTACGCTCCCTATATGATGCATGGGAGAGGAGGCAGTGCCTGAGAACATGATCCACAAACACAGCATGCTAAGCAGCTCCTGGCGCCTAAGCTAGCCAAAGGGAGATGCTGATAAGAGAGGTGTGCCCTAAGCCCCACCCCTCTCATAGCGTTTGGAACCTAAGTCTGCTTGCAATGCACAGCCAGAAACCTCTTTCTTGGAGTCAGGTGGCTTAGGTACCTGAGCCATTTCTTGAGAGAACCCGTCAGGTGCCTGCCTAACTCCACATAAAATGGCTGGGGGGAGTAGGAGGAGAAGCAGCAGCACCCATTCTTATGCTTTCTCTCTGGCCCAATTAATATTTATTTATTGAACACAAAGTGGAACAGCAAGATAGGGAGATCCCCACATCAGAATGTCCTATAATCCGGTGGTTAGGGTGCTCACCTGAAGGGTAGGGAACCTCCATTCAAATCCCTTCTCATGAGGAGGGAATTGAACCAGTGTCTCCCACAAGTGCTCAGTGCATCTCTACCAGATCAGGCCCCACAAGCAATATGCAAGGAACTCCTATTTTCACCTGGTTTCAGATGCTGTGGGGCTGAGGCATGAATTAGGCAGCTGGATGCCTGTCTAAGGCAGCAGTTGATGTGCCCAGAGGCAGAAACTTTAGTGCCTAGAGCAATTTAACAGTGCAAATTTTAAGGGTTTTTAGGTGTGGATGAGTTTAGGCTCCTATGGGGTTAGGCAGCAGCTGAGCGTGGTTTCTGTGTCTCATAGTGGCATCTAAACCCCTGTGTAGATCTGAGCCAATAGTAACTAGAGCTGTTCTTTTATTTTTTTAAATAGCACTAAATTTCCCCCACAATATGTCAAATCATTTTCCAATTTCTGTTGAAAACTTTTTTTGATACACTAGTAGAGCTGAATGGAAAATTTGTAAGATTTGACATATAAGTCTGTTGTCCTACTTGTGGTCATAGCCAATAGCTAATACTACAAAGAGATAAATATACCTGTTCAGTTATATTTGTTCATTTATTTCTGGGGTGGTGTGGTGGGGCAGATTCCCACCGCAGCCAGGAATGGATTAAAAAGCTCTTCTGGGCCCAGTCCACCTCAACCTGGTACCCCTGTGAGGCTTGTTAAGCTTGAAGATGGGCAAGTCTTTAAAAAAGGGAGGACCCTGGCTCTGCCAGGCTGGTACTCTGAAGGAACAAGACTGCAACTCATAGCTCCCCAGCCCCTGGAAGCAGGGGTTACTGATCAGGAAAACAGCCTGAGAGCCTTGCACCTGCCGCCCCATTCAGAGCCTTCTCAGAAATAAGAGGGGCCACTTCCTTTCAGTTTTACCTTTTCTCTTCAGCTTCCCAAACAATCAGGGCTTGACTTTTGTGGACTGTGGAAGCATTCTGACCTTTTGTGTGGACTACTTTAACACCCACCCCTAGTAAGGGGACAGATGGAGGGGCTGTACCCTGGACACATAGACAGAGTGGGTGCTGCTTCTCTCCCCGAGATGGTGCTAGAGAGGTATAGCCTATTACAGGAGGGAAAGCTCCTTCTTTTGTCTGGCGATAATTTAGTGTATGACGGAAGCATGAGATCTGTTTACCCTTATTTTAGAATGCTTCTCTGTAAATATTACTTAGTATAAAATTAGCTAAACATATTTAAATTCAACTGTATCATTTGATTGTGACAGTAAATTCTATGGGCTGACTAGATGTTTTATGAATATATACTTTTCATTCTCCCTTTGTTGTAAATTTGCCAGTCATTAACTTCATTGAGTGAGGCGTTATCCTTTCAAGATAGGACTGTATAAAAAGGTGGGATTGAACAGTTTCCATTATAATTTTATAAGCCTCAATCAAGTGTCTTCAAACTCTTCCTGATAGTGCTACCTTATCAGTTAATGATGTGCTGTAGGAAGTCATTCCTCACTGAGAATGGGTTGGATAAGATGGTCTAATAGGGCCTTTCAATCATTAACTTCTTTGCTATCCAACCCTATGAAATAACCACATTAGCTTGATATTTCTACAAAAATGATTGAGGTGATATCACTGACAGTGCTGACACATCAATTTCTTTCTTAAATTTCTTTGTTTCTACCCGGATCAGCGGGTAGTGATCGCTCTATCGGGGATCAATTTATCACATCTAGTGTAGACACGATAAATTGATCTCTGATTGCTCTGCCATCGACTCCTGTACTCCACCGTGGCAAGAGGCAAAGCAGAGTTGACGGGGGAATGACGGCAGTCGACCCCGCGCCATGAGGACGTGAGGTAAGTCAAACTAAGATACTTCGACTTCAGCCTCACTATTGCCCCCAGTGTAGACCATTCCTTTGTCTTTATAGTTAATCAGTTAATGTCAGGTTGAGATGAATATGTAAAGTTCAAGTAGCTTGGAGATATTGTTTTAGGCTGCATTGATGCAGTTTCAGAAAGAGACCAGTAGGGGCCTCACTACATTTGGGACCTTCCATGGCAAGTTTGGAGCTGGCAAGATTTCATCCTAAATACATAATTAAAATTACATCCTCACTGAATCCTACACCAATAATCTTTAGAACAATTGTTCTCTTATAAGGCTAAAAATTCCCTTTGTTTCTTCAACTTTCATCCTTCATCCATATTTTACACATTTAGCTAATAGAGACATTTGAAATGCTTCTAGTAATGATGCTAAATTTTACATTTTTATGATTGTGGTTTAATTTAAGTACTGGACTATTATTAAATTGCACACTTGAACCCACAAATCTGCTTTTTTTCCCTATTTTTCCCAAATTTTAAAAGGTTCCTTAGAGCAAATAACATTTTGATTTTTAGCCAGTTCCCTTTTATTAGCTATAAAGTATTTATTTGGGTTTGAGGGTTCATTACTAGAGTTCTGCACTGAAATAAGTAGAGACAGAATGGGAGGTATAATATAAGCACAAAAATCACTCTTACTTCAAGTAAGTAACTGAAATAAACCATGCACTATTTTGGTTCTTCATCCAGTGAACAGTGACATCTTAAAAACAAATCTGAGCACTAGTCTGGTGTTCTCTCATTTTAAAAAGCTAAACGTAACTGTATTTTGGTAACACGAGATGAGAATTGTGAGTGGGAGTATCTAGCATTATATATATATGCATTTATTTGCTACTTTTATTTTATTAAAAAAAACTATGCTTGAAGTCATAATCCTTTCTCTTAAGGACACTCAGCTGAATGCTAGAAAGCTAATCTTATAAATGTAGCTTAGCCTTTACAATTTCTTAAAATATATGTTCAGGAAATAGATAATACCTTGTTCATTTTAATTTCAATAAGAGGAGGCCTGATTCTTCACTGCCTTGCATCTTGTGTGGTTGCTTGTACCCAGTTTACATGAGTGTATATTGGATATAAAACACTACAAGTCAGATACGATAATGTTTTACACCACAGGGTTATAGTCATAGATCCAAAGGCAAAAAGGACCATTGTGATCACCTAGTTTCCTTCCAGCCTTTCGGAGCTTCCCCAGTGTTCCAAGTCTTACTGAAAATCAACATTAATGGTTGTGAGCTGCTCAGTCAGCTCATTAAAAACTCTTGAACGCAAGTTATCCAGGCTTGCTGATTTTAAAATGTTTAACTTCAAATAGTATCAGAGGGGTAGCCGTGTTAGTCTGGATCTTTAAAGCAGCAGAGTCCTGTGGCACCTTATAGACTGACAGAAGTATTGGACATGCATCCGACGAAGTGGGTATTCACCCACGAAAGCTCATGCTCCAATATGTCTGTTAGTCTATAAGGTGCCACAGGACTCTTTGCTGCTTTAACTTCAATAGCTGTCCCACCAAGACAGCAAAGAATGAGGCTCAGTGTGTTTGAAGATTTACTGGACTAGAAAGTCACGAGCCCTGCCCCAAACTGCTTACAGTCTATATCCAAAAAAGGTAAGAGTTTAACCCCATATCTTGTATCTGATGATGGCATATGCTCAAGTAGCTAAAGTATTGCAGATGATGTTAGTCACATATCTGAGGTGTTTTTACTGTTCTGATCTGACTGTCCTGTCTTTTTGACAGCAATAGGTGTTAAGAGGCTGGGAATTTGGCACATAAAGGGAAAAATGCATGGAAGAAACTGGAGCAGCTAAACATTATTTGTATTGCAAATGTCATTCTACAATTACTTTCAAGTTATGTTTCTCTACATTTTAATGTGTATTTAGTATGATGGAACAGATGAGCTGCTAGTTACTCTGTAATTTCCTGTGTACAGATGTCTTAACTTTCTAAAAACATAAAGAGGAGCAGCAAAGGAAAAGAAAAAAGCACCTGCCAAATAACAAAAGATGAAATTTTGAGTCTGGCATTATTTCTTCATGGCTGAAGTTCATTAAAGCTCGGGACATCAATCTGCTCTCTGGAACAGGAAGGCAAGCCTGCCCTTTAATTAGCTTTAACACAATCTCAGCTCCATTGAAGTGAAAAAACCAACAACAAACTTTTGGACAGCAGAGCGATCCCAGTGGTGTATTAGTGATAGGGAAGGAAGGAAATAATGGCTGGGACAAGGCTGAGGAGAAAGATCTCCAAGACCAAGGAATGTACCCTTACTCTCAAAATCTGTTTTCCCAAACCACCACCATTATGGGCGGAGAAGAGGACTTGAGAGATGAGAGGCCTGCCATGAAAGGTATATTTTTAGTGTTCTTTATTACACTTATTTCTCTGTGTGTATTGGTTAGGAATGGGTTTGGGTTATTGATGTACTGATTCACAGGATGTAGCCATTGCCTGTTTTGGTAAGAACTGATATAGTCACCAGTAAAGACAAAAAGCTTCATATTCTATCTCTCTGTCAGTGAGCTGATTAACAGCTGAAATACCAAAGGTTTCCCTTGCAAGGAACCAGCCCATTACTGCCTTCCTACTATCACCAAATAAACAGTCCTGTTTCTGCCATCAGTCTGTCTATAAGGGCTGCTACCATGTTAGCTGTTGTGGTGTTGGATGGATGTAAGAACAAATTTCTTGGGGATCCCTGCAGCTCACTGTCCACCAAATGCCACTGTAGCTGGCACCAAAATGGTGTTGGAATGACAAAGTTTAAAACATACCACAACAGAGTTGCTGCCAGCTCAAAGGCCAGACATGTTCATTGTCAGTAACGGTAAACAAGCCACACCCTCAAGGTCCCATGTTTCAGAGATTATAGTTCTGAAGTTGATGATTTACCTACTCATAGGTGTAACAACTGGATGTAAATGGGGATGAGGTGGCATTGTTGCCCAGCTTTCAGGCTGGGGGGAAACACGGTCTCCCATTCTCCTTTCCCATAACTTTGATCTTGTGTTGGATGATAGGGAATAGAAGACAGGATCCAGCCCTAAATGTACTGCTGTGAGCACAGGCTGTGCATCTGCCCTGTCCATCCTATGTGGTGTTGCCTAGCAGAAGTGGATATTTCACTCAGGCTAAAAGGCAGAAGCTGTACCTAACTCAGTCACTATAGGGAACCAGAGTGAAGGATCCAGAATAGCTCCTGAGGTCTGTGCTTGTTGGCAGCAGAAGGGACTCTTTCCTCCATGTCTGGAGACCATGAGAAGAGACAGAGGAAGGAACTATTGTAAGGACAGGCATACCATATTGGGGAGACTGGTTTGAAAAGGACAGGAGAGGAGGAACATAGAGTATTGCGGGGAGGATCTAGAGGGACAGAAGACCCACCCCCCGGAGGACATAGAACACTGAGGGGTGAGTGCTCAGGAGAAGAGCACAAAGAGCATACAGGTATTTGGGTGACACTGGAGGTGGAGAAGAGGGAGCACTGGTGACACAAATCCAGGGGGACAAACCGAGTGACACAGCCTTGGGTGGGGTGACACAGTGGAACACAGAGCACTGGGGATACAGGACATGGGCTGGGGACTGGAAGGGGGCACACACAGTGCTATCTACATGATCCATCACACCCACACATGAACTTCTTGGTATACATAGGACATCAGGTTACTGGTGGGCTTTTTGTTGGTAAGGAACTGAGCTCAGCTGTGGAGGCAGCTTTGTGTTCCTCCAATTTTTAGGTCCAAAATTGCTCAGTGGTACTCTCTTCATCCCTGTCTTTTTGGGGGCAGAGGGGGGTTCATTTATGAACCTTTCAATACCTCACTCTAGTCACATAGCATGATGTTCTGAAGCATCCCTGATCCTGATGTTCTTATGTACCTTAAAAGTTAGGGAATCTTTTGCTAGTGCCCACCTTTACAATCTCTCCCCCCCCTTTGCTAATGCTGCTTATTTTAATAATTTTATTTTTTTCCACCTCCTTCTCAACAACCTCATTCTTTCCTTAACCTACCACCACCTAATCCATAAAGAACTTTCAAAATGGCTGCCAGGGCACTTGCAGCATGTGTTCTTCCAGATATTAATTCACACCGGAATTCACAATGGTGTCCACGAATGTTCTTGCAAATAAATATTAGGTGCAATTAGATACTTGCAAATATGACTATGGGGGGGGGGGAGTGTTGTGGAAGCAGGAACAAGGTTTCATTTGCAAGATGTTGATTATTCTATAATTCCCGATAAATTGTTGCCCCCAGTAACACAGAAATTAAATACATTCTCATCATTCCCCTTCTCTCTCTTGGGGGGGTGAGAAGGGGTGAGATTATTTTAAAGGCTTTGCATAATGGAGTTAGCAAAAAATATTTAAATATTAAAGTTATTGTAGACTGGCATGTACATGAAACCATCTTGGCTTATGCCAATTAGTGACTTCACTGACTATTTATTATGACTTTTCAGTACTTTTTTCCTATTAGTAATATTAATGTTAAAGTAATTCACAAGTATATTAAACTGCAAAAAAGTGTGTGTCAGTTACAAATACTGAAGTGGTAATTACATTACTTGCAAAGCATTTAGTGGGAAATTTATACAGTAATTAATACTGTAGTCCCATACATTTCCTTTCAAGTGATCCAGGGATAAACAGTGAATAAATTAATTACTTTGTCTCAAGAGATAAAGTAATTTCTGCCTTGCTAAAGAACAAGTTGAAAATATGTGTAATGTACCATATTAACCAGTTTGCCACTGCATTACAATTATCCAAGTTTTTTTTTAAGAGAAAACATACTTCGATGTATTAGAGACAGCAATTATCAACCTACACTGACACTTGTTAGATGTCAGGCATATTTTATTTTGTTTCTGAAAGCCTAGCCGGCAAAACAAAATGTTCAGTAAGTCAATCAATTCACTTATCCCTGAGTCACTGTAAGAATGCAATCATAAAAGGTACCGTATTTGTCTGTTCTCAGACTCTGGGATGAATCATTGTTTTCTTATAATTTCTTCCCACATTGGTTCAGTATCTTTGTTCAGTATCTTTTCTTTACCATTTTAGTCTTTCCACTACTTTACCTATAGAATCCCTTGTTCAGCCTACACTTTCTATTGGGAGATGCAAACACAGAGGCCAATAGAAAGACTCCAGTTGATTTACCGGGGCATCATAGAAGTCCCTAGTTGATTTATATCCTCCTTAAAATCAGCCTTTTCCTCTTGTCCCATCTTTAGAAACCTGAGTCTGTGCCTTGGTCACCTCTTCCTTGACCAGCCTCCTGTCTTGTTTTTTAGCTCTCTTCTCTCCAGTCTATCCAAAGTGCCACAGTTAAAATAATCTTTCTTCTAATGTTTTGCCCCATCCCTCTTAAGCTCTCCATTGATTCATGTCTTTTTCCATGTCAAATTCAGTTCCTCGTTGTCACTTTTAATGTTCTCATGGCTTCACTCATACCTGTGCCTCGGTCCTTATTTAGTTCTGTACCTCCTTCAGTGCTCTTCATGCTGTCCATTTCTCTTTCTTAATACTCCCTTTTTCTTTTCCTTACACTCTCTTGAATTCATAGTTTCATTCAGGCTGCCCCCTGGTGTTGGAACTATGCTCTGGTCCTGAGCACCAAGTGCTCTTTGTCTTTTTCAAGTCTCGCTTTGAAATCTACTTATTTAATCCAGCTTTCGGTCATCAATCTCTTAAGACTATTTCTTGTCCCAATCCTGACTTATGCTTCATTCTTAAAATGCTTGGTTTGTATCAGCTCATATTTGATTGTAAAACCCTCAGTCCAGAATTCTGTGTTGGTAATGCAGCATCTTCCCCTGTGATACGGTGCTAAGAATTAAATAATGTTGCCAATGTGCCAAGTAGTAGCAGATGGCCTTACAGATCAGTTCCCAATTAGAAAAGAAGGCATGTGACATGGAGCCTGGGATATTCTTAGTGCAACTTGTTTATTTTATACAATATACACCAGTCCTTAAACAGTGGGGGTCAGACAGCATGCCGGCAATCCCATCTTTCAGGAATCTCAGTTAAAACACCAAGACCTAGTTCCCAAGGAGTAACTGTGCACCATGAATTGATTTTAGTTAGAGAGATTAAGGCAGAGAGAAAACTTTCCTGCTGATTGTTACAGCTCCCTCTAAAGAAATCTTCATCACAAAACTACAATATTTCTTCAAAGACTACACACTGCTTACACACCAAGAAAAAGAACTTGTATCACAGTGTGTAACTGTCCTGTCTGATTGCTCCTGCCATAGCAATATATTGGGTTAGATCCTCAGCTGGTATAAAGAGACATAGGTCCATTGAAGGCAACACAGTTATGCTGATTTACATCACCTGAGGATCTGGCCCAATAATAATAATAATAATACATTCATGTTTGTCTTACTATTTTTATTAATCACACCTATTGTATAACTCTAACTGACTAACTGGATCCACTAGATGCTACTGCCATACAAATATAGAAAACAAGACTCTGGATCAAACCCCGGAGTCCTCATTCAGTGTTCTCAGCCCTCACACAAGACAATTTCCCATTAATATCATTCATAAAATAGGGATTAACCAGATAATAACACTGTGTATCTGGTCTGAGCTCTTCTGATGTCTAAACAATGAAGCAAGATAAAATTGTTCTCTCAGGTAAGTAGTTGAGGAAAACAGGAAAGACATCAAGATTCAACCCTTATCATACTACATAATAAACACTTATGGTGTTTAAATTTACACATTTATAAAATTCATCTCAGTTCTGAGGACCTGTAATCTCACCAAAGACCTTAAAATGGCAGATTAAGTGATGTGCAATGACCTGCGCAGTTGCTTTTCTCTGATGTGAATTTCACCTTTGTATGCATTAAGTTGAATACAATAAATTTACACTGTCCTGTATTTAGACGTATTAGTATACTTATTGCCAGTTAAATCTATATTAATATCACAGTAAAGATGGCATGAACAACAATCTTTGCAATGTTGTGCATAATAAGCCAAATTTAGAGAGTTATACCAAATTCATGAATTTGCTTATCTATAAGACTTATTCCAGCACAAACTTTTTGTTTATGTATTTAGTAAGTATTTTGTATTAGTTTACCACATGGTGTAGCTAAGTACTTTAACTAAATCTTTGCCAGAATGTGTTGGTCACTAAACTGTAAACTCATATTACTGTTGTATAATGTTATCCCAATCTCTTTGGCTGCCAGTCTTATTTCAGATAAACTGTCACATCTACTTGCAGCCTACCTTTAAGTTATGTCTTTGAGTTAAATAGTCCCAAATTGACAGATCATGCATGTTGGAACTCTTTCTGGAGATTAGCGATATTAATAACTGAAGGTAGTGCTGAATGTGGGTATCTGCTTAATAAGTCATGTATCACATGTTGCACCTTTGCTCTGTAATCTGCACTGACTGTCAGTAAGTTTCCAGGTACAGTTCAAGATGTTGATTTAAATCTCTACAGCCCTAAATCTTACCTACACAGAGAGGAGATATCTACTAGTGGAGCCCTCTTTAATCTAACAGGCAAAGGCATAAGAAGATCCATTGGCTTGAAGCTGAAGTCGGAAAAACAGACATGGGAAATAAGATGTGATATTTTTAACAGGAAGGGTAATCAACCACTGGAAAACATTAGCAAAGGATGTGATAAATTCTCCTTTACTTGGAGTCTTTATATCATCTTTCTAGAAAGATGCACTCCAGTTCAAGTTGTTGAGTTGGATTCAAGAATTACTAGATGGAATTCTATGGTCTATTTTATGTAATGAGTCTGGTCTGAAAAATCACTCACAATCAATGATTTGGGACCTGAAAGGAATTATTTCCTCTTTGTGCAAGAAATATAACTCAAGTTGTGCTCACTGGAGGCACTTGAGCTGGAGCCTCAGTTTGAAAGACACTTTTTATTCTTCATGAGGCACTTGCTGCCCACCTAGGTCTGCTCCTACGCAGCTTTGTTAGGCTTTGTAGCATGCCCGGAAGGCAATTTTCTTTTCTCTGGTAGTTGAAGACTGACCAAAATAGTGCATTTAAAGTGGGGGGCTCTGATGGCTTTTGTGATATCTTTAGGCTTTAGAGGGATAAAAATGCATTGTGAGGCACACCCACTGAGAGCCTGTCTTGAGCTAACTTTATTAACAAACAGAGCCAGACCCAAGACCATTTTTAAATTTGATACGTCTATTGAAACGCCATTAAGGGGAGCTTAGTTACTTATTCCAATAGCGTACATTTATTTTTAATCCTATGTACAGGTCAATCAGTGAGTGCAGCATATACTTTATATTGTAAGGTTTTTTTATTTAAAATATTGTAATGCTCCTAGAGTAAAAGATTTCAACTGAAAAAAATAGAAATAAGTAAATTTTAATATAACTTGTGGACACATTCAAGTCCCCAACCGCCATGCAAACCTCACCATGCTACATTTTATTTTGCATGACTGCAATATATCTGAATACTATATATGTAGTATTCACTTAATGTGTAACATGCAGGAGTGAGGGTAGCCACTGTAGCCCAAACTGCACTTTGTTCAGAGTCACAAACGTTTCAGAGTTATGGACAGCCTTCATTCCCGAGGTGTCTGTAACTCTGAGGTTCTACTGTAGATGAAATATTGGTTCTGATTCGCAGTGATTGCCTGTCAAGAATATCACTACAGCTGAACCTCAGTGGCTTTCTGATCACACACTCCTTATTCTATTTGGCTGCTAAGGTTGATTTGTCATCTGGAGCCTGTTTCTGTTAATTTTTGGTCAGGTTTTTTTTAACTTTCAGTGACTGGGTGGGCATGTGTTGCTTCTTTCAGCACATGTGCACTGTTAGTAGCATCCTGGATGTATTTGTTTAGATGTCTTGTGTTCCTTCAGTAGGAACGACCCTCCAGAATGGTTATGACAAATAATGATGGTGCAGATGGTAAAACTATTATGCTGATAGGTTGCCAGCCACATTTTTTTTCATTTGCAATGGGATAACTGGCTCACATTCTTGTCATACTATATCTTCTGTTATAGTTTCCATGTGTACAGTCTCTTGTAGTTACTTCAGGATAAATGGAATTTGGCTCAAAAAACTTGTTAGATGTTGACACTAATATTTTTGTACTTCTGTCCATAAGATCCTGCAAGGCAATAAAGCATCATGTAGTGTGTTGTGATATTCTAAGAGTGGAAAATGTGGAATACTTGTAGATCTGCCAACATACATGATTTTCATTGTGAAGCTCATGATATTTGGTGTGTTTTCTTAAAGCCCAAGCTGCTGGAATCAAGATATTTTATGAGAATTTCAGTGTATGTTAAAAGGGTAACTTTCTAGCCTTCATTGTTGCAGAGAAAAACTTTAAAATATGATGCAAGTGCACCCTAAAGGCTCAGAAAACAGAAGACAAATTAAAGGAATCCCCAAAATATTACTTCTTTAAAAACTCTTGAGTTTTTACGGCAATCTCATTATTTAAAATTTCATTTTATTTATTTTTATCGTGACTCATAATTTTTGAATACTTGGGGTTGGCAGTATTGCGTTTGAACCTGCCAGTGATGTTTTGATCAAACACTTTGCTATTACTACTGACTTTTCTGTTAATCCATTTGATTGTGCATTGTAAAAGTGTGGGTGCTATGTGCTTGAACTGATATATCAAAGAGAGTTTGCCAAAAGGAGTCACTTTTGAATTCTGGGCAATTATTTGTTTTAACTCATATAAAATCCCATGGTGAGCTTACTGCAGTTTACAATGTTTTATGACATGACTATTAATGTCTTGTGCAGCAGTGTAACATTATAGATATAGACTGTGTGTGTGTGTAAAATGAATCAGGGTGGCCAAATTTATTGACCCTCTGAGCCACATATGATAATTTTCAGACGTTTAAGAGCCATGGGATATGCCTGCTCAGGCTCCAGGCTTCTACTGTCTGTGGGGGGACACCTGCCAGGGCTTCAGCAGGAGTGCCCCCCCCATGGGGCTAAAGCCCCAAGACCCCCATGTCCCACAGGGCAAAATCCCTTACCCCATCATCTTGTCCCAGGGGAGAAGCTCCCCCTGCCCCAGTCTGGTAGGAAGAAAATGGCGGAGGGCCTTGAGCAGGTGGGCTTCGTGAGCTGCAGTTTAACTATAAAAGACTTGCAACTTGCGAACTGCAGTTTGGCCACGCCTGGTGTGTGTGTGTGTGTGTGTGTGTGTGTGTGTAATTTTCAAATTGAGTATTGGTCTGCTAGGTAACATTTCTTTCTTAATTCAAATAGAGCCTTGCCAACTGATATTTCCCAGCAGTGCAGGGAAATAAATGGGAACTTTGTATAATTGAAGGGTGGAGATTTCCATCTTCCCACTGGGAACTGGAAAATTCTTACCACTTGAACAACACATGATATCAAACAATTAAAGCGATGGCTTTCATACAAAGTTATTTTAGGACAGCTCTGTGTGTATTTAAGGCTCTCTTGGAGCCATATACAGTTGGGCTCATAGTTAAGGCTACAGTTTAGTCAGGGGTATTTTTACTAAAAGTCATGGACAGGTCATGGGCAATAAACAAAAATTCACACCTGTGACCTGTCTATGACTTATAATAAAAATACCTGTGATTAAATCTTGGGGGAAGGGGGTGCTGGAGGGCCATGGGGGGCTGCTGCTGAGGGGGGGACACCCGGGGTCAGCGGCACTAGTTGCCAGGGGCTGAGGACCATGCTGGCCACCTGGGGACAGTTGCTGGGGCTGCGGACTGCGACTGCTCTGGCAGGGCTGCTGGGAACCACTGAGCGGACTGTGATTGCTTTGGAGGCTGGGGACCGCTGCCCAAGGCCGCGTACCACGGCTGCTCTGGTTGGCCAGGGACTACTGCCCAGGGCCGGGGACCACAGCTGTTCCAGCCGTCAGCCAGGGACCACTGCCCCAGACCGCGGATACTCCGGCCAGACTGACGGGGATCGCTGCCCCTGACTGCGGCTGCTCCAGCTGGACGGGCGGGGACCGCTGCCTGGGGCCGCAGTCTGCAGCTGCTTTGGCCTCCCTGGGACCACTGCCAAGGGCCGCCGGAGCAGCAGGTGGTGTGGCTCTCCTGGGGGCCACCTGAGCAACTGGTCCTGGGGCCACCTGCTTGGGCGGCTGTGGGGTCAGCCACCCTGGTCCCTACAGAAGTCACAGAGATCATGGAAAGTCAAGGAATCCGTGACTTCTCCGACCTTCATGACAGATACGGAACACTAGTATAGTAAGTAAAGCATATGACTACAGGCAGGTGGAGGATTACAAAAATAATCCAAATAAAAAATGTGAAGCTCTGTAAAAGAACTCTAAAACAGTTTTCTGTAATATTTATGGCATAGACACTGTACATAGTATGACACAAAGGTTTTATTGATACTTGTTTGGAAGGACTCACATCATTCATGTTGATAAAAATTTTTTTACCACATCACACTCTCTTGGGTTCCCTATATACATTGCATAGGCAGCAGTAATATTGATGTGATAAACTGCAAACTCATTCAGAAAATACATTTATCGTGCACCTTTGACTAACTCACTGTCACTCTGATCATTAATCCATCCCAGGTGGGACTGCTAACATTCCAAACCTCTGAGAAGATTCAGACAACTGCCATTTTTGTCTTTTAAAACAAATCTCCCATTAAAAAATATCAACCTTTTCCTCAAATGTAGAATTTTTCTCCTTATACTCACCCACAAAATTACATTGGCCCAGGATGTATACAATATTCACTCCAGTATCAGTACCAGGTACTTGTAGATCTGCCAACATACATGATCATAGAAGTGTAGGACTGAAAGGAACCTCAAGAGGTCATCTAGTTCAGTCCCCTGCACTCAAGGCAGAACTATGTAATAATTAGACCATCCCTAACAGGTGTTTGTCCAACCTGCTCTTAAAAACCACCAATGATGGAGATTCAACAACCTCCCTAGGAAATTTGTTCCAGTGCTTAACTATCCTGACAGTTAGGAAGATTTTTCCTAATGTCCAACCTAAACCTCCCAGACTGCAGTTTAAGCCCATTGCTTCTTGTCCTAGCCTCAGAGATTAACGGGAATTTTTTCACCCTCTTCCTTGTAACAACCTTTTATGTGAAAACTGTTATGCTCCTCTGTCTTCTCTTCTCCAGGCTAAACAAATCCATTTTTTTCAATCTTTCCTCATAGGTAATATTTTCTAGACCTTTAATCATTTTTGTTACTCTCCTCTGGACTTTCTTCAATTTGTCCACATCTTTCCTGAAATGTGGCGCCCAGAACTGGTCACAATACTCCAGCTGCGGCCTAATCAGCACAGAATAGAATTCAAGAATTATTACTTCTCATGTCTTGCTTCCAACACTCCTGCTAATACATCCCAGAATGATGTTCACTTTTGTTTTGTTTTTGTTTTGTTTTGTTTTGCAAGTGTTACACTGACTCATGTTTAGCTTGTGATCCACTATAACCCCAGATCCCTTTCCGAAGTACTCCTTCCCTGGCAGTCATTTCCCATTTTGTATGTGTGCAATTGATTGCTCCTTCCTAAGTGGAGAACTTTGCATTTGTCCTTATTGAATTTCATCCTATTTACTTCAGACCATTTCTATAGTTTGTCAAGATCATTTTGAATTTTAATCCTCCTCAAAAGCACTTGCAACCCCTCCCAGCTTAGTATCATCTGCAGACTTTAAGTGTACTTTCTATGCCATTATCTAAATCATTTATGAAGATATTGAACAGAACCAGACCCAGGACCGATCCCTGTGGGACCCCACTGGATATGCCTTTCCAGTTTGACTGTGAATCACTGATGAGAATGGTTTTCCAACCAGTTATGCACCCAGCTTATAGTAGCTCCATCTAGGCTGTATTTCCCTAGTTTATGAGAAAGTTATGTGAGACCGTATCAAAAGCCTTACTAAATGTTACCTGGGCAATGAGCTAAGGCTGCGTTTGCAAACTTAATTGTCACTTGCTGACACTCAAGTGCTTAACAATGTTACTTTGACATTCTCTTTAAGTGGTTTTTGATGGAAGGAAAATAAATGCTATATAGAGAGATTTGTTTACCTCTAGTTTTCTTTGTCATCTATATATATCTTGCTTCATTGCATAGATATTAGAAAAGCACCAAAGTGCAGGATTATATTATAATGTCAAATTGAACTAAACCTGTTAGCTGCTGTCATTATTCTCCATTTCTCAAGCTATATAAATATTAAGGATGCACTGGGTATAGAATGAGTGCCTTTGGCAGCTGAAACATAGATGATCAAATTACTTTTTCAGAGAATATTTAAAATGAGATTTTATGCAATCCTTTTGTTTGTTGTCATTTGATGTTAAGGTTTTTCTTAATTTTTTTTTAAACTAGCACAATATATTCATGTAATTTCTTCAAGTCAGAATCCAGGTATATCTCCAACTCAGAAGTGGCTTCCCTACAGCTACTTTTTGAACAAACTGTCAGTTCTTCAGAGAACTAATTGATTTGTGGTTGGTCAACTTGTGTCTTAAGTACAGCTAGTACATCTGCATGTGCTAGAAAATTTCAGTTATTGCCTCACTGAACTTGTTCTCAGTCTTCTCTGTGTGTTTAAAAGAAAAACCATCTTTTGGGAAAATAGAAAAAATTTCTTGGATGTTCTTGTATTCACTACGAAATGAAATTCACCCTTGTGTAGAGGGACAGCACAAGGCCTCTAGATTTAAATGGGATTAAAATTTGTATGTAAACCTTGCACTGGTACTATACAAGGTTTATTTTTTTCACCCTATGTTATTGTAATAACTCTTCAGTAAATATGTATACTACCTAGTATAACAGGGACCTGATCCTGATTAATAATTGCAGTATTCTTTATTGTATATTACCCCAGTTACTTGGAGTATCTTGTTTTCCCAGCAACATTGTGCCAAACAGGGAAACTACTACAATAATTGGCACCATCAGTTAAATCAGAAACTAACATTTTGATTTGCTATTAATTAAAACAACTGGAAGGACTTGTAAGACTTGATATAAAAGTACACTGAAGTTTTACCAGTATTTGCATTTGCTTCAATATTTTTGACAAATTTATCAATGGAAATTGTGAGGTATGAAAAGGCTTTCTTCCAAAATATGAATGGATCCTCAGGCACTTTACAGCAACAGTATGCAATAGAATTCTTCAGTAAAAGTTAATTTTAACCAAGATGTGGTAAATATCCAGCCATTTTGTCACATCAACCTTACAACATAAAATGTGTTATAAAGTCAGTCAGTGTATATTAAAAATGAAACTGGAGCCAACAAGCCATTTATTTTATCCAAACTACTCAAATTACATAAATAGTGCAGTGTCCCTTCCTTCTCATTATTTTATCTAATTTAGAGTTAAATCTTGCAGAGGTGCAGCAATCTCCCCATCCCCTTTCACCAACGCTAAGGTCCACCCATCCACAGCAATTAGTATGTCAGCCTACGTGCGGGTTTGGGGCAGGACCAGACCTGTCAGTCACTAGTAGCAGGGGAATTACTCTGCCTCCTGCCATCTCCTCCAGTTTGTTCTGCCTCCCCAGTAGCTGGTGGTTCCCCCAGGCCTCCCTGCTGCAGAGTTTTCTGAGGGAACTCCCAAACTTCATTTCAAGACTTACATGAGCAGTTCAGCTCAATATCACATCTGTCTAGCTCTCAGCTGTGTCCCCGGGCTGGATTTGCCTTCTGGAAAGCTTTCCCCCTGAGCCCTGTTTCCCTTTCAGAAGCATTTAGTGGCTGGTGAACTGCTGACTTCAAGGAGCCAACAAGGTTGTGAAAGCCAGAGGCAAAAGGAAGGGTCTGTTGTCTTGGTTGGCTCTGCATGCAGGATGCATTTTCTCTCACAGCCTAGTCTGGGTAGGATTGCCTCAGCCACCCTACCCTAGGCAGGCAATCGGAAAAGTACTGGCTCTGGGGCAGGCAGGCCCCACCCCCACAATTTCCATGGGAGGAGTGAATCCAGGAGAGCAGCACACCGGGCTGAAGATCTTGCCTGAGGCCCTATAGTTCATATCAACAGCCATGCCTCTGAGCTCACCTGCTTCATCCCCATCTCCCTCCCCCTCTGCTTCACAGATGGAGGATGCCAGATGCAGTATGGGTGTGGCCAATGGCCAGAGTGTGTGGTAAGGGAGCTTTGGGCTCAGTCCCCTTCCCCTGCTGCCACCTCTATAACAGACCCTCTGACTGGGGCTCCCTAAACCTATCCAAGGTACTGACTTAGAAACCCAAAATTCATGATTGTCCCAAAAACTCGTGAGGATTTTTGAAAAATTGATCTTTTGATTTTTGAACTCTGTGTGTGTGTGTGTGTGTGTGTGAGAGAGAGAGAGAGAGAGAGAGAGAGAGATTATTATCATGTTTTCCAATGTGGGGGAAGTGAATAATAAAAGCAGCACGTTGCTGTTGCTCATCTTGATGGAGTGTAGCAGGGCAGATAATCCTCTGTGCCAGATTACCCTTCTCATGCTCACAGAGTGCAGCATGAGATAATGCAGAAAAGACTAGACCATATCCATGTGCTGATTCCTCCATGCATACATGCCTTCCCATCCCCTCCCCTCCCTGAGAGAATTCTTCCTTCTTAGGGGAGGAAGGCCAACATTCCAAATCAGATTTACAGAATCAAATAACCAAATATATTTAACACAAGCAAAGCCCCATCAGAGAATAGGCACTCTATCAGGCAGGAGGGTACTGAGTATTGTAAAACTACGCTTAGGAGGTCTGCAGCTGTCCTAGACAAACTGTAGCTATATATCCCTTTTCATGCATCTTGGGAAGGTGTAACGGAGATTTCCTGCCACACCTAAAAGATAGGAAAACTTAACAAGCATCTGGGGACAACAGCTGCTGTGGGTCTCCATGTCCTAACTATTGGGCTGTCATTCCTAGCTGTAACAGGGTCCTACCTTGCCCAAATATCCAGGTATTGTTATCAGCTTCTGTTGCAAGTTGCCATGCCATACCACCACCAATTCCTCCCGACACCAGCTGGCCATGGAGCAATGAGAGAGGGGCAGCAGTCCCAATGTGGAATAATCTTGTCAGGCAGTAAGAGGCCTCTTGGCCCATCATTTCTTTCTTTCTATCCCAGCCTCCATTTCATAAGGCCAGAAGTTACCTTAATACACACTGTAGGATGTAATATGTAGAAGGTATATTTTAGGTGTTGGGACATGAAAAGATGCCTACTTGTCTGTCAAGGAAAGAACAGGCAGGTAAAAAGCTGAGCCAGCAACCTGATTAAGTAAACAAGTGATTTAGCAAACTAATCCTAGTGTTAAGCAGAAAAGTGTTTATACAATATATAATGAATAACTTTATAACAATTTATTTAAGGCCAGCACCTGACTATGAGTGTGCACTTGTACTTAATCCTATGCTGTGCCCTATTCCAGTGGACCAATCACTCACTAAAGCAGCAAATAAACAACATAATTCTTCATCTCAAGTGCCTGTCTGTGAAGCGGTGCATTCTGGATAGCACGAAAAAGAACTGGTCAACACGTACCAATGAACTTTTAACCTTCTATCACTACTGGAGATGAATGTGGCTATTTTCCTGGTGATCAGAGACTTGTCATTTGCATCTGGTAGAGATTTTTAACTGAAAAAGTGGCCTCTTCAGTATACAGAGCCTTCACAGGTGGCCAAGTCCAGGCAAAAGTTGTCTCAGTCCTCTCCTTTAGGCATGAACACTGTCAGGTGGCATCAGGCCAACAAAAATAAACAAACAAACCTGAACTTCTGACACCCTAAGTTCGTCTGTAAACATTCACAAGTAAAGATAACATGGGTGGCCAGTATTTCAACTATCGTTCTTCTCAACATAAAAATTACATGGCCTGAAGACATCTTCGTAGAAAGAAAGGGGATGGGGGAATGGAATTCAAATCTGTTTCATTCAATCATGTGGGGCTTGACCCTTGGGATCAGATGCTCAGACATGTTAGTTCCCTGATATCTTAGTGATGCAGTGGGAAATTTTACAGAAAGATGATGCTATTCAGAATCATCAAAAAAGTGAATTTGCAATCCTGACTCTTGACAGACACTATAGAAAGGAATACAGATCACATGGCAAATTGAAGCAATCCTTGAAGGACAACAGTAAAAATACCTTTGCAAGAGGTAGCTAGAATAAGTGCAGGGTATATAGTTGCCCTCTATTGCCTCAGAACTATTTGCAGGTCTCCTAGCTTATCTGTAGTTAGATGCCCAATTGGTTCCAGGGTCTTTCAGTTTGGGAGCAAAAAGGCTACTTATAGCTTTGAATGAATGAAGTGACTAGTCATTGTCCAGAGGGGCTTTGTCCCATTCCCAGTCTCAGCAATCCATGAAAAGGCCACAGTGTGAATGGAATCCATCATCTGTTTTAGACTAGAGCACTGCAACTGGTTCCTCATCCTATTTCTAGCTTCAGAGAACTGGGGACAAGCAAAGGAGGTCCCTGACTGAAACAACTAAAGAGGTTGCTAATGCAGTCTTATCATTTAAGCACTCCGATTTTACCATCCTCAGACAATTCTTATGCAGTGCAGGTGGATGACAGCGTTTTTTCTTCTCCAAACTTCAGTCATTACCATGTGATCTTATGTGTACTCTCAGGGTCTCTCTCTCCACAGTGAAGGTAGCAATAATATTGGCGTTATGGAAGACGCACATTTACTTATGTCAACAGGGACAATTTTTCTAATTCTGCTAAGGACAGAAGAATGTTGACATACAAAGATGGTCTAATGGAAAACAAGTGATATCACAGAACAAAAAAAGTTCTTATGGGAGCCTCTTAAGAATTCTGATCTCATACATAGGCATGCTTCAGTGAGCCAGAGCTCATATAATCTGGTAATTCGGGGCATCCCCTCCGCATCTCACTGTATCTCATTTGTTGGCAGAGATCTAGCTCCATTTGTATATACTCCATTTCCCACAAGTGATGAATGCAGAGAATCAGATTTTTTGAAGGGATCCACCCAGATCAGTTCAGAGAATGGGTACCAGAAAGACAGTTAATCTACCCTCTGGCACATCATGATTCAGATGAGGTCTCAGAGTATGGCGCCATTCATGGATAAAAGACTTGTTCTGCTCAGGAGAGTCAGTGTCTTTTTACATGGTTTTCATAATAAGCAGGGAGAACATGATAAGTCCTACCCTAGAGATGAACTGTCCTGTGCTGGGGGAGAACAGTTTCCTGGAACCTCATTCTGCTCCTTTACAACGCTAACCAGCTTATATTTCCTGCCCATTAAAGTAGGCCTCCCAACGAATACTATATTGTCAGAGGAAGTTTTTATTTGAAGTTGGTAGCTTTCTCTAATGAGACCTAGAGAGACAAGGTAGGTGAGGTAATATTTTTTTATTGGACAAACTTCTGTTGGTGAGTGAGGCAAGCTTTCAAGTTACAAATAGCTCCTCTTCAGGTCTAGGAAAAGTACTCTGAGTGTCACAGCTAAATATGAGTTCAAACAGATAATTTAGCACAATGAGAACCTAGTATTCTACTTTTAATTCAGACAGGTAGTCCTTACAACTCTGATAGCATTTATTCCCTCAGTAAATTCAAGAAATAGTGTTCCTTCAGTTAAGCCTCAATATTCAGTCCTTAGGAGCACTGACATGTATGGGGAAATACCTCATGTCCCCTGTACTGAGATTGCCAGAAGGCCATTAGTTCACCCAATTCTACATATTAGTCATCCAGTCTCAGCCAATGCCATTTCCCTTCTTCTGGCAGAAGTCTTCTGTACACCTTAGTGCCCAGATGAAAATGGAGGAGGTATTATATATAATCTTCCTCATTTTGGATTTCTATATTTGAAGAATGATCCTGCTTTCCCACCCTGAAGGAACACTGTTATAAAAAGTCTGTAATGGATCTGTAGACCTTAGCACAAACAAGAAGAGGAAAAAGTATTTGTGCTTTCGTGAAAATTTCCTTTCTTCAAGTAATAAGGTCTACAGAGCTGCCCCACCCTGAGTCAAATGGATCATTCAAAATAAAGATGGAAACTGACATCCAAGGATTCAGGTTTGTTGTGAAAATTTACTATGTTCTGCAGGGAGAAAACTGTACTTTTCCTCAAAGTATATTTCACACAATCTGTAATATAAGACAGTAGATTTGAATTATTCTGGCTTCTACTCACAACTCATCTTCCTTGGCTTCTGTGTGGCCTCCAGCAATGTGGCCAACTCCGTCTTCCTGTACTACATCCATAGCTACAGATAGGCACCTCTGATTTCTTTCTCCTATCAAATCACACTTTCTTTGTCTCTAATAGTGACTTCTTCTGTGACCCAAGATCTTTCCTCTTTAGAATTCCACAAGGTTCAATTTTAAGTCCTTTGGGTATTTTTTTCTGTCTGCCTTTCACCCCAATCCTCTTGATCATTTTATCAGTATGTTTAATACAGCCATTGTAGATCTTGTTAGAGTTCGTTTTATGCCAGTGATTCTAATCTGTTTTTATAATCCTTTTTGACACATTTGAGGCCACCTCCATCTCTGTCTTATTGGCTGGTTTTCACTAGGTAAACATGAGATTTGGTTTCATCTTCCTTCAACTAAGTTTCCTAAAGATAGAAGTGTCTCTTTCATTCAAGAGGAGAGTCTTAAACAGAACTCCATCTCCCCCCTTCCTGACTCAAATCTTAACTTTGTCTCTGCTCTCCATAAGCTTAGCTCTCCATAAGGATCATATTTTACCCTATCTATTTTATCTAATCTATCCAATCTATGTTTTAACTGTGTTCATCACCATAGTATCTAAGAGTCTTGCAAATTTTAAAAGAAACGCATATGACCTCAATTTCTCTCACTTTCCATCCTTCAGAGAAGGGACATTTTTAGTTTTTTAGTTTTTGAAGTATGTGGGTAGTGTGGAATAGCTAGGTCAAAAAAAGTGTATTTTACACTTTATGCTTGAAGGCATTCCGATGAACTCTGGGAGTGAGATTCACAGTTTTAGGCCAGCTGCCAAGAAATCTGTCTGGGCTGCTATTCTCACTTTTATGGCTGACAGTTCCATTGTTCCAGTGGGATGTAGCTGCTGAAAGCAGTCATGGTTGTTGAGGAAGAAACAATCCTTTACATAGGTTAGGCCATTTAGAGGGAGCAGGGAAGGTTCTGAAGATGAGGACTGAAGCCTTGAATATGGATTCTTTTTTTTTTCTTCTTCAGTTGGAAACCAGTGTAAGAAGCAGAGTATGTGAACAAGATGATGTGCTTTCATTGGTCTGTGTTGCTAAGTACCATAAACAGGCTGTTATTTTTCGAATAAATTACAGCCTTTTTGCAATCAGCAACTTTATCTCTGCACTGCAGTAATCAATATTAGACATAACAAATGCATGGATCACTGTGGCCCTGTCAGTCTAACAGGATGAAGTGAAGCTTCCTTGAACTGGCACAGATAAAGAGAGGTCTGTTCGACCTTCCTCAACTTTCTGCAAATCTGTCACCACCTTGGCACTATTTTCTATATATGCCATTGTCCCAGGTCCTCTTCTGAGGTAATCTTCATCCCTCTTATCTCTCAGCTTGACAAGTGTAACTTTCCTTGCTTATGGGCTCCCCAAGTCCCAGTTTTCCAGACTCCACCATGAACAGAATGCTACTACTCAATTTCTTACAGATACAAAGAAGAATGACTCTACTGCTCCTGTTCCCAAATGACTACACTGGTTCCCTATTTACATCAAGATCCAGTTTCAAACTGACTTCCTTGTTTTTAAACCCTCCATTACTCCAGACTACCATATAGATTTCTGTTTTGCATTATTTTTCTTCCCAGTTTTTCTTTTCATCTTGCATTGGACTCTTCTCTGTCTCTTAATCTCATTACTCTTGGCTTTACTCTTTACTCATTACTCTTCAGCTCTTGCTTTTTTTTCAACTACAGCTTTTTCTGTATCTGTTACACTCAATGATTCACCTCATTGACCCTCCATCTCAGCTGAAAGAATGTCTCTTCTCTATTATTTGCCAATATTAATGTAATTCTGTACTTGTATAACATTACTCTGTACTTAGACTGTAAGCTGTATGGGGCAGAGACTGTCTGTTGGTTCTGTTTGTACAGTGACTACCACAGGGCGTCCTGGTCCATGATTAGAGCTCCTAAGTACTATGGCAATAATATCTAGGAGCTCTAATACTATACTATAAAAATAAATTTTGGAATACAGAAAGCCACCCTGCATTGTAAAGTTCTACTGCTTTGTGTTAAATCTTTCATAGCTTAGATTTTTGAGGACTGTTGTCTTTGTTGACCCATGTTGTTAATATCTACTCTAAAGTCTTAATATCCTTCCAGTGGTTCAGCAACCCATACTGCATAGATTGTTAAAGATACCAGTCTAACAAATGCCTTATTTTAATGTACAGCTGCACTTTCACCTCTTTGGGTATTTTATTCTTTCTGCTAAGTCAACCCAGTGGGTAGCATTTTCAAAAGTGCCTATGGGTCTAAGGCTCCTACATCCCATGTTAAAGTGCCAAAGTCACGTTTAGGAAGCTAAGCCCCTTTGCCTTTCAGTGACACATAGGCACCTAAGTGCCTAAGTTCTATTTTCAAAAGTGACTTAGGAGCCTAAGTCATGTAGACAGTTTTGGAAATTTTACCCTGTATCGTGTTTATCTTATGACTTTATTCCAATACTGTTACTTTAAATATGTGCCTTTAATGAGAGCCTAAATTAGTACATGTGAGCCATTTACGTATTTTTTAAAATGAAGAACAAAAGCCAGAACCTAAGTATAAAGTATTCAGAAAGAACTATTGTAAGCTTGAAGCTGAAATTGTTGAAGTGTTCCAAGCTTATACTTACCTTTCAAATTCAAATGCATTCCATATAAAATATTCTTTTTGAAAAAATAAAAATTTTCCATAATGCCCCAAGCAAATACAATATAATATCTAAAAACCAAGTTTTAATTTGAGGTCCAACAATACTTAGAATGGACTCTCTTAGCATGCCTATTAAAGCGTCAAGCTCGGCACAGGAACTTTCAGGCATAGTGTCTCCTTCATATCACCACTGGCAAATTTGCCCTGCATGCACTCACTCAGAGTATTTTTACAAATGAAAGGCATGAATAGAAATATCAGTTAGCACATTATTTTTGAGAAAAGTATATCACTCTGAGGCCGCCTTCTGTATTTTACTGAATTTTAAAATCATAAATATTACTCACTGCTTCATATATTTCTGGAAAAAATATATTGCTCTTAAAAATTTCACAAAGAAATGTAATTGTCATCTTAGAAAAAGCAATTCTTGTCCATCAAATATTTTTCATATTTTATTATTTTTATCTTAGAACATAGGGCTAATCGTTTTTTACAGAAGGTTAGTGCTCATCCAATTTCATGGGGTTATTGGCTCATATCACAGATGTAAAAAAATGCAAGTGTTGGTTATTTCATCTGTTCTAAAAATACAGACTACTGCAGGACAGAGTAATGGCATTTGGCTTATCTCTTAAGCACAAATATAACTTGGAGACCACTGGTGCATTTTAGGAAAGGAAACACTAATTTCTCATGTAAAACACTCACCTCATTACGGTTTTCTCCCAACTGCAGTCAAGGCTAGTACCAACTTCTAATGTTCTTTTCTTTCAATAATTAAAATGTATATACTGCACCACTGAAATTTCCCTAGCTATTGATAGCTCACATAAGGCCAGTTCTGATACTCTTTTTCCAATTTACTGCATTGGGATTACCTTGGAGTAAGGTACAATTCAACATGAGACAGTTCCTCAGAATCTGATCCAGAGGAGTAGGATAGCTCTGGGTAGAGGTAATGGGTTAAGGACCCTTTCACATCTACTCACATGTTCAAATACAGGCCAAGTAAAGGGTGAAGCTTTGAATAACTATTAAATGACTTATGCAAAATAAGCTGATTATCTCAGTTTTTAACATGAATCTCACTGATTTTAGATCCAAAAGCACGAAACAACTGTGTGCCTTACCTGTCCTCTAATAATTAATGCTCATCACTACTCTGGGATGGGAAGGGAGAGGGAAAACCCTGGCTTCCAAGGGAGGAACTGGCTTCCAAGGGAGGTTATGGAATCCCCATCACTGGAGGTTTTTAAGAACAGACAGGACAAAGACCCATCAGGGATGGTGTAGGTTTACTTGATCCTGCCTCAGGGCAGGGAGCTGGACTTGATAACCTCTTGAGGTCCCTTCTAGCCCTATATTTCTGTGACCGTGCACTCAACTTTTTAGTCATGTATTCAATTTTCATAGTACCCAAAGGGCAGTAGCAGTACAAATCCAAGAGATTCGACAGATTAATAGTAATAATACTTAGCACGTATATAGCACTTTGTATCCTCAAAGAACTGTACAAATATTAACTAACGAATACAAACTAATTAATATTACCCCATTACGAGCTCTTGACACTGAGTGGGATCAAACTGATACTAAGGAAGCAAATTGTTCATCCTCTATCTACCTTTTCATGTTTTTAGCCCTCTGCACTTGAGGATGCTGTGCTGAACTCCAGAAATCAATTTTGACAAGGTAAGAAAAAGTCACAGTCATAATATGGACTTCAAAATCTACCTTAGATCTTTGTTAATGTATAAGGTAGAAAACAGTGCCATGATTATTCTTAAAAAGAAGTCTTCTGCCATAATCCCACTTGGTATGTTATCTCATGAGCTAAGCACCACAGAGCCTACATATTACTTGTTTTAGGAGTGGTTCAAGTGCAGTTTGATATGCTGCAAGGTACTGTTGGTGAGTCTATAGGTGGCTTAACTCTTTGAGTCAGTATGTCCCAGTATGGTGTTAGGGGGGAACATGCTATTGGAGCTGAGATGTTAAAGCAATGTCCTGAACAACTGTAGTCTTTAAAGTATAACAAAGCATATTTCACTGATTCACAAGGGTGTTGTGAGAATGAATTCATACTTATAAAGTTACTTTGGAGAGGAAAGTGCTATAGAAATTCTAAGCATAATTACTACTGTATATTATAGTACTATATAATTTTTGTAGTAGTCTGAGTGTTGGCACTAGTGTCCTGGGCAATCGCTAATTTGCCTAAATAATTGCATTTTGCCTATTTAACATTTCCCCTGTAGTTTCAATTGCATATGCTGTTTATCATTTTCTATGCTAAACTATTGTGCAGCATGCTATGGCCTGTTAATTATTACATTTCAATTGAAGCTGAAGTAATTCTGTGTGCATGTGTGTGCGTGTCAGAGAAAGAGAATTAATTTCAGTCATGATGTGATGAATGGGAAACAAGACAATAGAAATGAGATGGAGGGGAAGGACAGTGGTTATAGGAGTATGATTACACAGCTACTCAGCTAAGACTAGGGTACAGAATAGTGAGCACAATGATTTTCATTTCAAATATATATGAAATAAATGAGTAGGTGTACTGACTCATCTCTTGCGTGCATTGTGTCCAATGTAGGGGCTCAGGAGGGACATGACTGAGAAAGTAGTGGTCTGGCAGACCAGCTCAGTGAGGGTGTTCCAAATATAGGGAATAGAGTGGAAGAAAAAGTAGAGACTGCTATGGCTGAAGTGAACAAACAGGACCTCAAGGCCACCAGCACTGGTGGAATAAAGGGGCAGGAACAGGGGAAAACGATGTGATGAGAGAGCAGGCAGGATAGGTAGGAGATGATAAAGCTATGCAGAGCTTTGAAGGAAAGGACAAGAAGTTTAAACTTGGTACATTAAAGAATGTACAGCATGACCGACATAGGCTTTGGAAATCGGAGAATAGCCATAAAGCAGTGCACTCTGTCCTCACTGTAAATCCACCCCCTACACCACAGATGGGGAGCACGGGACTCAAGAACTCTTATACCAGTTTAACTCTGGTCAGGGAATTACCACTAACTTTTAGGCCCCTTTATGCTCCCCAAAATGGCATAGACTTCTTAGAATAACTAAGAACTAGGTCCTATATCTGTGTCATTGGACTCAAGCAGCATGATCACTGGTCTTTCCCTGGATCTCATTGAGAATATGGTTTGACTGAGATAAATGGCTCAACTTAAGTTTGGATGAGACTGAACTGAGATGGGTGGGTGGGTAGAGAATAGTGGAATGAGGAGATGATAGTGGTAAACCACTCTCACACTTTTAATGAGGACGAATGTCTGCCCTTTGTCACTCATGTTCACAACCTTGGGGGCTGTCAGATCCTCAGCTACTTTTAGAAGTCTAGATAGGAACAATGGGCAAGAGTGCTTTTCCACCTTTACTTGGCTAGGAGATTTCGTCCTTGTCTTTCAAATTCTTTCTCTGCAGTTATTTAAATCTTTGCCACCTCCAGATTCAACTATCGTAATGAACCCTAGGTAGGGAAATTCACTCACAAATTTCCACTAGTGCTGAATGTGGCCGCCTGCCTACTTAACAGTGGCTTGTGCATGAAGCATATAATTCCTGTCCTCCATATTCTATATTGGCTTGTAGTTCCTTTCCAGATGCATTGATGACACTGGTTTTGCTCTATGAAGCCTTTTATGGTTTGGACCTGCTCCAAGACAGTAGTTGAGATCATCTGGAATGCTTGTGCTAATTCTATAGTCCTTTGATTTGTTCATGTGATGCCTTGCCTTCAATAAGGAGTCCTATTGAATCTGCAGTTTTATTCCCTTATTCTCAGTGCAAAAAAGCCCAAGTTTGTTAACCTGGCCACTTTATAAAACTTACCTGTTTACACAGGCTTCTCCTGAATGTGGTGGGCTGAACAGGCGGGGTCTTAATCTTTTGAGGGAAGAGTTGTTCCTTTATTATTATTGTTGATGATATGTCAATTATGTATTTACTACTATGTTTTTGATGTCCTGTTTTTGTGCACCTACATACGGAAAAAAGGGACACTACATTAACTGGCATCTGGATTACCCTGTATTAACTCAGACAAATTTCTATGACTTGATTCTTCCTCTGCAGTGACATTTGACTAACCAAACAAAAGCCACTCATCTATAGTATAAGAAAGATAGGTACAATGAAGAAAGAAATCCAGACAGATAAGGTGCAGGGTTTTGAGCAATATTAAATTTTAGAATCCTCAAATTATGTGAAATATGAATGCATTATTAATAGGGCTGTTTGCAGTTAACTCATGCGATTAACTCAAAAAATTAATCATTATTTAAAAATTAATCACGATTAATCGCAGTTTTAATTGCACTATTAAATAATAGAATACCAAGTGAAATGTATTAAATATTTTGGGATGTTTTTCTACATTTTCAAATATATTGATTTCAATTACATTGTTTTATTTTTTAATGCTTTTTGTACATAATTCTTTCATGATAAAGAGATTGCACTACAGTAATTGTATTTGGTGAATTGAAAAAATACTATTTCTTTTGTTTTTTACAGTACAAATATTTCTAATAAAAAATGAATATAAAGTGAGCATTGTACACTTTATAGTCTGTGTTGTAATGAAACTCAATATATTTGAAAATGTAGAAAACATCCACAATTTTTTAAACAAATGGTAGTTAATTATTGTTGAGCAGCGTGATTAATCAGGCGATTAATCGTGATTTTTTAAAATCATTCAACATCCCTAATTATTAATTATTATTATTATTCCCCTTCATGTGCAAATTGGATCACTGTTATTGATTTAGGTATGTAAAAATGGATTTAGGTCCCAACTTGAGGGATCCAGGTTTGAAAATTTTTGCCATTGTCAGCATCATGTGCTGCATTATCTTTTCAAGCAACTGTACAGCCTTTCGTAGGTGGATTTCAGGTGATGAGAAACACAACTGAGAACCTAATTTAGCTGTGATCTTACATGACTTATATATACCAGCAAATTTTCACTATTATTTTATCGTATTTTTATTATGCATTTGTTGCATACAAATATTCACAGTATTGGTTGCATATAAACAACTTCTATGAGCTCTGTCATTGTATCTACATTAGCATATTTTGCACCTGTTTTTCAACAATAAAGTATCTCCACCACTGTTAGCAATGATTTAAATGCTATTGTTTTCCTGACGTGCAAAAAATAGTATAGACAGGACTCAACCAGCACTTAACCTCTAGCTGCACTGCTGCTGAAAAATGTGTGCAAAATGAGTTAAGGTACATTCAGATTTGTGTTACATAAACATACAGCAGTACACAGGACTAGAAGATGGTACACATGATTATCTAAGAGTATGAAATTATAGTATATTGAGATATAGTATTTGTTCATGTAATTAAGGCCTGTATAGCATGGCATTCACGCAAACACAGAGTTAAGGTTAATTTGGCTGACAGCTCACTTAAAGAGTTAATTTTTAAAGGCACAACTCTGGTACTTCTTAATGGTTACTAAGAACAGAAGAAAAGTAGCTATTGTAAAATGGTACAGCTGCTTCTAGTTATCTCTCTATGTGTGTTTCAATTTTTTTGTTGTCTGATCATTTATTTTGGGGGGCATGAGGGCACATAACCTGATTTTACTTTATTAATCTGGTACACACACACCACCCCCTTCTAGGAAATTGGATTTAAAAATCTGACATAATACCTGATTGTGAGGATTCACTATTGATAAGAAAGCTTTCTCTTAAAAGGACAATTTATCTATATTGGGAAGCTTTTATGAATAGATTGTTTAAAGCAATGCATACAAAGCATGCACATCAGTGCTGCTTAATTTATTACTAGACAAATGTGTATATGACTGGCTTTTGGATTTAAAAATGTAGCTTTAGAGCTTTTCTTCCCTCAGACACAGTCACTGATTTTGGTCCTTTATACCTGAATTTTTATGAATGTTCTTATTGTCATCACAGAGCAAAGCAATGTAATTCAGTAACAAAACCCCTATTTTTTCTATTAACTAAACACTGAAGTAATTAGTTCTGAGGATGGAATTACCCAGGATTTTGTCTCCTAGTCTCTCTTCTGCTCTCTTTTTTTTTATGTATGTGGCACACAGGGATCTTCAAAACAAATCATTTATGATTTAATACCCAAGGTTTAATTTAAGGCTTGACTCTTTAGCAGGACTTTGCCAGTGAGATAATTAGTGAATGCAGATGTGTTTTCCCTTCAAATACTCTAATAATATATTTCATGTGTCGTTCTTGACATGGAATGGCTACCCATGTGAAAATATCATTTATTTTTCACCCAGATGCCATGAACTAAACTAGGCTGAGCCCCAAAGGTGTAGTGTGTGGCATCCTGCTCATAGAAGTTGTTTATTTGCAGGCTCTGTTGATGGATTTCACTTTGTTCCCATCATACTGAATAATAAATACCATGCAGAATCCAGAGCACAATATTAAAATGTGGACACTGAATCCTGCACAAGGTTACTTAGATCAGCACTTCTCTATAATTCCTACTAGCTCTGCCTGCTCCCCTCCATCATGATATCCCTCCCTCCTCCCATGAGCACAAATCCATATCCCACATCCACATCCTCCTGTTTCTTTTCTTCCTCACCTGTGGTGGCCTTTGCCCCAACCCTGGCCTGCTCTCCAACTCCCCACCCATGCCTGCCATCACCTCAGCCCCTCTCATGCCATCCTTCTTAACTTTGTGCCAATCTTTCTCCTTTTTACCATTCTCTTGCTATCTTGGGAATGCCCCTCCCATCTCTAAAAAGATCTCAACTGACCACTGCCTCTTCACATCTTGCTCTGTCCAGCTCCTGGCTCTACAGAGGCCTCGAAGTTGCTCTCTGTCATACACCCTTAACCTGAATCGATTGTGATGGTGATGTTGGGCTTCTCTTCTCCCATTCCTGCTGTTTCCAACCCCTTCCTTTCCCCCTTTCCCACTCTCTCCTCTGTGGAGCAACACAGGCTCCAACAATTTTCTCCTCCTGCCCTCATATTGCTGTCACTTACTGTTCACCCAATTCCTCCTGATCAGTCTTCCTCGCTGATTTCAGCTCAACAGTACCAGAACGTGGGCAGTCATATCTAGTGGTCAGAGCCAAAGTTGAGAGTTATACCAAGTGTTAGAACTAGTGTCAAGAGTCTAGCCAATGGTCAGAGCCGGAATCTGAGTTGGGAGTCAAGCTGAGGGTCAAGGCTGGAGTTGGAAAACAGGGCCAGGATCAGGAACAAGTCAGGAAAGCAGGAGACAGGCAAGGGAGCAGGGATCAGGAGTCAGGCAAAGACCAACACAGCAGTCAGCCAAGAATTCACCCAGTTTCCCAGACAACATCCTGTTCCTCCTTCTGGCTTAAATAGCGCAGACAGACCATGCACTCCTTCAATCAGGACTCAGATGCTTATTACCTCTGGAGGGGATATGGTTCCATTAGCCACTCAGACCACCAGTTACTTGCAAGCTGCTGGATGGTGGTTGGGATGTGAAGATTGCCTGAGGACTGGCAGACCCCTGTTCAATACCCATGGATCCTCATACTCCTGTCTTTCTTTCCTCAAAATCTCCTACACTTAATATAGATGATTTAAACATCCATGTTTATGACCCATTCAATTCCTAAGATGGACATTTCCCCACCTCTTCATTCAACCTGCTACCCTTGTTAAACTCTCCCACTCAGAAAAAGGGTAGTTCATTTGACTTGGTCTTCACCAAGTGTTATATTTGGACTCAACAGAGGAGGAGATAGACACCTCTCACGGAGGGAGGTGATAGAAACACAGGTGTCTGCTGTGGAGACTTTATTGTTCAGCAGTAAAACTGTAAACAACATGAAAGTCAGGTTTTATGCTGGGGCGAGGCAGAGTGGTCAAATATTTGAAGGGACTGAAAAATACGTTCCTTCACCCTACTCTAAAAAAACTTCCCAAATATATATGCACATTATCATTTACATGACTAACATGAAACACTATATAACCTAAGTAAAAGTTGAAGGTCGATTACTACAGTTGCAAGGCATCATTCTACCTTGGAATAGCAACTCACTAACTAAACAATTTATATGTTCAGGCGCACAACTGTTTTTTGCACTGTCTTGAGATAATGTGATGAAAGTGGTGTGGTAGTGTCCTGGACAACAGGAACTGGATCTGGTACAGAATCAAGTGGGTCTGGTAACAAGGTTCCTCCACCAAGTTGTCAAAATTAGGAGTTGTAATGGAAGGAGTTTTGATCGGATGAACAGAAAGTCCTACTGGAACATCCCATTGGAAGCTAGGAACCTTTGAAATTCTTCAGAACAGAATTGAGGTCCATTGTAAGTCAACAACTGTAACAGTACACCAAATTGACAAAACAAGGTATGAAGATGTCCAGTGGTCTTGGTAGCTGTAGTAGAAGTCATTCTAATAACTTCTGGCCATTTTGAATGAGCGTCGACTATAATCAAAACCATATAACCTTCTAAAGATCTGGCAAAGTCTCAGAAGTCTGAGGCAATGACCAAAGTTGTAGACAAGCTGGGCCAGAATTGTGCTGAATTTGCTGACACATAGTACAGAATTTTGCCTTCCTCTTAATATCTTTGTTGATCCCCAACCACCAGGCATGATTCCAGGCTAAAGTCTTCATCTGTACAATGCCAAAATGACCTTTGTAAAGAGCTTTCAAAACCTGAGATTTGGCTTCTTCTGCTGGCTATAGCTCCTCAGTGGCGGACTAAAGTGTCTGTCTCTCTCTCTCTCTGCCTGCTTGCATGTGGTCAGCCAGATGGCTGCTTGCTTCCTGCTCACTGCTTTGTCTTGGCAGCAGCTAGGCAGCAACAGCAGAACACTCCTCCTCACTGCTTTGTTTGCACAGCATCAGCCGTAATTGCAGAACTTTTCTGCTTTGTTCTGTCTTTAGTTACCTACTTCTTCTCTCTTTTTACCTGGTTCACTCTGTACCTGAAGCAAAAGGAAGCAGCAGTCTGCACCTTTGTGTTGCTAGGTGAACTCTTTTCCCTTTTTCCCTTTTTAAAAAGTTATTATCTTCTTATTTTTTCTTACCCTCATTCAGGCACCAGTACCCACATAGGTGAGTTGAAGCTTAATTAGTCAGGGTTTAAACCATATAAATGGTAGGAATTACCATCTATTATTATAGGAACCATGTACTATACTCACTACACTCACTAATTTGCTAACAAACCTCTTGACTGGGTTAGGACTAGATATCTTCTGTATTTGTTGCTGTTTATTGCAGGGAAAATACTATTGATGAGAATTCCAGAAACTGCAAGTTGTTGAAAAGTTATATTGATTTTCAAGATTTAACTCTCCAGAAACTAGAATTATTTGATTATATATGCAGAATCCATATATTAGTTGCCAACAACATGTAATTTAAAAGGTAAAAAAGAAGAACTTCTGTCATTTTCCAGATACGCTATGAAAATATCAAATAACTTTTGGATGCTAACCCAGTGGTTTCTTCTACAAATTAAATCCACGCACAGAATAATTATGAAATGAAAACACCTTCCACTGTGATCTTAATCTTCAGTGCTTTAAAACAATTCAAAATATAAATGAAAAAAGGAGGGAAATAGCATAATGATATTTATATAGCCTTCTTTGAGTGTTTGTTTACATGTGTTCCACTTCTAGTGATATGAATGCGCCTCATGCCCTGGAGGTTGTAACACTTTAGTCAGCAATGGCTTTTGGTCACATCTGCTCCCCTGATGACCTAAGCTTCTCCCCGCTCAAAGTATAGAAGGGGTGGAATGACCAATTGATCCTCATTTCTCTTCAACTGCTCCTGGCTGTGAGACAACACAGATAGCAATGTCAACTCTTTTTTTCAGTTGTGTATTTTATTAGAATTATGTAATTAGTTACTTATTTAGAATAGGTATGTAGTGTAGTAATTAGTGAGGTGTTTTAGTAGGTTTTAGATTTCTCTAGGTTTATTTTCTGCCCCTAGAGAGGGGGTTCTGTGGGATATTAAATGTTGAAAGGCCTCTAAGGCTGTTATGCCCATTAGTGACCCACATTCAAGCTGTTTAGGTGAGGGACATTTAAAATGTAAGGCCTGTAAAACCCTCACTCAGGCTATGTCTACTCTTGGAGCTGGGGGTGTGATTCCTAGTGTGCAGACATACTAGTGCTAGCTCTCATCAAGCTAGCATGCTAAAAAGAGTAGCGTAGCTGCTGAAACATGAGCAAGAGTGAGTGGCAGCACAGACAAGGTGTCCTGAATATGCACCCATGGGGTCCATGTAGGTTTGTACTCTGGGCTGCTAGTCCATGTTGCTGCTCACTATGGCCCATGCTCCTGCTTCTACACTATTTTTAGCATGCTATCTCAATGAGCGCAAGCACAAGTCTGTGCGAGCTGGGAGTCGCATCCCTAGCCCCAAGTGCTGACCTAACCTAAGAGTGCAGCTAAATCTAGCGACAACAGGATGATGATCTTTTTAGAGAGAGCTTGGAGGCTAATCTCCGAACCAGATGGAGAGACAGGATTTCCCTAGTCTGGGACAGTCTTCACCGAAAAGTGTCCCAGCAACTGCCTTAATCTCTGGGGTTCTGCCCACTCCTGTGGCTGTGAGCGGTAACAGGCATCACTCCTCTCAGAGCATAGCGGAAGATCTCCTCACAAGACTTCTCCAAAGAGAAAAAGTCTTGTTTCCGCCCTTTGTGTCTCAGGGAAGAAGGAAGCTCTGGAAGCAGCCCCTTACTCTTCAGTTTGGCAGGGTGGAGCCTGCAAGAGTTTGCCCATGTTCGTATTATGGGCTGGGCTGACTGGGGAAGTGGCCGCAGCTGGGCCACACCCTAATCAGGTCACAGTTGGCCTGGATAAAAAGGCCAGGGAAGCCAGGAACAAACAGTCTCCCTCTGGCTGTAGAGGGAGAAGGGCCTGGCTGCAGGAAGCTAGACACAGGGTACCTGAGTGAAGCAGGGCTGGGGAAAGGCAGAGGAGCTGGGGAGCTTGAGCCTGGAAAGCCCCAGGCTGTGGCCTAGCATAAGGCCAAGAGGTACTGGGAGTTGCAGGGGGCAGCCCAAGGGGTAGGCAAAGGCAGCAGGTCCAGACCCCTTTGCCTATGATGAGTGGCTGACACTGCAGTTTGCCCCAGTGAACGGGGGCTAGATGGAGACTGGGCAGTAGCCAAAACTGAGGCAAAGTGGGGATAGTGGGTTGGGGGTTCCCCAGGGAGGGGAGACACAGATTGGTGGGGTACTTCCAGGGGGCAGCACCCCAGTTAAAGGGGCACCGGGGTCCAGGGAGGGACACGGGGCTAGAGGACAGGCGGATCACGGGCCTGCAGAGGGCGCTTCTGGCTGGAAAAAGAGCTAATTCCCAGGAGTCACCAGCAGGAGGCGCCACAGGGGTGAGTCCGCATGTCTACAGGCACCCAAGCAGAGCTCTGCAACCAGCACTACTGCCCTCCTTTCCTGGTCAGCTCTCAGCTGTCTGCAGCAGGGGTTCCTTCTGATCATACTCTCTGAGGGCTGGGTCAGTTACAGCCCCTGTAGGGCTGATTTGCTCAATGCAGGCATCCTCAGACTGAGCAACAGCTGTCTGTGCATCTGCATTGGAAGCCTGCTGCTGCTGCTTCTAATGTACCAGCTTTGTATTAGTATATGCAGCATGGGCTTTGTTATTACCAGGAATTGACTTGGCTGTTTTCATGCAACCTGATTCCCCCTTATTAGATGTTTCTGTTATTCAGGGGATGCTTCTAAGACAGCTGGGGTTTACTGTGGTAAGCCCCAATCAGAGGGTAATTCTCAGAACCCATCATGAATGCCTCCTTTTAGAAGAGGAGGATGGGTATTCCCCTTCATGATTTTCTGAGAACAGGGGTGATTCACCCTTTTACCCTGTGGGGATACCTTTTTATGACACCTATATGTTTGAGGGTCAGTGCAGACATAAGGGTAAATATAAGCATGTAAATTCAAAAGTGCCTTGTTGGTACCCCCAGTCCTGGCCAGACTCATCTTATCCATGTGGATATAATGGAGGGTTTCACTGACCTCTGTGGCTCTATCGTAGATCAAAACCTTTCTCAGCTGCAAGTTCCAGGTTCAGATCTCCTTCACCCCAGGATCCACCTGTCATGCAAAAGCAGTCACAGCAATCTGTACATATTGTTGAAACTGACTCTTCTCCAGTTAATCTCTACATGAACATATATTTCAGAAACAAGTTTTTGAAACTATCCAAGAGAATATTTCATCCTGTTCTTCACAGAATGAGGCTATGGCTCCTCCTCAGGCATCTTCATTACACAATTATAAGTCATTTCAAGAATTGGTTCACAGAACGGTGGAAGCTTTGGCGATCCCAGTTCAGAGTTGGCAAGAAAAAGGCCATAAATTATTAGACATTCTGCATACAGCTCTACCAGAGAGGCTTATTCATAAACTGCAAGGTGAGACTGGACCACTGTGATCTTCTAGTCTGACCTCCTGTATAACACAGGCCATAGAACTTCTCTAAAATAATTTGCAGAGCATCCAGCATCAATATCCAACGTTGATTTAAAAATAATGGAGACTCCACCATGATCCTTGGTAAATTGTTCCAATGGTTAATTACCCTCATTATCAAACATTTATGCCTTATTTCCAGTCTGAATTTGTCTAGCTCCAACTTCCAGCCATTGGATTGTGGTATACCTTTCTCGGCTAGATTGAAGAGCCCGTTATCAAATATTTGTTCCCTGCATAGGTAATTATAGATTGTAATCAAGTCACCCCTTCTCTTTTTTAACCTAAATAGATTGAGCTCCTTGAGTATAATGCTATAAAACATGTTTTCTAATCCTTTAATCATTCTTGTGGCTTTTTTCTGAACCCTCTCTAGTTTATCAATATCCTTTTTGACACCAGAACTGGACACAGTATTCCAGCAGTGGTCATACCAGTGACAAATACAGAGATAAATAACCTCTCTACTCCTACTCACAATCCCCCCATTTATGCATCCCAGGGTTGCATTGTCCCTTTTGGCCACACCCGTATACTGGGACTTCAATTCTTTTTCAGAGTCTCTGCTTCCCAAGATAGAGTCCCCAGTCCTGTAAGTACACCTACATTCTTTGATCCTAGAGGTATACATTTACATGTAGCCATATTAAAACATGTATTGTTTCTTGTGCCAAGACTACCAAGTGATCCAGTTTTCTCTCTACCAGTGACCAGTCTTCTTCATTATTTACCGCTCTATACATTTTATGTCATCTGCAAATATTATCAGTTATGGTTTTACATTATCTTCCAGGTCATTAATAAAAAATGTTAAATAGGAACTGATTCCTGCAGAACCACACTAGACACATACCTGCTCAGTGATTCCCCATTTAAAATTACATTTTGAGACCTATTAGTTAGCCAACTTTTAATCCATTTAATGTGCACCATGTTAGTTTTGTATCATTCTAATTTTTTATTCAAAATGTTTTGCAATACCAAGTCAAATGCTTTACAGAAATCTAAATATATTACATCAAACACTATTACCTTTACCAACAACATTTGTAATAAAAAAAATCAAGTTAGTTTGATAGGATATATTTCCCATATTCCATGTTGATTGATATTAATTATATTACACTCCTATTTAGGAGTGTAATATAATCTATCTATTTAGGTTAAAAAAGAGAAGGGGTGACTTGATTACAATCTATAATTACCTATTATTTATTAATCCAGTCCCATATTAGCTGTTCCATATCCATTCAGCACACAAGAAATATTTGCATTTTGTAGTGGGCAATACATGTTAACAGTACAGATTGGTGCCTTACAGGTTGATGATGGCCCTGAGAACTCACAAAATGTCTGGTTATGATAGTGGCACACATCAAAGAGAAATATGTTGGCTTACCCATATCTCAATGATTGGTCAGCGAGAGGGTTGTCTACAGAGCACGTAGTAAGCAGTGTTCAGTACATCATATGTCTGTTCTTAAGACTGGGACTGTGAGTAAATGAGAAAAAGTCTGTTAGTCCTAGCACAAAAGATAGAATTTATGGGGGCTTTCACTGATTTCACAATGGCTTGAACATACCTGCCACAGACCAAATTTGACATCATGCTGGAGTTGATAAATCAACTGCAAAATGATCCATGTACTACAGCACGGTCATGTTTCCAGCTTTTAAGTCACATGGCTTCAGGTACACTGGTCGCCCCATTTCCCAGACTGCATCTTCAGTGTCTTCTGATATGGTTATGAATGGTTTATTGCCCTGTTGGTCACAAGCCAGATATGGGGATACGCTTCCTTCAAGAGGTGTTGAACTCTATCAACTGGTGGAAAGATCCACATCAGACCTGCAAGAGAATTCCATTCTCCCCAGCACTTCCCACAAAGTCAGTAGTGCCTGATGCTACATTGGTGGGTTAGGGATCCTACTTTGACACCTTTACAGTACATGTGCAATGGTCTCAGAGAGAGGTTTGGCTTTATATCAGCTTCCTAGAGCTCAGAGTGATATGGCTTGCCTGCATGGCATTTCTACCTCATATCAAAGATTAGAGTGTACAGATTAGAACTGACAATACCACTAATTTTTTTTACGTAATCGCACAAAGAGGAACCAGATCAATGATCTTGTGCAGAGAAGTAATCATTCTATGGAACCAGTGTATCCAGCACAACATAATACTGACTGAATTTCACTTTCCAGGCCTACATAGTCTGGCAGGCCATCTAAGAAGGCATTTTCCTCAGAATCATGAATAGTCCATAAAGGTTTCGACCATTTTTAATCCGTGGGGTGCACCCACCTAGATCTGTTTGCGATGGAACATAAGAAACGCAAAGTGTGTTCCCAGGGATTCCAGCATTCAGGATCTTAAGGAGATGCCTTCTTAATCACCTGGACTCAGTGTCTGTTGTATGCTTTTCCCTCAATTCTTCTGAATCCATGTGTCTTTCAGACAGGACAAGGCCTCAGTTATCCCAATAACCCCAGACTGGCTTTAGCAATACTGCCTCACAAAAATCAGAAATATCTCTGTAACACCTCTTCTACTAGATTTAATTATTCAGAACAATGGGACATCATTTAATCCAGATATGTTGCTGCTACACCTCATGGCATGGAAACTGCCTGACTAAGAGACTTGGATAAGAATTGTTCTGCTGATGTACAGAGCATATTCATGTAGAGCAGAAAGCAGTCTACAAGGACAACTTATACTTCAAAATGGAAGTATTTTTCATCCTGGGCTTACTAACACAATCTTTCTGCACAAGAGGCATCAATCCCTCATATCCTTGAGTATGTATTACCCTTGAAAATCTCTGGTTTGTTGCTAAACTCTTTATGTGTTCATTTGGCTGCTATCTCTGCATATCATCCACCAATTCAAGACCATACAGTTTTTTTCTCATCCTTCAGTTTAAAAATCTGTGAAAGGTCTTTTGAGAATCTTTCCTCCAATAAGACAATTCCCTCCATCTTTTAATCTTTATATGGTACTTACCAGCCAGATGGGACCTCCATTTGAGCCATTAGCCTTACGTTCTTTGTTCCATTTGTCTATGAAGATATCATGCCTCATTGCAATTATATAGAAGCATGCAGGGTCTGTGAATCGCAAGCTTTCCTGGCGGCATCCCCATTTACAATTTTTCACAGGGATAAAGTTACACTTTGTCCACATCCTAAATTTTATTCCCAAAATAATCTGTGATTTTCATTTAAATTAGTCTTTTAACTTACCTGTTCCCCTCCTCCCCCAAGCCGCATTCAACCAAGGGTGAGGCTTCATCATGTACTCTAAATGTTCTCCTGAGCTTTGCCATTTTATTTGACTAGACCAAAACCATTCAGACCATCCCTTAGGCAACTTATTTCCATTGCCAAGAGATTCAAGGGTCAGGCAATCTTAAGTCAGAGAATCTCTAATTTGGTGTCACACTGCATAAAGCAGGGGTAGGCAACCTATGGCACGTGTGCCGAAGGTAGCACGCGAGCTGATTTTCAGTGGCACTCACACTGCCTGGGTCCTGGCCACCGGTCATTTAATTTTAAATGAAGCTGCTTAAACATTTAAAAAACCTTATTTACTTTACATACAACAATAGTTTAGTTATATATTATAGACTTACAGAAAGAGACCTTTTAAACACCTTAAAATGTATGACTGGCCCGCGAAACCTTAAATCAGAGTGAATAATTGAAGACTTGGCACACCGCTTCTGAAAGGTTGCCGACCCCTGGCATAAAGTAATGTTATGAAGTAGCCAGTATAGAATGCCCAGGTCATGTTAGGTCACATTCTAGCAGAGCAAAGGCCATTTCTGCAGCCTTTCTTAGGGGAATGCCCATAGCTGATATATGTAGGGCTGCTACTTGGATCAATATACATCTTCTAGCCATTATTCTTTAGTTCAGGCAACTTGTTCAAATGCCCAGTTTCAGAGCCTGTTTTGCAGTCTTGGTTTAATTAGACTCCTCTATCTATTACATACAGCTTGGAAGTCACCAGAATGGAACATGTAAACAAGCACTCAAAAAAGAAAGGTTTCAGAGTAGCAGCTGTGTTAGTCTGTATCCACAAAAAGAACAGGAGTACTTGTGGCACCTTAGAGACTAACAAATTTATTTGAGCTAGTGGGCTGTAGCCCACGAAAGCTTATGCTCAAATAAATTTGTTAGTCTCTAAGGTGCCACAAGTACTCCTGTTCTCTTTTCAAAAAAGAAAGTTACTTACCTTTGGTGACTGAAGTTCTTTGAGATATGTTGTTTACATGTGTTCCATGACCCACCCTCTTTTTCCCATGACTACTGAGTCTAATAACCTGGACTTGATAGTGGTGCAGGAACTGAGGGTTGGTTGCTCATCCTCTCCCCTCCTTATCATCTTGAGGGGAGAGGAGCTCATGGTCATCAGGGGAGCAGGACTGTTGGCTAAAGTGTTCCAGTCTCCAGCATATAAGGTGCATGAACACCAGCAGAAGTGGAACACGTGTAAACAATACACCTTGAAGAACTCTGGTTACTAAAGGTAAGTAATTTTCCTATACACAGACCAGTTTACCTGAATATTTTTCATTATGAGTGAAGTTCTGTTTCTTTACCTAGAGATTTTTGTAAAGACTCATTAAAGGTGGAACTGCTTTTTAAATAAATAAATATATTTTAAAAAATTGTTTAAAAACTCAGACTATGTATCCACAGTTCAGCATTATATATAAATACACTTTTAAAGGTGACGTGAAAGGACTTTTGCCTGCCAAGACTTCTGTGCAATCTGTCAAGGTTCTTGGTATTTCTTCTGCATTTGTTGATATTATAAATCTGTAATATACAGGAGGAAGAAACTGTATTTTCAAATCCAGGGAAGAATGATTGTGAATCCATTGTGAAAGAAGAGACATTGAGACAGAGGGTATGTATTCCATTAGTAGTGTGGGATCATTATCAGTTATTTATGTTCATGTTTTTAAGCCATTTCTGTTCACCGTTAGGTAAGCTTCTAGATATGCCTATATTTCTGCTTTATTCCATAAAATACCACTTTAGAAATTATGGTTTTTTATTAATGAGATTCATAGCATCAATGGGTGTTGATAAAAAGGTGGTACTTCCAGAACTGATGTACAAACATGATGATGAAAGTCTGGCCCTATTAAAGTAAATTGCAATGCTCCCATTGACTTCAGTTGGGCCAGGAGTTCACTTGATGAATCCAAGCAGGTATCATCACTACAATTTGATCAAGTATTAGGGAGGGAGGGCACACCACCAAACAATCAGGAAAGTCAAATATAGAGCTGATCATATGTAAAAGAATAGAGGTAAAATACTGGATCCATTGATGTCCAGGGAAAAATTCCTATTGACTTCAACAGAGCCAGAATTTCTTCTCAGGTCTGTAAGGTATCCTTTACTATACAGGAGGAGACTGCATTTGTACATCATGGATTGGGCTGTTTGGATGCAAATACAGTCATCTAATATTTTACATCAGCATAACAGAGCAGAATTTGGATTATTTTGATGTTCAATATGTAAAACAATATAGGTAATTAGCCACTTAAGTCTAATAGGTGCACAATATATTCTGAACCAATTCAATATCGCTTAGCCTCACTAAAAATCAGAATATATTTTTAAAAATATGACACTTCTATAGGTTTCCCAGGATTGTACGCAAGAATATTCCGTTTCTGTTTAAAGTGATGATTACATTTTTGGCCTAACCTAAAACCCGCACATAAGGTATAGATCTTCCTCAGTGGTGCATTACTGAAAAAGACTATTTCCTGGAGTGATTTTAGTGTTGAAGGAGACAGTTTTCATTGTGTTTCAAAGGAGGAAAGACTTCTCTGTCTCTCTCTCTCTCTTTAGTTAGTATCACTAGAATTTTGAATATGAAAACAGACTAAAATAGAAACTGAATAAAGTTGATGCTCAGGGCTTATTCATACTGTGGCCTACATTATACTTTACTACCAACAGCAGTTGGATTCTAATAAGCTAATTAGTCTGGTGTCCCTCAATACTGTATGAGTGGAACAAATGTAAAGGGCAGAGGATGAAACAGGGTGGTTTGGGAGGAGAGGATAAAGAAAAGAACAGTTGATATTTGGTGATGCATGAATTGATGACTCGGTTTATACTTTTTATATTGCAACACTGTAATCGAAAACAGTATTGTTCAAATCTGAATGCATACAATATCAAGAAGAAAACCTAAAATTAGGCTTTAGAGGGGGAGACACTACCATAAATATCCCAAAGAGCACTTACAGTGTGATCCAAAGCCCATTGAAGTCAATGGGAGTCTTTTCACTGAATTTAATGGGCTTTGGATCAAGTCTCTAGTCAACCCACGTCCGTTCCCCCCAATGAACACTGTGTGCTTAGTTAAAATAAAACATTACTGATAGCCCTTGCTTAGGATAGACACTCCAAGTGACTCATTCCCCATTGTTTAATACATAGTTGAGAGTATTTTAACCTTTCAAGGGGCCTCAAAAACATCAAAAAGATAAAGCTCCATCAGCGGACAGTGTCCATTAGCTGTTCTGTGCTATGGCAATGACTGATTCCCAGGGAATTATCTTGACCTATACCTTTCAAATCCATTTGTCTGATAAGAGCCTTGGTGACCTCAGTAAAAAAATGTCCTTTTTCGTATATATTTTACACAACATTATTCACATCCTTTTTACTCACAGCTCAAGCTATCTCTTCTCAAGTATTATTTTAGCAGTTTTACCTGCAACTCTCCGAAGAGTTTATGAAATACTAATAGCACTGACTAAGATTTTAATAAGGAAAATTCTATGAGCTTTTCAGGCAGATAGTTGTAGATATTATTGTTTGACATGGTGGCCCCAAGGAGAAAGTGGGTCCAAGTCTCACAGAGGACTGCAAGTTATAGCATCATGCTATAGCTCTCTGAAAATGTGAAAATGTGCCCATAAAATCTTCTTTTCACCATTTACATTGTTTTTCATGCAGTGAAAATGAGATTTGAGCATCAGAATAGAGATCAGATACTGAAGGTCAAAATTTCCAGTACACTCAGATATTCTGTGTAAGTCCTGAACTTGGACGTACTCTTGCCAAGTCTATTTTTCTACCAGTCTATGTGTCCCCATTAATTGGGGGAATTGCTAAAAAGCTTCAGAGATCACCAGTTCAAATTCCACACAGGATACTAGTAATTTAACATCATTATCATCTGAAGGCTGTTTGGCTTATCTGAAATGAGCCGGTGGTCTTCATCCAGTACCTTGTGAATAACGTCATACCAAGCAGTAATGAGCACCATATTGGCAGTCTCAGCAGAAGAGCAAAGCAAACAATGACGGTGAACTACCTTTTCAGAAGTGGAGGCAATCACTCCAGGACAGAATTGAGCAACATAATAGAACAGAGAGCCACTACAGCTACTGATGATGGCAACTTTCATTAGAGATAAACTTACTGTATTTTAAAGGAAAAAAAGAAAATGAAAATATATCCAGGGTCTTAAGTTAGGTAACCCGTAATCTAATAAACATCACCAGTAGCAAAATCTCGGGCATCTGAACCAGTGATGAAATCCTTGACCCCGTTAAAGTCGAAGGAAGAACTCCCAATAATTTCACAGGGGCCAGAATTTCACCCTAGAAGCCTATCCAGGACATAGTTGTGTAGAGAAATATATTATGATCCCATCTATAAATAAAATGATGGAATTTGTATTGCCATCCAGGCAGTTAACTTTAGTGTCATTGTGTCTGGCTGCAGGTTGTTTCACTTGCAAGACAAGGATTTTGCTTTTGTGAAATTATAGAAATTATTATAGAGGAGCTGTGAAGGAACAGAGAAACTGCCATCTGACACAGCAGGGGTTGAAGAAAACCTTTGGGCTCAGCTAGCCATCCCTGCTATACCTGCAGCCAATGCCAGGCCGGGAGGGAGCGGGGGAAGGAGGGAGCCTGGCTCAGTTGGAGGCTGTCTGATGAGGAAGCAGGAGCTCTCTGTTTGCCTGCCTGAAGGGACGGATCAGCTGGCCAGCCAACATAGCCACTGGAGGCAAGTAAGCCTTCCCCTGCCAAGGAGAGCCTGCAGCTAAGTCCCAACTATGGGGTAACTGACTTAATGGGGCTATGCCCCAAAATAAAGAGACTCTAAAAAGAAGTAGCCATGGAAGCGGGTCTTGAGCTCCGAAGTGAAGCAGACCCATCAACCCCTATTTAGGGGTTGAACTACACAGGGCCCATGGGGAGGATCTGGGTCCTCTGCCAACCCTTCTGACCAACAAGCTGGCCACTAGGCTGCCTGGCCACTGAAGGCCCTATCACAGGAGCCCATCCAAAATATTCAGATCCAGATTCAAATGTTTCAAATAACCCCAGACTTTATAAGGTGTGGAACTAAAATCTTGGCTTTGACTACCCCCAAACTTTAGGGTTTCTAGTGTATTATGAAGAATGTATTATGAAGATATTTGGAAATTTGTAACTGGTTTTGGGTTCAGATTTTAACATCCTCTGAGTCTGGACTGGTCTGGATTTTGGATTTTGATTTGGAAGAGTGGGAGGAAAAATAAAATTACTTATAAGTAATAATTCTCTCCTGATATTTCCTTTCTGTTTCTCCCACACAGAAGTATTTAACATAGCAGGCCAGATTCTCAACTGGTGTAAACTGTTAGTGCTATTGACTTTAGCATGTAAAAACATATGACTGTTTACATCAGTAGAGGATCTGGCCCAGTATCTTTAAATCTGAATTATAATTGCACTGGATATAATTTGCACAAATATCATGCTGTCCCTAAACTAGTTTAAGGGCTGTTTTATTCTAGTTGAAGACAAAAGGGCAGAAAGTATAAAAAACCCAGCCCCATTTTAAATCACTTGACAAATACACAGCTGAATGAAGCCTGCCACAATGAGGGAGGTACAGGTTGTATAGTGAACTGCAGAGAACTATTTGCAGGTAGTAAAAATTACCTGCAAATAGTATAATCTATACTATTATAATAGTATAGTATAATCTAGGATAATCAGTCCTTCCATTATCCACCAAAACTTGGACTTGGATGTCATCTATCCAATAATGTATCTGTTATTTGTCAGGATACCCAGGAGCACTCTTTTTGCATGAAAAACAGACATCAAACATTTTATGTATGCAAAAACAATGTCTATGTCTATATGAGCCTTCCTGCAAATGTTCTATGGTCAGGGACGGGGCTTTCAAAAAGTTTTCAACAGCTTCAGAGGGGTGTGTGGTGGGGTGTACAGGCCTTTTGTGGCCCCCTGATGGAGGCCCCACGGTCATACTAAACTAGGGTTACCATATGTCCATATTTTCCCAGACATGTCTAGCTTTTTAGTTCTTAAATTGCTGTCTGGAAAGAATTTTAAATATCTAAAAACGTCCGGGAAAATATGGATGTATGGTAACCTTAAGTCCAAAGTCCTGGGGCTGGTGGCACTTCCTGGGGCAGCTCCCGGTGCCTGCCTGCTGGCAGGAGCCTGCAGTGTGGGTGGCCCCTAGGCACAGAGGCGGAGGGGGATTCCACGTGCTGCACTGACTCCCTCCTGCCCAATCAGCGCTGTGGGGGTGGGGCTTGCAGGCAGAGAGCCCTCTCCCTCACAACCCAACCCGACCCTAGGAGACAGAGGGACCTGCCGGATGCTCCTCGGGAGCCGCCCCAGGTAAGCACCTCCAGGACTCCCCACCTTGCCCCCCCACAGGTCCCTCTGGCTCTTCGGATCCAGTCGGGTCGGGTGGGGAGCGGGGGTGGAGGGCTCTCTGCACACTGCTGGCACCTGCAAGCCCCACTCCGTGGCACCAGCAGCTCCCACTGGTGCTTTTCCCAACCAATGGGTGCCATGGAGCTCTCACTTGTGGTGGGAGCAGCACATGGAGACCCCTCAGCTGCCTGATCCTAGGAGCCAGAGGGACCGGCATCAGGAGGGGTGAGTTGGTGAGTGGCGGGTGGTGAAGAGGTGAGCGGTGAGGGAGCCAGTGGCTGGCGGGCAGGTGGGCGAGTGAGGAGGTAAGTGGCGGGCGGGGAGGATGAAGAGGTGAGCGGCGAGCCAGCAGCGGGCAGGGGGCGGTGAAGAGGCAAGCGGTGAGGGAGCCAGCAGTGGGCAGCAAGGTGAGGAGGCAAGTGGCAGGCAGAGAGGGTGAGGAGGCAGGCAGCGAGCCAGTGGCAGGCAGGGGGGTGAAAAGGCCAGCGGTGCGCAGTGGGGGTTGAAGAGGCGAGCGGCGAGGGAGCCAGCAGCAGGTGGGTGGGTGGGGGTGAGGAGGCAAGAAGTGGTGAGCCAGTGGCAGGTGGGGGTTCTTGGGGAGGGCATGGGGGTTTCTGGCTGGGGAGTGAGGAGGTGAGTGGCAGGTGGGAGGAGGTGAGCGGTGGGTGGGGGACTGAGGAGGGATGCAGCAAGCCAGCGGCGGGCCAGGGGGTGAGGAAGGGTCCAGTGTCTGGACCGAGCAGGGAGGGGGCGGGACCTGGGGCAGAGCCTGGGAGGAGCGGGGGTGGACTGTGGGCAGGGCTGACACCTTTGGTGGAGTGTCCTCTTTTTTGAATGTTCAAATATGGTAATCCTAAACTACACCCTGCCACAGGAAAGGGGCAGTGAAGGTGGGTCCTCCAGGCCTGCCTAGACAGGCTGTGTGGAAGCAGCCAGTCAGAGCCCAGCAGGCTCACATAGTAGTTGCTTCATGGCCTTATCAGTTCAGGCAGGGATCCGAGGGGCAAGGAAGGGAGCTCCTCTCTGGCCAGAGGAGCTTGAGGGATAACCAGAGTTTGGTTCTAACTGCATTTGCTTAAGCTGTGAGTGAGGTGACCTGAAAATTTTAGCCCTAAGGTGAGGGGTGAAGATAAAGGTGCCAGGTGGGAAGAGACCCAGGGAAGTAGCAGCAATCAATTGAAGTGTGTGGTATGTGGATGCTGTTTATAGGGCCCTTGGGTTGGAACCTGAAGTAGGAAGCAGGTCTGGGTCCCATCAATGCCAGCAAAGTGGTGTAAACCCCAAGAAAGGGACAAAGTTCATTGGGAGTGTAAACCCTGAAAAGGAGAAGACTCATTTAGAAGCCCGAGCAAAGGGCTGAATTTAGAGAGCCTGGAGTGGAGTAGACAGTTTTGTTGGACTCTTTGCTACCCTGGAACAGGTTCCTTTGGACTGTGTGACCTGGCCAGAGAGCTGAGCAACTGAAGACTTGACAGACACGGTTGACAACCTACAGGGGCACCAGATGTGGAAAAAGGCCTGCAGTACTGCATGCAACAGCAGGACGCACTCAGGAGGTGATTGTCCCCCCTATTATAGGCGAGGAATGAGGAGACCAGCTATCCTCTGTACATTTGTGTTATATTTTCATGGATAGGGGCAACATGTCCAAGGACTACATCATCATTATTTTGAGCCCCAAAAGATGCCTCTGGATCATCTGTAAAATAACTGTACTGAATACACCCCTCAATCCCCACAGTGCATTTTCTCCTGGGATTTCTGAAACTAGGCATATGACAATCTGCCTTCTCCCTCAAATTATAGGCAATTAGAGTGGAACAGTTTAGCATATATCTTGTCACGCTTTGCTGAAGCTACAGCAGTTTCTTAAGATAATTATACTACTTGGTATCCTTTTGTTGTTGTTGATACCATACTAAACCTTTGTTTCTCTTCTTTGCCCTGACACACCCAAATTATTGGACTCTTCAGATATGAGTCAGATCTTTTGTTTGAGAGTCGTTGAAGTGACCAGATGGGCATGCATCCAATAATTCTAAGCTTGAGCTGTACCTAGCAGATAGGAATGTCCCATTATACCAACTTAGATTATGTTTGTATGTATATTTACATGAGCCAAATTTTCACTTTGATGCAATGGGTAGGTATCCTCAGCATGGACCTTTGGAAGAGTTTGAACCTGAGACCATCAGCACCACAACAGAAGACTTGTCACCTGAATTGAAGTAACTTAATTAGCTGTAGGAGACTGTTATAATCTAGTAGACCACCTGCGGAGAACATGATTCACCCCCTGCCGGTGTGCTACATTTGCACAAAAATAGGTAGTTGTGGTTTAGACACTGGACTGGTGCTCAGGAGATTCTGCTTAGGTTCCCAGCTCTGCTGCGGACTTGTGTGACCTTGGGCAAAACATTTAATTCCTCTGTAAAATGAAGTTAATACTTTCATTCTCACACACCCTTTGTCTGTCTTATGAGTTTAGACTAATTTCTTTGAAGTAGGGATTTTCTCTTAATATGGTTTGTACAGTATCTTGTGGACCCTAATAGAGGCCCTAATCTTAGTTGGACTTTTAGGTGCTAATGTATTGTAATTGTTCATTATTGTAACAAACAGATGCCAATTTGCATGTGTAACTGAATGTTGTCGGCGTTTTTTAACAGGCTTCAAGGGTGGTGCACACTTTTGCAGATGCATCCATTCCACCCGAGTTTGAAGTTTGTCCCTTTGTGTCTTTGTATCTAACCCCCTGCAAGAGTTACATCTGAAATTGTCAGAGAATTTCAACTAGTTTCCTTTCTTCCTTTGTTTTATGGAACAACATACCAAGTTGCAACCTGAATCCAAATCCATTCTTGTCTCCTCCGTAGACTTCTGGCTTATCCTCTTATGACTATCCACCACAATTGATTGGGAGAGACACCTCTGTCCATAGCTCTTGACTGGAACTGAGTGGGGGTAAAGGTTCCAGAAGTTCTCTATCATTTTCTGACCAGCTCTACAGAAAAAATCTACCCACCCTATCCCCAGAAATGTTTTTACTTTTCAGCAAAACAAATAATTTTGTTTCAGCAAGGCTGCCACAGCCTCACAGGAGTTGCAGTTTGGGTGCCTCATACCCCTGTTCTCCTCTCTGGCTCAGGCTCTCTAGCTGGGATATATCTACATCTCTCCTTTTTCCAAACCATTTTTTCCAGTTACAAATACAAAACATGCTTTGAGGATTGGTTGCAGTCTGAGAGATGAACCACTGAAAACACAAAGCTATGATTTAATGGACATAGTTCAATAGCTTATCTGCCTAGTCAGAGACCATATTTCAAAGACCTGATTATCTGATTGTATCTAGTTTTGGTCAGGCATCTTGGAGGGATTTAAAAAACAATTTTTACTTTTGCCAAAAAACATGAATTATGGATAGGAAATAACTTTGGATTGAGTGATCACAAATTGATTCCATTTAAATTAAATGGAAGAATAATCAAAACCAGGTTGAAATAAAAGACAGAGTTGACAAAAGGTCAGATTTTGGAAAATTTAGGGACTTGCTTTAAAGAAGTCAGCTGGGCTGAAGAGCTGAAAGAAATTTCAAGCTTCCTCTGTATTTAAATCCTTAAGTCCCAAGAAAGAGGGTAAAATCCTTGTAGGAAATGTTTCCAAACCCAGCTGTAAGAATAACCACCTTGAAGGTTATTAGTAGTAAGGAGAGAGCCTAAAGGGAATGGAAAAGGGGGTTGATCAGCAAAGAAAGCTACAATTCAGCAGCAGATTTAAAACAAATAAAAGGAAGTTCTTCTTCACACTGTGCACAGTCAACCTATGGAACTCCTTGCCTGAGGAGGTTGTGAAGGCTAGGACTATAACAGGGTTTAAAAGAGAACTAGATAAATTCATGGAGGTTAAGTCCATTAATTGCTATTAGCCAGGATGGGTAAGGAATGGTGTCCCTAGCCTCTGTTTGTCAGAGGGTGGAGATGGATGGCAGGAGAGAGATCACTTGATCATTACCTGTCAGGTTCACTCCGTCTGGGGCACCTGGCATTGGCCACTGTCAGCAGACAGGATACTGGGCTGGATGGACCTTTGGTCTGACCCAGTATAGCCATTCTTATGTTCTTGTGTACATGGTGGAGGTTAGAAAATGTCGGAATAAAATGAGGATTGTTAAAAGTCAAACTGAATTATCTCTTGCTAAGGTAATGCAAATAAATAATATGTTGTTTTAGTTATATGAATAAAAAGAGACTAAGGAGGATGAGGTTGAACCATTATGCAGTGTGGATAGAAAGGAGATTAAAGATAAACTAAGTATGGCCCAAAAACTAAATGAATACTTTGCCTTGGTTTTCCATAAGTAAGATCATATGAAACATATTCATGAAGGCAGTGTAGCTGCTGGAAATGAGTGTCAAGAAATGGAAATTACCACATCTGAGATGGAAGAAAAAACTTAGAGTTTAATACACTCTGACTGGGGGGGACTAAATTTCTATCCCAGAATACTGAAAGAACTGGCACATGAAATTGCTAGTTTGGTTGCAAGGATTTTTAGTAAATCTGTCTGTGCAGAGGAAGCACCATATGACCTGGAGACTAGCTAATGTCATACCTATATTTAAGAAAGGGTATGAGGGAATAACCTCAGTAACATGCAATGTTTTAGAACAAATTGTGAAGGAAAGAGTAATTTATAGAGGTAAAGGAGATGTGATGCAACATGGGTTTACCAAATGCAGATCATGTCAGATTTCTTCTTTGATAAAAGAAACAGATTTTTTTTGAGGTAAGGGATCTTTAGTAGATCTAATATACTTGGACTTCAGTAAAGCATTTGATATGGTACCACATGGGAAACTATTAAATTGGACAAGATGGGGATAAGTGCAAGCACTGTAAGATGGATAGGGAATTGGCCCAAGGGGAGAAGGCAATCAGTTGGCTGAAAGGTGAATTATCAGACTGGAGGGAGGTTACTAGTGGATTTCCTCAAGGATAGATCTTGGTACCAATATATCTTTATTAATTATCTTGGCACAGACCATTATGAGTGTGCTAATGAAATTTGCTGATGATACAATGGGAGGCATCATCAATGCAGAGGAGGATTGAAATATGATTCAGGAAGATCTGGATGACCTTGAAGACTGGAGTGACAGAAATGGGATGAAATTCAAAAGTACCAAGTCATGCACATAGGGTCTAATAATAATTTCTGCTACAAGCTGGGGGGAATCATCTGTTGGAAGTGACAGAGCAGGAAAGAACTGGATGTGGGTCAATCACAGGATGACTGAGCCACTAATATGATGCAGCGGTGAAAAAGGCAAATGCCTTCTAGGATGTATTAAGTGAGGCATTTCCAGTAGAGAGAGAAGAATTAATGCCTTATACAAAGCACAGGTAAGACCTCATTTAGAATACTGGGTACAATGTCAGTCACCCATGATCAAGAAAGATGAACTTAAACTTAAAAAGATGAACGGGTGCAAAGAAGAGCTAGTGGGGCAACGGAGGGTCTATCTTATGATAAGAGACTGGAAGAGCTTGGCTTGTTTGGTTTAACACAGTGGCTTTCAGCCTATGGTCTCTGGACCCTTGGGGTCCACAGACTATTCCTAAGATTTCAAAAAAGGTCTGCACCTCCATTCAATTTTTTTTAGGGGGTCTGCACATGGAAAAGGTTGAAAGCCATTAATCTAGCAAGAAGAAATCTGAGAGGGGATGTAATTGTTGTCTGTAAATACCAGGGAGGATGAAGAGATAGTTAAGGTAAAGGACAATGTTGGCACAAGAAAAAATGAGTACAAAATGGCCATGAACAAATTCAGGCTGGAAATTAGAAGAAGGTTTCTAATCATCAGAGGGGTGAGGTTCTGGAACAGCTTTCCCAAAAGGAGTTGTGGGGACAAACAACTTAATTAGTCTTAAGAGAGAGCTGGACAAACTTATGAGTACAATTGTATGATGGAGTTGCTTGTGATGCTAGGGGGCAGGACTCAACAACCCTGGTGTTCCCTTTTGGTTTGTCTTATGTTACTAAAGCTCATACTTCAGGGTTTCAGATGGCCATCAGCAGGGGTCAGGAATGGATGTTTTTCCTCCCCAATGTATTCTGGGACAACTTTTTAAAATCTCCTTCAAAGCATCACAGATGGCCATAGTTGGAGATGAGAAGGTTGATGGGGTGGGCCAGGGCTCTGAGGTGGCATGAGCATGCTCTTTAACTCAGATGCCTGGCTGGCTGGGTCTTACTCACATGCTCAGGGTCTAACTGCTCACCACATGTGAGGTCAGGAAGAAATTACCTTGGGGGTTTTGATCTTTGTTTTGCCTTCGTCTACAGTGTGTGGGTGCGGGTCACTTGCCAGGAATATCTGGGTAGATCTCACTTAATCATTTCCCTTTCATTGCAAGGGAGGGGCCCTCAAGCAGTGGTGCACCTCTGTCCCTCCTGTTCACTGCTTGTGGCACATAATAGTCTAGTCTCCTGTGGGTTGTAATACTTTGATCTTATTTTGGATGTTGGGGCTAGTGTGCAAGTGCTGTGTGTGGGTGGCCTGTGATACACAGGCGATCAGATTAGTTGGTCGAGTGGTCCCTTCTGGCCTTAAACTGTGTGACTCTGACTTTCCATTACACAGGGAGAAAGGGAGAAAGAGGCAGACTGTGAACAAAATAGATGTTGCAGACTCAGATTTCTGACTTGAATCTCTAATTCTAGACCTGAAGTGAAACCCTGGACAGAATCAATGGTAGTGACTAGTAGGGTGTGTAGTTTTGGAACTCTTAAGAGGAAAATGTACTGTCCAGGCCTGAAACAACCATTGGCAGAAGAGAGTGAAAAACTTAGATATGCAGAATCAAAAACAGAACCAGTCAACTGAAAAGACTCCAGCAGGGAGCTTTCAGAAGGAATTGTTTCCAAAAGACTTGGGTTAATTACTTATGACTCTGAGTTACCAGGCTTGAAAAGTTGGAGTTGGTTCTTTTAGTTGCCTACAATTTGTAATGTTACCTTTTAAACTGTTAATTTTAATGGCTATTTTTATTTTTGGGATGAAGGGGGAATCATGGTGGTTGCTATTAAACTTTAGCAATAGTTACTAAATCATGGTATTTGAAATAGTACAATATTCCCGTAGAATAGAAGATAATTGTGGGTAAATATTTGTTTTATTTTTAAAGAGCTCTCTCCTGGCATCTTAGAGTGGCTACATTAGAGAGAGTACAATGGCACAGCTGCATCGGTCCCGCGGTGCCACTATAAGATCTCTGGTGTAGCCATGCCCTTAGTCCCAGGGGTGAAAGTAATTTAATGGACTTACCGGTACGCAGGGCAGCCGGGGTCCTGGGCAAGGTGGCAGGGGTGGTGACTCTGGGGCCCGGAAGCGGGGGGCTTGGGTGGAAGGGAGCAGGGCTGGGGCCAGACTCCCCCAGTCAGCGCTGCTCGGCCTGCAGCACCCGGGGTCTGGAGGCGATTTAAAGGGTCCAGGGCTCTGGCCACTAGTGTGGTAGCAGCAGCAGCAGTGGCTGGGACCTCCAGGCTCTTTACATCGCTGCCAGAGCCCCGTGGTAGTGGCGGTGGCGGCTGGGAGCCAGGGCCGGCTCCAGGCACCAGCTAAGGAAGCAGGTGCTTGGGGCGACCAATACAAAGGGGCAGCCCGTCCGGTATCAAGGTGGCACCTCCTGGTCTTTGGTGGGAATTCGGCGTCAGGTCCCGCAATCCCTCTCTTCTTCTTTGAGCTGCTACTGAAGTGCCACTGAAGAGGAAGAGAGGGATCGAAGGACCCACTGCCGAATCAAGCGGCACCATTGAGCTGCCACCAAAGTGCCACCTTTTTTTTTTTTTTGCCACTTGAGGCGGCAGAAAAGCTGGAGCTGGCCCTGCTGGGAGCCAGGGGCTCCAGAGGCAATTTAAAGGGCCAGGGGCTCCAGGTGCTGCTGGAAGCCCCCCTTGGCCATTTTAATTGCTGGGCCCTGGGGCAGCTGCCCCTTCCCTTCCCTCCCCTCCCCTCCCCACCTCCTCCATCAGGGGCCCTGCCGGTATGGTTGGTTGTGTACCGGCAGCCACTTTCTTACCGGTACGCCAGACTGGACTAGCTTACTTTCACCTCTGCTTGGTCCCCACCTTCCCCTCGCCTCACTGATTCTTGTCTGGCTTAATTTGGATGGCCATTTTAATTAGATTTATCACTCTGGATACGGTTGTTGCCATCTAGGCAATGTCTTGTCTGAGCCTAACCTACACAACACATGCTAGGGAAATGTGTTAGATGGCAGGGTTCTAGCCTGTTGTACTGATGTTACGCTTGGAACTGGTCTTAAAACCAGGACTCTTCACACAACTTATTGCTATTCAATTGTTATGTTTGTATAGGAACTCCATTTCCTTCAATGGAGTTAGGCTAGCGTGCAAACTGAATCAGGTTAATAGCATGTAGTGCTAGTGTCAGTTCCTACTGATGCCAGTTTTACTTCTTTGCCAGTCTCTTGTTCAAGAATGACTCTTCTTTTAATGAGGTTTTATCAGGAGATTAAGGATATTTCCCGTCCCTAACCATCTTAGGCTGGGCCTTCCATGCACCACAGTTGAGAAAAGAAATAACTCAATTGTTACTGAAGTATTTGGGAGTCTGTCAAAAGGGCTGGTTTAAATGGTATTACCACATATGCCATCACTTGCTCACTATTAGTGAGCCACTTGCTTAATGCATGAGAAGGGTGATATTTTTATGTTCAATTGTCTGTTCTAAAACAGGCCTGTTGTTGTTGTTGTTCCTCTACAAAGCTGGACATATTTTCAAGAGCTGTCATGAGTGAAATCTGGCTTACTAAGCAGAACTAGTGATTTACTTACAGGAGGGAAGTTAGAATGGCAAGAGAGCTCCTGTACAAGTGGAGCAAAGGCATAGTGAGAAGCTGTTTGTCTGAAGGGTCCTGTTAAGAACAGCTACAAGAATCACACTAAACATCAAGCTACAGTCTAACACACTGTTACATGGTGTTTTCTGTAGTTTGGCTCAGACAAGATTACCCTTCCCTTTATTATTGTATGGTAATGTCTTGGTCCTATGGATGTAGAGTAACCATTTAGGGCAGGGGTAGGCAACCTATGGTACGCGTGCCGCCTTCGGCACATGAGCTGATTTTCAGTGGCACTCACACTGCCCAGGTCCTGGCCACCAGTCCGGGGGGCTCTGCATTTTAATTTAATTTTAAATGAAGCTTCTTAAACATTTTTAAAACCTTATTTAATGTACATACAACAATTGTTTAGTTATATATTATAGACTTATAGAAAGAGACCTTCTTGACACGTTAAAATGTATTACTGGCACACGAAACCTTATATTATAGTGAATAAATGAAGATTTGGCACACCACTTCTGAAAGCACACCACTTCGGCACACCATTTCTGCTGACCCCTGATTTAGGGGTACATTTTTAAAGCAGCATAAAGTACAAACTCAATTCTTGTTAGGCAATAAAGGGCTTTATACATAGATCTTGAACAAACAACTTCAGGAGACCATGTCTCCAATGGTCATGTAGTGTAGTTTAGTAAGAACAGCAAGCCAAGTAGCTCACAATAGCCATCATTTCCCCTTGCTGTATCTTTACTAAAATAACCTGAGATTCAAGATGGTCTGTTTGGGAAAGGATTTTTGGTATTCTGCATGTAACTTTATTCTATTGCCAGCAAATATCAAAATATATTATTTACTCTTGCTGTAAGGTTTCCAGAGTTGTGATAACATAACCACTTTTTCATCTATCTCATCTTGGATATATTTCATTCCGGCCATTAAGGGACCCATATGTGGATTCTTCTCCTTGAAGGAATATTTCTGTATGATTTGTTTATGCCTTTAGACATTGTCATTGCCCATTTGTGGTACATGGCAGGCGCTGCTCACTGCAGAGATTCTCAGGGTATTTATTTTACATTTTTGTATGTTTGTATAACGCTCACCACTGTGGCACCTCCTGCTGGTTGCTCCGGGAATTAGCTCTGTCCTAGCCATGGCGCGCCCTCTGCAGGTGGTGTCACGCCCATTGCTCTGCTCTCCAGAGCTATCTGGGACCCACATTGCTCCCTGGCTTGCAGCATCCTCTTCTGGACACAGCCCTCCGGCTGTGCCCCTGCTCTGTTCTCCCCTCTTATGGGGGGGTATCAGCAGTCCTCAATCTGCACCTGCCTTCGTGGCCAACAGCAGCCCCAAAGTCTAGCCCCTTGCCTCAGGGGCAAGTCACAGTCTGTATCAGGCCATGCTCCTCCGTGGCCAGGTGCAGTGTAAGGGGTGGGGGGGAAGACCCAGGCCCACCCATTACTCTGGGTCCTGGCCCAGGGACCATCTGACAGCAGCCCTCCTTCTCTCCCCTCTACTGTTCACGCTCCCTGGGCCACTTCCCCATTAGCCCTTGCACCTTCTCGGCCCTTTCTTTCAGGGGCCTCAGCCTGGCAGGTTCAGGCTGGAGCTTTCCCTCTGCTCCCCTGAGCCTGCCCAGTGCTGCTCTATCTAAGGAGCTATTCCTGGGAGCCAGTCCTCCTCCCTTGCTTGTCAGGGAAAGACTCTCATCTCTTCTGTTTTGCAGCCTTTATATGGGGCCCAGCCTGGCCCTGACTGACTGCTTCTAAGCCTTCTATGGTTGGCCGGGTCCTGTGCAGCCGCTGCAAGGGCTGCCATTAACCCCTTGTCTGCCAAAGTGGGGCAACTGCGCCACTACAGTTTAAAAGATTATTTCTCACTATCATAGTGAAACACTGCCATAAAATCATGCACAGCCATGCCTGTCAAAGACGCGTGATCCTGAAAATACCCAAATATGGAATCAGAATAGTATTTTTTTACCTCTGAATCAAAGGCATGACTTGGAACTAATGGTGTTTAGATTATTTTTTTTCTAGAAGGGTTATATTTTTAGAAGCAATTTTTGGCACTTTGTGCAGTAACACTTTGCACAAACTTGAGTCTAAATCCAAACAAATCTTTTTGCTCAGCTGCCCATTTTTCACAGCACAGAGTGGGCTGCAATAATGAAGCTTCACTCTCCATTTCATAAGCCTCTTCTGTAATTCTCTCCCCACAGCACTCCCCCCAATATCTAGTGAAAGGAAGGGAGTAGGTTAATCCTTCCCCTGGCAGAATGAGATTTACATAGAGCATAGCCTCACAGGAGCTCCAAGTGAGAAATTTCCTGTTGAAGTCAATGGCAGTCAAATACTCAAAACTTAGGAAATGCCAGAATTAAGACTTCCTGGGCAATCTTAATTTTGCCTTCTTGTCCATATGCATGATGGTACAATCTTCAGTTACATGATCACATACTATTTTTTTCCACAGGCCTCCTGCATCATTCAGTGCAAAGGATGGACAGTGATCACAGAATAGGCAGCAATTCTATATTTTGTGTTATCCTGATAGTTCAATGTGTTGTGTCCCCAACCCATATTTACTGCACACTTTCAAAACTCTCTGAAGAGAGAATTATTAACTTCATGAGCTCTTCTACGGTGCTCATCACTATAGTATCTGTAGGCTTGGGAGGATTAGATTTCTATCAATAAAAGTTGGTGTACATTGTAGAATAAAATCAATTGGTAACAGTCGACATGCCTGTGGGGTTTAGGTGTCACTGCCCCGGTGTCTGTGTACTCGTGCAAGTGAGCAAGTAGGGTTGTTCTCAGGGGAGGCCACCCTGCTGCTGAATAGTTCCATCCCCAGGCAGGAGCCATTCAACACTGGGGTGGCCTCCCCTGCAGCTGGGGGCTCATCTTCCTCCTTGGGGGACCCCTAGCTCAGTACTCTGCTCTGCCTTAGCAGGACCACAGCCTTCCTCACACCTTGTGCTTGCAGGGTGAGATGCAGGAGCAGCAGAAGCTCCCTAAAGTTGTGGGGGGGGGACAGGTGCCCAAACCATGGCTCCATCACCCTGCCCTCATGCCACCCCTTCCCCCAAGGCCCTGCTTCTGCAACACCTCTTCTCCACTGAGGCTCTGCCCCTTGCTCACTCCTCCCCTCCCCTCCACTCATCACTCTCACAGCCAATAAAAAGGGGGTGGCCATAGCCCCCTGGTCTCCCCCTGCTCTGGCTCTTTCTGCCCCCTTCCCCTCAGTCTGGCTCCCCTTATCAGGTTTCACTGACCCCACAGCCAAGTAGGGGAAGCCCTCTGCAGCCCTGCTGTCATGGCCCTGCTCGCTTGCTCACTCACCAACTCACTCACCAACCGTAACTGTGGGAGCAGTTCCCAAATAGCTTAGGACTCTTCCTCCTCCTTGCTGTCCTGGACAGGGGGTCTCTGCTCTGCCAGGCCAGTCTCCTCTGCACCTTGCATTCTAGTGTCTTGGGCCTGTCAGGGAGCAGGTTGCAGCCCCACTGTCAGTGCTGCCCTAACCTTAACTCCACCCTACGCCCTGTTTAATTTCCAACAACTAAAACTGTATCAATTTTTATTTAAGATTTTTTCTATTTGTAACTGTTTTTAATCATTGATATTTTTTCTAATGTTGATCAAATTCTACCATGCCTAAGTATTTGAGCACTTCCCAAATATGAACAAATTTATTTTCATAATACCTCTGAGCTGAGTGGGTATTGTCCCCACTTCACATATAAGATACTTAGGCACAGAGAGGTTAATGTCAACAGTGTCCACTAATTTTGGGTGGCTCATTTGAGATGCTTGGGACCTGATATTTTTGGAGTACTTAGCATTATAGAGCCTTTTGGATGTTCAAAGCACAGCTCCCATTGACCTCAGCTGCAGCTGTTGTTCAGCTTCTCTGCAGATCAGACCCGAGAGTCTCATGTCAGACATCCACAAAATGAGAAACATGATTAGTGGTCCCCTGTGAAAAGTATGGTTTAAACTCTGTGGCATGGATGGTGATAGAATGTAATTCTCCAAGGCAGCATTTCACAGCCTTAATCATGTGACCATTCATTCACTTTCTGCAATCACCTACTTTATTCGCTACACATATGCCAACCAATGGAGAAGGGTCATATAGACAAGTCTTCTTCACTAAAGAAGGTTGCCTCATTGATCCCCAGGGCAGGACCACTAGAGGGGGATGGAACAGTGGTTTTTCCAGCTGAGGTATAGTGAGATTTAGGAATATTGGGTTCTATTCCAAGTGCTGGAATGGAGTGTAGTCTAGTGAGCACATCTCTGCCCATCTCCCCCACCAGTGTGACCCCTTAAGCCCTGTCCCTGTTTTCCCCACCACCACTAGCTCCTTATCCCAGGTCCATTCTCTTTACTTAGCCAGTCCCAATCTTCACTCCTCATGGTCTTATCCCATGCCCAGCAAGCCCAAGTCATGACCTTCCAGACTCCCAGTCTCCATTCCCAGCCAGTCCCCACCAGGCTCCTCATTTGATCTCTCCTCCACCTTGCCCTGTGGACTCTCTTCCCCCCAACCCCACTGGCTCTCAGTTCCAATCTCAGTGTCTCTGCCCACCCCAGTTCCTTGTCCCAGTCTCTTTGCCCAGCCAGTTCCAGTTCTCCCACCTCTTCACTGGATCAATCTCCCCTTCCCCTCTGCCCCACTGGTTTTCAGTTCCAGTCTCTTGCCCAGTCAGTCCCAATCTCCCATCCCAATTCCAAGTCCTATTTCCCCTCTTCCCATTCACCAGCCTCCAGGGTGGGGGAAACTCCAACACCCCTAGGCTCCTTTTCCCAATCTAATCCCCTTACCTCTGGT